>NC_090725.1:130686528-130699028 GCF_036898095.1 Palaemon carinicauda | reverse complement strand
TGGTATAGGAGTCATCGAGGGGGACGTCTTCCCAACGGAGGAATGTGCAGGATGTCCTATATGCTTGATACTCTGGATCCTGTCGTTGGGCTTCAGCCAAGACATTGTAATCGAATCCCAGTTTAACAGTGACCAACGTGTTTCTTGACAGGGCATTGGCAACAGGATTCATTTTCCCAGGGACGTGTTGAAGGGTGCAATTATATTTAGCCACGGCGGAGAGATGTCGGCATTGACTGGCAGACCATGCATCAGATTGTCGAGTGAAGGCATGCACCAGAGGCATGTGGTCTGTGCAAATGACGAAGGGTGTACCTTCTAAGAAATAGCTGAAGAGATGGACAGCTAAGTGCACCACCAGCAATTCACGATCGAAGGTAGAATAACCCGATTCTGCCTTGGACAGTTTTCTGATGAAGAAGGCTAATGGGCGGGGCAAGCCGTTGACCACCTATTTAAGTACTGCGCCAATAGCGACGTCGCTGACATCGTTGGAGAGAAGGAGAGGGGCATGTGGGACGGGAAAAGTAAGAGCCGCAGCGGTCGCTAGGGCATTCTTTGCGTTACTGAACGCCGTTTCTTGATGGGGTCCCCACTTCAGGTCTTTTGGCTTGCCCTTGAGGGAGGGGTAGAGGAGAGCAAGAGTGGCGGCAATGGCTGGCCGAAAATGGTTATAATAGTTAATCATGCTCAAGAACTTCTGGAAAGGGCACGTGTATGGGGGTGTTAGCGGTGGCTTACTACTGTCGTTGCGTAGGAAGACGTGCGCTGCAAAGTGCAAGTGTGTCGGTATGTGATGCTTCGCTTGGGACTTGTACGTCTGGCAGCATGAATAAATTTTCCCACGACGGAGACCGTCAGAGGAGGTTGCAGAAGGAAAAAATTTGGAAGAAAAACCAATGGGTCGCCATACAGCATTTCAGCTGCCGAGACGTCCAGGGCATCTTTAGGAGTGGTCCTTAGTCCCAGGAGGACCCAGGGAGGCTAAGTAAACCAGTTGGAGTCCTTGCAGTGGGACATCAAAGCTGATTTGAGGGTGCGATGAAAACGTTCAACCATTCCATTGGCAGTGGGGTTGTCTGATGTAGAGAGATGCTCAGGAGATTCGATAATGATGTCCATAACTGAGAGGTGAAAGTGGTACCCCTTTCAGAAGTAATATGGTACGGGATATCAAATCTTCAAATCCATCCTAAGAGTAAGGCAGATGTACATGAGGCGGACGTTGCAGTTTCCATGGGAATGGCTTCAGGCCAACGAGTGGAGCGGTCGATGAAAGTAAATAGGTAACAATGTCCTTGTGATGGGGATAGGGGGCCTACAACATCGATGTGAATATGGGCGAAACGACACTGAGGTTGAGGAAAGGTGCCCACTCCTGAATCAGTGTGTCGATGTACTTTGGAAGTTTAGTAAGAAGTATAGGCACGGACCCAATCCTTAGCATCCTTAGAAATGCAGTGCCAAATGAACTTCGTCTTCAGCAGCTGTGCAGTAGAACGGCGCGATGGATGTTAAAGGCCGTGAATGAAATCAAACACCTGTCGGCACATGGGAGCAGGAATCCAAGATCGCGGTCTACCAGTACTGACGTCAGAGAGGAGGGTGGTGTTGGAGTCGTCGAGGGGGACGTCTTCCCAATGGAGGATGTGCAGGATGTCCTACATGCTTGATACTCTGGATCCTGTCATTGGGCTTCAGCCAAGGCATTGTAATTCAATCCCAGTTGAACGACAGCCAACGTGTTTCTTGACAGGTCATTGGCAATGGGATTCATTTTCGCAGAGACGTGTTGAATGGTGCAATTGTATTCAACCATGGCAGCATGGCAGAGAGATGTCGGCGTTGATGGGCGGACTAGGCGTCAGACTGTCGAGTGAAGGTGTGCACCAGAGGCATGTGGTCTGTGCGAATGACGAAGGGCGTACCTTCTGAGAAATGGCTAAAGTGACAGACAGCCATGTGCACCGCCAGTAATTCGCAATTGAAGGTAGAATAACCCGATTCTGCCTTGGACAGTTTTCTGCTGAAGAAGGTCAAGGGGCTGGGCAAGCCGTTGACCACCTGTTCAAGTACTGCACCAATAGCGGTGTCGCTGGCATCGGTGGAGAGAAGGAGAAGGCATGTGGGATGGGAAAAGTGAGAGCAGCAGCGGTTGATAGGGCGTTCTTTGCGTTGCAGAAGGCCGCTTCTTGAAGGAGACCCCACTTCAGGTCTTTTAGCTTGCCCTTGAGGGAGGCGTAGAGGGGAGCAAGAGTGGCGGCAATGGCTGGCAGAAAACAGTGATAGTAGTTGACCATGCCCAAGAATTCCTGCAGTGCTTTGACGGTTGAGGGCGTGGGGAAGTTCTGAACGGCTGCTACCTTCTCAAGGAGGGGATGGACTCCTTCAGGAGTGATGCGGTGTCCTAAGAACGACACTTCGTTAGCGCCAAATGTACACTTGTCGTACTGGACTACAAGGCTCTTTTATTGCAGGCAGTTGAGCAAGATACGCAGGCAACGGAGGTGTTCCTCTTTTGAGGAAGAGAACACAAGTATGTCGTCCACGTAGCATATACAGAAGGGGAGGTCCCCAAAGATGCCATCTTTGAGATGTTGAAAAGTGACCCAAGCATTACGAAGTCCAAATCAGGAGTAATTGAAGGTGTATGTACCCAAGGGAGTGGTGATGGCAGTCTTGGGGATGTCTTCTGGGTTCATAGGCAGCTGATAATACCCCTTCAGGAGGTCGAACGTGGAGAAAACCTTACCTTTGTGCAGGTAGGAGGTCACGTCGGCGATGTTAGGGAGGGGTTAGATATCCGGTTCTGTTTGCATGTTCAGGCTCCTGAAATCGCCATTCAGACGGAGGGAGCCATCTTTCTTCAGGACGATGGGTAAGGGTGACGACCATGGGCTGGAGGCCTTCTGACAAAGGCCCATTACTTCCATTTCGGCGAACGTCTGTTTGGTGGCGGCCAATCGATCCAGTGCCAGACGTCTGAATTTGACGAAAACGGGGGGTCCCCTCATCTTGATATGGTGATAAATACCATGTTTGGCAGGAGCCACTGGCATTTGGCGAAGTTCTGGACGGAAAACTTTCGGATATAACGGGAGAAGATGGGCGTAAGCATCCACAGGTGCGCCGATGTAGAGAGTGAGGTTGAAGTTGGCGGGTTGAAGAGGTGTCGACAAGTGCGAGTCTGCGTTGACCGATCGTCCATAATGAGAAACTTCCCATTAAATTTGCCGTTTCCAAACGATAATTTTAGCTTCTCGTAACCGTAGCTTGGTATCGCAGATCTGTTTGGAGCTACCAGGCAGATGTCAGCAGACTTAGACAGACTACGTTGTGTCCTTAAGAGTTTCCTTGGTAAACAGAATGACAAGCACCAGTGCCTACCAAAAATCGCACGCCTGTACCTGCATCAAGTAAAAAGAAAAGATTAGAAACACGGGAGACCACCACCACGAGTAGTGGCCTAATTACATGTTTTTTGGCCACCGACAATCCTTGGCACATTTCTTCGCAGCAGCCCTGAATCTGGAGTGGTAGTAGCAAGCCTGCGGCTGATGGGCGGCAGTAAGGTGCTGTAGAAGTCGTTGGTTGTGGCGCGAGCGAGTGGTATGTGATGGGTGGCCTTGTCGCTGCTCCGTCACATCACAGAGTAGGAGTGTGTGTCCTACGGCATTCATGTCAGCTTCATTTGACGTTGAATAGGTATCCTCTTTGTCAGAAGTGGAGGCATTGATGGAGGTCTTAAAGGTCGTGAAGTGGCTGTCCATAAGGGCGTCGGCTTTGGTCATCAAGTCCATTATGGGTAAACTATCGACATCGGGTATGGCAGCGCGTACAGGTTCGGGTAAACGGTGTACCCAAAGGGCATGAAGTAGGTTCACCTCACGATAAGAGCAATCCGCGGCAGGCTGCAGGCGAGTGATACTGGTCCTTTCCCTGAGGGCGAGCGAATCCCTTCGGTCCCCCAACTATTGTTGAGAGAGGTGGAAAAGCTTTGCTATATGGGCGGCTGGTGACGGCGAGCACTGCTGCAGAAGGTATGTTTTAAGGGTGTCATACGCTATTGTGGTGTCTCCTTGTTCACAAAGCCAGTCGGAGATTTCCGGGAAGGTGTCCTATGGTATCGCTGTGAGAACATAATCTACTATGGTGGTTGAAGGAGTCACGCCCTTGATGCAGAACAGGACTTCTGCACGCTGAAACCGCCGGTGAACGACGAAAGTTTGAATAGGGGGAGTAAGGCGGGAGGAGCGAGTCGCACTCCAGGGACACCAATGTGACGAGCCAAGAGTAAGTTGTGAGTCAAAGGGGAGATGAATGCAACTGAGTAACTTTATTACAACACACCGAGTATATATACCCACTAGGTCCCGGTAAGGTCACACAATACAAACATGCTATTTCTTGTCAAACCGCCAACCGGTTCTGCTAACAGTTAACAAGGAAGTAGGCAGACAGGTTAATACAAGTTGCTGTCAGTGCGAGGGGAGAGCGAAGATACAAGGGAAAATATATACAAAAAAGAGAAATGTCGTTTCTATGTATGCTCGTGTGACACACGGGTGGTACATGACTTTATTCTACATATTTGTAATTAAAATTGTTTTGTAACTAATGCTTTTGACTACATAGATTTTTCTCCAAATGCTCATTGACAAATAGTTTTTTTTTTAACTTTAGAGTATGAGAACCATCGTAGGAGAATTGTAATCAACAAAATAACTTTATATGATAGCTGAAAAAAATAAATATTTTCCCAGGCATATGCCGAGTTTAACCGTCAAACTTTTTTCTTGAAAACACCTAGTTTAACAGTGAACCCTTTTTTTTTATCTCTTGGAACCCCAAAATTTAACAGCCAAACTTTCTTTTTATGAATACCCTGAGTTTAACAGTCAATTTTTTTTTAAAGGCAAATCATGACCCACCAACTCTTCCGTGAATTCGCTGGTGAATCTCATGGGTCACTTCAACTCCAGTTTCTTGCTGGACATTGTACGATGAGTTGTTGATGTTGTTGTCTCCATCTGCAGTTATCTGGTGTTCGTGTTGTCTCTTTCTATTTCTTCTCTTTCAGTTTTTGATAGCCAGTATTTTCTTCTAAATGATTTGTATATCATCGGCCAGTCTCTGTTCTGTATTTGGTGGTTTGTTCCTATATTGCCCGATTTTATGCATCTCCATCAACCTCTTTATTTTATTTTCTTCTCTTTCTCATTTTATTCTGTGCTGTACTGCCACTATAGTCTCCAGTGAAGCTAGTTCTGGATTTCTATTTAGGTCAGCTTCTTTATGACGACTGTAAGGTACCTGACCTTCTTCTACTGTCGTCGAGTTGTATACCTATCTGCCAAAGTAAGTCTTTCTATTATTATTATTATTATTATTATTATTATTATTATTATTATTATTATTTTTGGGAAAGCATGATGCTATGAGCCCAAGGGCTCCAACAGGGAAAAATAACAGTAAGGAAAGGAAAAAAGGAAATAGATAAACGCCATAAGAGGTAATGAACAATTGAAATATAATATTTTAAAAAACAATCACAACAGTAAAATGATATTCCATATATAAACTATAAAAAGAATTATGTCAACCTGTTCAACAAAAAGAAATATTTGCTACAAGTTTGAGCTTTTGAAGTTCCACCGATTCAACTACCCGATTAGGAAGATCATTCCACAACTTAGTCACAGCTGGAGTAAAAATTCTAGAATACTGTGTAGTATTGAACCTCGTGATGGAGAGGGCTTGACTACTAACTGCCTGCCTAGTATTACGAGCAGGATGGAACTGTCTGCAAAGATCTGAAAGTAAAGGATGGTCAGAATTATAAAAAATTTCATGCAACATGCATAACAAACTAATTGAACGACAGTACCATAGATTAATATCTATATCAGAAATAAGGAATTTAATAGACCGGAAATTCCTGGCCAACAAATTATGAGAATCAGCAGCAGAAGACCAGATACGAGAACATTATATTTGGCTCTTTTAGCTTTATTTCTTTATTAATATCAATCATTGTTGAGTATGCTATTTAACCCGTAGCTGAGACCTACCAATTGAGGATAGGTACTAATACAGGTAAAAAACCTTACCCAAGGGAACACCAGCATAGTGAGGTTTTGAGCCTGTATACGGCAGTGACCATTATTATTTTTATCATTCTCATCATTATTATTATTATTATTATTATTATTATTATTATTATTATTATTATTATTATTATTATTATTATTATTACTTAAATGCAAACAGTACAAACCCACTATCCAACTTCATTATGATATGCAGTTCCCTTCAGAATGATGGGAAATCTTAGTTTAAGGAGTAGAAGATGATACTTGATTAAAATTTAGTTGCATTATCTTTAGAGACATTTATTCAGAAAATCAAGATAATTATAATAGAAATAATTTTTTTTAAACAAACTGGAGAATCACTTAGAGTCATCCACTCGTAAGTCACAATTTATTTAATTATCATGTTTATTTTTTTTTTAAACAATTATCCCACACAATAGTTATACATTGTTCTGCAGTATATAATTTAATAAGAAAAGTAATATATCAATTTTCCATTAAGAACTTTATTGCTGGTGATTTATAAACACTCGTGAATTTAATATGTTCATTGACCACTTGAGGATTTCCATCCTGCCAACTGAGATGTCTTTGCTGCTCAGGATGATGGATTTATCGAGGAAAAAGATTGTACTTACATGAACAGTACTTGAGTGGAATATTACTTGGTGCATGACAGGTATTCTTGGTAGAGGTAGATCATTATGTGACTCCTGTAGATAGAGTTCACCGGCTCCTAAGCTGGCATGAATTTCAGATTTGGTCACAGTTATTTCTTCCTCATTGGAGCTTATAATCGTGAATTTGGTAATCATCCTGTTCAGCGGTTGAGGGTTTTAACGTTTTACCACCCCATATAGGTTCAGCTTCATGCATGTTGTAACAATAACAATGATCTCCTTGCGGAATAACAGAGACACCATGTGAAGGTTTGCATGTCTTGGTATTTGTGACTTTAATGGCCACAGCATGATGAAAAGGATAGAGAATCCTATCAGAGAGCAGATTGGAGATGGGTATATAAGCCAGACTAAGCATTTGTCTCATTGAGACATTACCATAACGTTGAAAAATCGATCGGTTACTTTATACCAAAGTCGTGACACCAACCTATAAAAATCAACACAAAACATATAATTAGACCATGATAAACTAAATCTAGGCCCAGATTCAAATTCTCAAGGCAAAATGTAAAGCTCTGATTAAGACCTGGAAACTGGCATATCAAATCTCAACCTAGTCCAACACCACTAAAATTACTTCCAATCACTGCTTTGGGAAGTTTCAAAGAAACACATCTCTAGAGGTGCAGGAAAGGCCACATCGCAGGTCTCAACCAAAAATCAAAAGAGCAGTCCATGAAGTACATCCAGGCATATGACAAAGATGCCTTTGCTAAAATTACTGTGGAATTGACCCATAACAGCAAAGTACCTGGGAAAATCAGAAAAGATGCCCAAATCTAAATTAGCTGCCATAACCACCAAACAGGTAATCAACCAACTGCTGCTGAACAGCAAGCCTCTCAATAAAGAGTTGGGCTATCTAAAAATAATGAGACAGGATATGAAACTTATCATATAAGACAGCCTAGATGTCATGACCTTAGAAGAAGTAAATGCATCTATGAAACATCTCAAATTTGGGAAGCAGCCAGCCTAGATGGCATGGCAACAAAAATTATCCAACATTTCAGAGACAAAACAAAGGCATGGCTATTGTTTTTATTCAATTCCTGTGCAACAACCTACGGAATCCCAAGGATTTGGAAAAGATCAATAATAGTCTTGCTAAAATCAGGGAAAGACCCATCATTCCCAAAAGCTATCGACAAATATCCTTACTGTGTATCTTGTAAAAGTTATATGAACTGGTTTAAGCCTATATCCAACCAACTGTTAAAGAACCACTGTCAACAGACCATGCCGGATTTAGACCAGGTTGATCCTGTCGCAGTCAGTTATTGAACCTAATGCAATACATCAAGAATGGGTTTGGAAAAAAGCAAATCACCGGTTCAGTCTTTGTCAACCTTATGGCAGCATATGACAATGTAAACCATAGAGTACTACTTCTGAAGGTGGCTCAAACTATACGGAATAACAACAAAGTCCACATTATTGAATCACTGCTTACTTATCGGCGATCCTTCATAGAAAATGATGGCAGAAAAAGCAGATGGTGAATACAGAACAATGACCCTCCACAATGGTCAGTACTGGTTCCAATAATATTTAACATCTATACAAAAGATCAACCTCAGTGCCAGAAAATATGCATATGCATATATACAGACAATCAGACTCTTTCACCACCATTAAAAAAAGACTCAAACGTCCTGACTTCCCTCACCACCTACTACATAAAATGGTTCCTCAATGACAATCAAAGAAAAATGCAGGTCTGTGCCCTCATACAGAACAATCACCAGGTGAACAGAAAGGTAAAGATCAAATAGGGTAACAAACAACTAGAAATTCAACCCTAACCAGTTCACTTAGGTGTCACTCTTGACAGAATACTATACTTCAAAGAGCACACAAATAAAAACAAACATGAAGTAGCATATATGAACAACTTGGCCCATAACAGCAAAGCATGGCTATTGTTTCTATCAAATTCCTGTGCAACAACCTACGGAATCCCAAGGATTTGAAGAAGATCAATAATATTCTTGCTGAAATCAGGGAAAGACCCATCATTCCCAAAAGCTATTGACAAATATCCTTACTGTGTATCTTGTAAAAGTTATATGAACTGGTCTAAGCCTATTTCCAACCAACTGCTCAAGAACAATTGTCAATAGACAAAGCTGGCTTTAGACCAGGTTGATCTTGCCGCAATCAGTTATTATACCTGATGCAATACATCAAGAATGGGTTTGGAAAGAAGTAAATCACCGGTGCAGTCTTTGTCAACCTTACAGCAGTATATGACAATGTAAACCATAGAGTACTACTTCTGAAGGTGGCTCAAACTATACGGAATAACAACATAGTCCACATTATTGAATCACTGCTTACCTATCAGTGATCCTTCATAGAAAATGATTGGCAGAAAAAGCAGATGGAGAATACAGAACAATGACCCTCCACAAGGGTCAGTACTGGTTCCAATAATATTTGACATCTATACAAAAGACCAGCCACAGTGCCAGAACATCTGCATATGCATATATACAGACAAACTATGCATTTCCACGCAATCAGACTCTTTCACCACCATCAATGAAAGACACAAACGTCCTGACTTCCCTCACCGCCTACTACAAAAAGGGGTTCCTCAATGACAATCAAAGAAAAATGCAGGTATGTGTCTTCCTACTGAACAATCACCAGGTGAGCACGAAGTTAAAGATCAAATAGGGTGACAAACAACTAGAAATTCAACCCTAAACAGTTCACTTAGGTGTCACTCCTGACAGAATACTATACTTCAAAGAGCACACAAATAAAAACAAACATGAAGTAGCATCTATGAACAACTTCCTCAGGTAACACAAGACTCTAAGGCAAACAGAACTAGCGCTTTCTTACTCTACTGCAACCCTGTGGGCAAGGTCATGTGGTAGACCCACAGCTAAATAAATCATATCGGTTTATTATTGGTAACCTAAAATCAACACATCTACCACCTTCATATGAAATAGTCGGCATCCCACCACCCCATCGTCGGCGTCAGCATGTACTTGTGTCCGAATATCATAGTTTTCAGTCCAAATAGAAGGTTGAATATAGGAGATGGTCATAATAGGATAATTACTGTTTCGGTGGTGAGCCTTCATATCACCCGTAAGACCAATTTGTGCCCTGAATAATTGAGAGCATTGATCACACTTAATAGTAGGAGGTCGTTGTGGGTGATTTGCTCTTTCTGCCCATTGCTGTCGTTTACCTAACAGGTTGGCTCTTCTATTCTCTTCAAAGAGGTCCAAACCCACTTTAACTTTGCTTCTCCACTCGTTCCTGTCACTTGCTGAAGCTTGGAAGGTTTTGGGGTCTATATTAGCTTCCTTGAGGGATTTCTTCAGTTGGTCATTAAATCGAAGCATATAACAGCCTCTAGGGTGATAACCTGTATTTAACTCACTGAAGAATATTTTCTTTAGTAGTCTTGTGTCCTCCATGCACATCACATGGCCAGACCATCTTAGGCATTGTTTCATGATCATGGCCTCAATGCTTGTGACGTTGACTCTTTCAAGGACTGCTGATTTGGACACATAGTCATTCAGTTTGATTTTCATTATAACTTTCAAATTTCCTGGTGGAATCTTTCCAGTTTTTTTTAGGTCCCTACTATAAAGGGTCCAAGTCTCACATGCATATAACAGGGTAGATACTATAATGGCGTTATATACCATCACCTTTGTATGAGTGGTTAGGTTTTTGTTCAAGAACACCCTGGTGGAGTCTCCCATATGCAGCTTGGTCAGCTTGTAACCTGTTTTCAATACATTTGGAGGAGGTACTCTGGGTGGAAAAGATGCTTCCCAGGTATGGGAAGTGTTCGACACATTCAATGGTGATTCCATTTATGGTGATGCTAGATTCTGGTGGATTTTCCCTTAGTCTTGGCTGGGCCAATATGTTAGTTTTGGAGTTGTTAACTGTTAGGCCAAAATACATGTAGGCACCATGGGAATTATCCACCAATTCTTGAAGTTTTGTTTGGGTGTGGGCAGCGACAACATTATCATCTGCAAACTGTAGTTCCATCACATTGATTGTGTAGGTGTTGCGCTGGGATTCGACTCTTGCCAGTTTGAAAATTTCTCCCTCTGATCTTAACTCCTATGTTGTTGTGGGGTACTTCATATAGCATAGCAGCTAAGTATAAAGCAGAAAGGGTCGGCACCAATACACATCCTTGTTTTAGTCCACATGTGATTGGGAATGGGGCTGACAGGTTACTTTGGTGGATTACTTTAGGTGTTATCCCATCATGTAGGACTCTGGTCATGTCAACAAAAGGCTCAGGGATTCAAAACCGATTGAGGACAGACTACATAGCTGTTCTTGGTACGCTGTCATATACCTTTCCGGGGTCGTAGAATTTTAGGAATATGGGTTTTTGCTTTTGGTTTTATTTTTTCTGTAGCTTGCCAACAAAAAAAAATCATATCTATGGTTCCTCTAGATGGGTGGAAACTACACTGGGATTCTGGCAGGATTGTTTCTGCTACATTTTGTAATCTATTTAGAAGGATCATTGCCAAGACCTTCCATGCAATTTATTTCAAGGATATCCCTCTATAACTCCTACATTCTCTCTTATCTCCTTTTTGAAGATTGTGACAAGGAGTGTCTCTTTCCTTTTTCTCCTCCCATACTTTTAGGATGAGGGAGTGAAGATGCGTCTTCGTGACTAAACCACTGTTGGTCAGGAGTTCAGTTGGAATGTTGCCCGGTCCCCTGGCCTTCCCCTGGCACATTTGTTTTAAAGCTGCATCGAATTCTTGAAATGCTAGCGGTAAGGACATCAATAATTTAGGTGGATGCTGTGGCATATTTCGGAAGAAGTCTTGTTGGGCTGATGAGTTCCTGTTTAGGAGGGTATTGTAAATGTTCTACCCAACATTTCTGTATCTCCTTATCTTCCGAGAGGATACTGTTGCCTGGTGCCAAGAGTGTCCCGTGCAGCAGTGTGCCTTGGTTCAAACATTTTCTTTGTTACTGCAAAGAAGCTTACAAGGTCCCTACTGTCAGCATAACCTTGCAGGTGTTCAATCATTTGCTACCACCATGCATTTTGCATTTCTCAAAGCCTGACTTGACACATTTACTTTGTCTGTGCACATATAGCCTTCTATGGGTGGGAGTTGAGGCCTTGGTCGAGGGTTATTCGAGTTTTCCGTTTGGCATTAATAATGGATTTAATATCTTCGTCGATGTTGTCAAACCAGTCCTGGAGCTGTTTGCTCTGGTGGATTATTATGGTTCTTGCAGCTTCAATGATGGCATTTCGTAAGTTAGTCCATTCAGCTTCGCTTGAAGGTTCTCTGGCTGGTAGGTTCTGCTGGATTGCTGTTTGGAAAGCTCGAGATATAACAGGATCTTCTAATTTACCAGTGTCGTATCTTCTTCTGGCTTCGTTTTGTTGTATATTATGTGGCTTCCTTTAGATGACTAGTTTTGATTTTGTGGTGAGCAGCCAGTGGTCCGTCCAGCAGTCATAGGCTCCAGGCATGTACGTAGTGATCGAGACCTTATTTTTGTGTTGTTGTCTGACAATGGCACAATCTAAGATATGCTAGTGTTTTGATCTAGGATGTTTCCAGGTGGTCTTAAATCGATTCGGTAGTCTGATCTGCGTGTTTTTGACAATTCATGTTCAGTACAGAGGCCAAGGAAGTGGCAGTCTTAGGGATATGGTCCTTTCATTAATCGCAGGTGGTGTCAGGTT
>NC_090725.1:130676528-130679028 GCF_036898095.1 Palaemon carinicauda | reverse complement strand
ATTAAAAGCCTTCTTCTGCTATACTTCGATTTTATTGAGGAGCTATTAATTTCATCGTGAATTAAATCTCTAAGTAAAGTAATAGAAATATGGATGCACTCGCAGTGGGAAATATGTAATATAACAACGCTGATCATCAAACCATGTCTTTATTCATTTAAGCAAACGTCAACAATAGATCTCTTCCTGACAGTGACCATCTCAACAGGTGGCTCTATCGTTGGTCGATGCAATATTCCACTGGCCTGGGGGTAAGTGGAAAATGAGAGAGAGAGAGAGAGAGAGAGAGAGAGAGAGAGAGAGAGAGAGAGAGAGAGAGAGAGAGATGTGGTCATCAAGAATAAGATGTCAACGCTTTTCGATCGCAAAAAAATATCATTTTTTGGAGAAGGTTTACTATATCTTCTATTTGCAGGAAGTATACGGATAGTAATGTATCTATCCCGGGTCTCATCCAGCTTTAGCTCAGTAGACTTGAGTGTCATTTTATTGTGGTCCTTTCTTGTACACACAACCCTGGCGTCGACCATGAATACCATTTGTACTAGTCTCTACACCTATGATACCGAATCAAGAATATAGTAGATGCCAGAGGTTGGAACTCTCACGCATCAGAGAGATGAGCTGAATTAAATTTACGTCCATTGTGTTTAATTTATGATATTCATATTGAAGTTTGTGACCTCGATGGACCTGTGCAGGTAATTAGATTCACCAATAGATACATAAATAGATAGATAGTAGATGTTCATAAAATGTTTAGAATATGGAAAATGCTTAATTATATTGAAGTAAATAAATACAAATACGCATAAGCAAATATTTATTTATACAGACATACACATACACATACATACACACATAGATATATATCTATATATATATATATATATATATATATATATATATATAAATGAATATATATATATATATATATATATATATATATATATATATATATATATATGTATTTATGTATCCATATATATATATATATATATATATATATATATATATATATATATAAATATATATATATATATATATATATATATATATATATATATATATATATAATGAATATATATATATATATATATATATATATATATATATATATATATATATATATATATATATATGATAATCTTCTTCTACCCCTATTGGCTCAAAAGACCTTCGTTAGATTGCAACAGTAGTATCTCTCTGAAGCTTTTAAATCAATATTTCTACATTCATTATCTATTCTACACTTCATAGTCCTCGGCCATATAGGCCTGAGTCTTCCCACTCATTTAGTGCCTTGTGAAGACTTACTGGAAGTTTGATGAACTAATCTGTCTTGGGGAATGCAAAGAGCATGTCCATTCCATCACTATCCAACCCTCACCATGACTCATCCACATATGGCACATTTACCTCCCAATATCCTTCTGAGGGCTACAGTCAAGGATCAACAAAATATGTGGAATATTGTTTCATTGTCATACCATGACTCATGTCCATCTCACTAAACTGATATATAGCCTGATTTTTATATGTAATTTTAGTCGATTCGATTTCCAAATTTTCTAGCCATTGTCAGATTTCAATTTACAATATTTCATCAAACTCCAGTTCTGAAGACCATATCGTAGAGATCATATTTTTGAACACGTAAATTATTCTCCCTAATTATTCCTTTCTCCTTCCAATAATTTTTCATTTTTCAGTGCATATTCCATTATCATTGTCTCTGTCCTTTTTCTATATATCTTGAGCCTAATATCCTATGATATTTCATGCATTCTGGTAAGCAAGCTTTGTAAACCCTGTTGTGTTCCATTAATAAGGACAGCATCATCAGAATACTCTAGACACACTAGTTTCCTATTACCAATCCAGATCAATCATTCTCTACTATTGCCAACTGTTCTGCGCATTATAAAATCCATGATGAGTACAAACAACTTAGGTGACAACACATTCCTTGGAGGACTCCGTTGTTCACTAGAAATTCATTTGATAGGACTCTACTAACATTAATTTTGCACTTGTTATGCTCACGACTTAATCAAATTTGCAAATTTAATAGGAACTCCGTTTTAACGTAGGCCTCTTCACAAAATTGGCAGATGAACACTATGAAAGGCTTGATCATAGTCCAATAATAACATCAAAAAGTGGATTTCTATATTCTGCACATTGCTGTACAAAATATCTTAAAATAAAAATTTGGTCATTACAACTTCTACCTTTTCTAAATTCTGCTTGTTCATCTCAGCTTTTTATCAATCTTGCTCTCTAGTCTCTTTAGTATCATTACCGTTATCATCCTCATCTCCTCCTACGTATGTTGGTGCAAAGGGCCTCAGTTAGATTTAACCAGGCATCTCTATCTTGAGCTTTTCAATGAATATTTTGCCATTCATTATCTCCTACTTCACACTTCATAGTCTTCAGCTATGAAGGCCTGGGTCTTCCAACTCTTCTAGTGCCTTGTGTAGACCAATTGAAAGTT
>NC_090725.1:130664028-130671528 GCF_036898095.1 Palaemon carinicauda | reverse complement strand
ACACATAACCAATTCTCCAACAAGCACTGAAAAGCTCCTCCTCTTACTAACTTCCGCAAAATAACAGATAACTTTAGAGCTAAAAAATCTGCAGTCTTTATAAAAACCAAGGAAAAATACCATATGGTTCTACACCTCCATAAGCATCTAGGTTATTCTAGAGAGTTTTAATTTCACTATATTAATAAAATACTAAATCAGTTAGGATAATCAAGGGTTGTCTTTCCCTTTGAACAGTGAGTGACAGAGTCATCTGGTTTAATAAAGGAGGAAAGGTTGCAAGTACAGCAAATAGCACAGATGTAAAGGTAGCCCACCACTAATGTTCCTAAGCAGTACCATCGTGTATGAGTATGAATAGGTTCAGCTGAATAAAATATCCATTATCTGTCTGAGATTTTACTATTTTCGTTATAACTCCAATTTTTATATGAAAATCATTTTCCCCATCAACATACCCCACAAGATTAGGGGTGGAGGATTTATTTTTGTTTTATTTTCATTTTTGTTTTTTGCCAAATCCAGAGAGAGAGAGAGAGAGAGAGAGAGAGAGAGATTTCATTTGCTTTAGTTTTGCTAGATCGTGCGAGAGTGTGTGTTTGTGTGTTTGTGTGTCCGAGGTGCGCGCCGAAGAACAAGTGGTATTTAGCGAATGATTGTTTGTAGTGGGAAAGACTGTTGGTACAAATGAGATTGTTTGTTTATGTTTTTAGTTAGGTTACGACAGTGGTGAATGTTTCGGAGCGAATGCTTTTTTTGATTGACTGCGTCCTGAAGCAGTTGTGTGATTGAATGCTGGATTATTATATATATTTTTCGACCAGCGTGGAAGTGTTTTTTTTTTATTTTCTGAGTAAGTACAGTTTTGTTTATCTTTGCTTGTAGTGACTGTGAATGATAGGAACAATTTATTATTTATCTTTGATTATAGTGTGATAGTTCAGTTAGTTAGGAGTGTTCATAAGTGTTTTTCTTTTTTATTTTTTCAGGCCGTGATTCCTCCTAGGAATTACTTATTCCTTTTAGGAACATTTTGTTTTGACTGAAGATAGTGTTGATGGCCTGGATTGTTATAAAGGATTTCTATTTGACTGCTCTTTGAAACGAAAGACCTATTGATCACCGGACTTTGAATTTCTTTTGGACCTGGTTAATACGTATGCTGATGATGAATATGATGATGATGATGATGATTATGATTACGCTCACGGCTTAAATCAATGAATATATTTTGTATTGACTGAGTGTCAGTGTTGCCATAGTGTGGCGTTGCAACCGAGTTGTTGCGTTGGGCTTGAAAGGACTGTTAGCCCTTGTGTGGACGAAAGTGTCCACACACCTATATTATATGTTAAAAGTGTTTTTGTTTGTTGGTTTTTTTTGGTAGTTTTAAGTTTTTGTTAGTTATTTTGAGATTTTGACTGCAGTTTATTTTAGTATTAAGTGATTATTATAGTTATAAGTGTGGTTGCTGGTGTTTTTCGTTAAATATTCTAGAATATAAGGAAATATAGTTTTAAGGTTATGTTTAGTTTTTTCTACCTTCTGTTAAAGAGTCTGGTATAGATAACGTAAGGGGAAAGGTTGTTTTGTTGAGACAATTGTCTGTAGGTGTGATTCAGGGTGTGGGGCTTGTTTTTTAAACATCCCGCCACATTATTTTGGCGCCCGAACAGGGACTGCCGAGGTGGGATAGGAAGCCGGACTGTTGGACGAAGGACGGAATTAGGATTAAGGTTGAAGAAAAATGGAAGGTAAATACAAGGCTTTGGAGGAGGAATTGCGGCATTATGAAGAACGGGAGCAGATGTTGATAGTTGAGAAAGAGAGGTTGCTAGTAGAGAATGAGAGGTTGAACTAGGAGAATGAGGCGATGCAGAAGGAGCTTAGGGAGTTGAAGGGAACTGTAGAGAAAGTGGAAGAATGTTTTGAGATGAGGATGAAAGAGAATGAGGAACGAACGGAGAAACGATTGGAAGCTATGATGGGGCAAGTCATGGGGATGATGAAAACTTTAATTGGTGAAGGTGCAGTCGGAGGAGTGTCCTCAGCTTCGGGTAATGGGTTGGTAGTGGAAGAGAAGGTTAAGGTAGGTGATAATGGGAAAGGAAGTGATAGTGATAGTAGTAATAGTGATGGTGATATTGAAGATAAGGGAATTAGGCATAGTAAGGATGAACAGAAAGGTGAGAGGAAAGATGAAAGGAAAGGTAAAAGTGATGTGAAGAAAGAGAAGAAAAAGTATCAGGCTGATAGCAAGGACGATCGTAAATGGGTGAAAGTGGTAAGTAAGAAAAAGGGTAAGAAGGGAATGGTTAAGGATAGGAATTTAAGTGTGGAAGTGGATTCATTATATTCAAATGAGGAAGAAGGTAACAAGGGAGTAGACAGTGATGATAGCAGTGAGAATGAACGTGATGTGTGTAAGACTGTGTTTATGAGAGAGGTACCTCGGTGTGAAAGGTTCAATGAGCATAGCAGTAGGGATGTATATGATTTTTTCAAGGAGTATGAGAGGTATTGTCAGGATAAGTATGGTGATAGTAAAAGAGTTTGGGCTAGGGAGTTAGGAGAATATTTGACTGCGTATTTGTTGACGATGTATGGAGTGATAATGAGTGTAGGGGACGTTGATTATGAAAGTGTGAAAAAGAGAATAATTGAGCAGGTAAAACGTATGAAAGGGAGTGTTAAGTATAAGCGTAAGAATGATTTTGATGAAGCACGGATGAATGCAGGAGAAGCGATATCAATGTACGTATGTAGGTTGGAAACGTTAGCTAGGAAGAAGTTTGGGGACGAAGGCATAAATGAGAATAAGGAGTTAATGAAGAAGTTTTTGGCTACTGTACCCGAGAATGTTGCTGAGTTTGTTAATTTGAAACGGAAGGAGAAAATGAGGTGGACGAAAGAAAGATTGACATGGGATGATATTTTAGAGATAGTTGAGGATTACGAGTTGGATAGGTGTATGAAAGAAAGTAAATCTGTGAGTGTAATAACTGGAATGGAGGAAAGTGTGCCAGAATTTGTTAGTTTTAAAGATGCTGTTATGAGAGGACCGATGAGGGTAGCTGATAGTGTAGTAGATAGGAGTGTTAGGGCGAGTAATGTGGGAATACCTGTAAGGACAAATGAAGGGTTTAGGCAAGGGAATCAGGTTTGGAGGGATAGGAGTGTTAGTGCGCATCGAGGTATGTCAGATAGTCGTGTCCGTAATGAAAAGTGTTATAGGTGTGGAAAGGAAGGTCATAATAAGAATGAATGTAGATGGGCTCTAGGTGCTTGTTTTGGATGTGGTGAGGTAGGGCATAGAATTAGCGAGTGCAAGAAAGAGAAAGGGGTAAAATGTTATCGGTGTGGTATGACAGGGCACATAGCGAGTGGATGTCGGAGTAATCGTACAAATGTGATTTGCGGTAATTGTGGTAAGGATGGTCATTATGCTAGAATGTGCAAGGAGCCACGGGGTAAGTGTACTGAATGTGGTGTAGATCGGCATGTAGCTAGGGTATGTAGGAAGAAGGGAGTAAATCAGCCAGGATGTTCGGGAAACTAGAGTGTAAGAGGGTTCAGCTGGGTGAGTCCTCGAGTGTGTGCGGAGTGAATGTGATGCATGTTCGTGAAGGTTTACTACATGAAGACGTGATGGACGAAAGAGCTTATGACTGCATGAGTGCAAAAGTAAATTTTAATGGAATAGAGCTAGTTGGTCTGATTGATACTGGTTGTGGTGTCAATTTAATGTTTAGGAATGCATACGATAAGGTAAGGGATGTGTGTGAATTTAGGGGGTGTAAAGGTGAAGTGAAAGGTATCGGTAATTTAAGTATATCTGTGCAAGGAAAGTTACGTGAAAATGTTATGATTGGGGGGCTGATGATGGAAGATAATGATTTTTATGTGGTTGAGGGAGTAAATGACAAATACGATGTGTTGTTAGGTTATAACTTCTTGAAAAAATGCGGTATGATGTACATCCTAGTGTAAATATGATAGAGATGAAAGTTAAGGGTAAATTTTGTGGGGAATTTTATTTGAATGAAGATGGTAGTGTATGTACGAAGGTATGGAAAGGTGTGCCGTTAATAGCAAAAGAAGGTGTTAAATTGTCAAAAGATGCGAGTGAGGTTGTCAGTGTAAAAGTTGCATGGCCGAATAGTCTGGGAATTGCCAATAGTGACAATTGTGAATATGTAGTGGAAGGTTCGGAAGCAAGTAATTTGGTGAAAGCAAGTGTGCATGTGTATGATGGTATTTTGAATTTGCAGGAGCCGAAGGTGTATGTGAGCTTGTTGCCGACTGCAAGGAGGAAGAGAATACGGGGTATACGTGAGGGTGATTGCATGGGATGTATGTATACGTTGGTCAATGTAGAGGATGAAAGGTATGTTAAATTGAGACGTGTTATGACGGGTAAGATAAAGCAGGATGACGATTGGGACTATGAAAGTTTGAAAGAAAGAATTAATGTAGATGAGAATATAAGTGAGGGAGAAAGGGAACAATTGTATAGGATGTTATGGGATAGACGGAGAGTTTTGAGTCGCTGTGACGAGGATTGTGGGGGATCAAAGCTGCCTGAATTTAAGATAGTTCTTAGTAATGATACCCCCATATATCAGCGTCCCCGACATTTTTCTCTGCCTATTGCCAGAGAAATAGAAGAGCAGTGCCAGGAGTTAGAGCAAATGGGTGTAATAGAAAGGAGTGAGAGTGCCTGGAATAGCCCTATTGTACCTGTAAGAAAGCCGGATGGAAGTTTACGTATGTGTATTGATTATAGGAAGGTGAATGAAGTAACTGTTAAAGAACGTTTCCCAATGAATGTAGTGTCTGACTGTGTGTATAAGATGTATGGTATGAAAGTTTTTACAAAGTTAGGTTTAGTTAGGGGCTATTACCAGATGCCTCTGGCAGAGGGGAGCAGGCCCATTACAGCATTTTCGAGCAGTAATTGTCATTATCAGTTTAAGAGATTAAGTTTTGGCCTTGCTAATGCGCCTGCTGCCTTCCAGAGGGCGATGAATGTAGTTTTGGCTTGGTTTGATAGACAGAAGGTGACTGTTTTTATTGATGATATTTTGATTGCTAGTGAGACTGTTGAGGAACACATGCAGTTGCTTGAAGCAGTATTAGAACGGTTGATAGAAGTTGGTGTGAAAGTTAAGCTTGAAAAGTGTACATGGTTGGCCGGGGAGGTGGAATTTCTTGGGCATGTGGTGAGTGAATCGGGTATAAGGAAGAGTGAAAAGTTTGTGAGTAAGGTGAGAGAGTTTCCACGTCCTCATACGGTGCGTGAGTTGAGAGGTTTTCTTGGGTTAATTGAATTTGGTCGGAAGTTTGTCAGAGATTGTTCGGGAATAGGGAAGCCTTTGAATGAGTGGACAGGTAAGAGAAATAGTACGAAACTGAAATGGGATGAGCGTATGATTGAAGCATTTGAAAACTTGAAAGAAGAGGCTGCGAGAGACGTCACTTTGGCTTTTCCCGATTATAGTGAACATGCGAGTATGCTAGAGTTATATACGGATGCTAGTGGGATTAGTATGGGTGGTTGCTTGGTTCAAATGCAAAGAATAAATGGAGATGAACAGTTGAGAGTGATAGCGTATGTAAGTAAAGCATTTAATAAGGCTGAGCGAAAGTATTCCATGATTGAAAGGGAGTTGGCTGCGATAAGGTTTTGCGTGAAAGCGTTGAAGGTATTTTTGTATTGTGTGAAATTTATTGTGCGTACTGACCATCAGCCCCTAGTGTACATGATTAGAAAAGAGTCTGTGAATGCTAAGGCTGCGAGGACAATAGAGGATTAGAATGAATTTGACTTTAAGCTAGAATTTGTACCTGGGAGTAAGAACGTGATAGCAGATGCGATGTCAAGAATGCACGGTAAGATAGAAGAGAGTAGCGAGAATGATAGTAATTTTGAAAGGTTGCCGGAAGATTTAGTGGTGGTAAAAAGTTTTGAAGAGGATGACATGGTGTATAAATGTATTTTGTGTGGGTTAAATAAGTTTAAATTGAAGGGTTTGAATAGGGATATACCTGCTAGTATAGATGAGCTTAGAATGAGTGTTAGGAATGAAGTATCGAAAGAAATGGCATATAAGGAGGAGGATAGTATGCTTGAGGGTGAATTGTTATCAAAAGTATTGTTGGTAGTAAGTATGTTATATGGTGTCACTGTTTATTTGTATTTTGGGTGGAATCGTCCGATGCAGTACCGAGCAAATAAATAGAGACTGAAAGGGAGTATATATTGAGGTTACAATGTAATGAAAGATGTTGCAAGTTGTTGAGTAAGAAGGAGGATTGTCCGAGTGATTTGAATCAGAGTGGTATGAGCATAGAAGATAGTGAAGATGACCATGGGTGTGATAAGGATGACCCTATTGATAGGAGAGTAAACATTTGTATGCATGGTGTAAAAGGAAGAATGATGACGTATGTGGGTATAAATGAGAATGAATACTGTAGTTTAATTGATACAGGTGCGCAAGTGTCATTAGTGAATATGTCTGTTATCAAGGAAATAGAGCGGTACAATTGGGAAGTGAAACGGCAATGTACGAGTGTGAGAATTCATGGGATAGGTAAAGGAAGTTTGCTAGTTTGGGAAGAAGTGCGTTTGAAAGTAAAACTGGGAAGTATGGAGGTGGAACATATTTTTATTGTAATGGGAGAGAATGAGATGCCTAGTTGTTTTTTGATAGGAATTGACTTTTTATGATTGCATGATTTATCAGTTGATATTGGTAGTGGTTTGCTTCTGAAGAATGGATGTGAAGTAGTTGTGATAGAAGATAATAGTGTATTTATGGCGAATTTTGTTGGCATGGTTGATATTACGAGGAGTGAGGATGATCTACTGACTAAAGAGGAGGTGGAAGAAATGCAAGATGAATGTGAGGAGATTAAAAGGTTACGTGAATGTATGTTGAATAGTATTGAGGTAGAAGAATGGCCGTCTGATTTAGAGGTGTATAAGAAAGTTAGTAAGAGACTTATTGTGTGTAAGAATATTGTTTATTTTCTACATAAAGGAATGGATGAAGATATATATGTTCCTGTGTTTCCAATGCATGCAGCAGTAAGTATGTGTATGTTAGTGCATGACAGATATGGGCATATGGGTAAGAATAAATTATGGGAATGCATGCGTGAGAGATTGTTTACACCTGGGTTGAGTCAGATATGTAAGGATGTAGCGACTACGTGTGAAGATTGCCAGAAAGGGAAGTATCAGAGAGTGCATGCTAATCTGCCTGTTTTGAGATTACGTATGAAAGAACCATTTGAGATGTTTGTGATTGATTGTGTTTCGTTGCCTGTGACTGCGAGAAGACGTGGGAATGATTGTTATGTTTGATCACATGAGTAAATTTACCTATGCAATACCCATCAAGGATAAACGGAGTGAGACTGTTGCAAGAATGGTTGGTCAAGTGATGTTGCCGATGTGTGTGTGTAAGCCTGGGAGAATGTTAAGTGATAATG
>NC_090725.1:130641528-130656528 GCF_036898095.1 Palaemon carinicauda | reverse complement strand
AAGACATCTTCAAAAATTACTCATGGGACAGGAACTTGGAACTGGAACCCGACGAGTTTCCTCCTCTCATGGACCACAGGTCTCTAGTGCATGCCTACCCTTAACAGTCTGACACCTTGTCCGCCCATCAACATCGACATCTCTCCACTGTGGTGGAATACAGTTTCACCCTTCAATACATCCCTTGGAATATAAATATCATTGCCGATGCCTTGCCAAGAAACATATTGGCTGCCATTAACCTGGAATTAGATTATAATGTCTTGGCAAAAGCCAAATAAAAAGACCCAGAGTACCAAGCATGTATGACATACTGCACATCCCTCTACTGGGACGACGTCACCCTCGACGACTCCACCGCCCCCCTCCTCTGTGACGTCAGTAGTGGTAGACCACGACCATAGATTCCTCCTCCCATGTGCCAGCAGGTGTTTGATTTCATTCATGACCTTCCACATCAGTTGTACCAATCTACTGCACAGCTACTGGAGACAAAGTTCATTTAGCACAGCATTGCTAAGGATGCTAAGGATTTTGTCCGCATATGTACTTCATGCCAAACTTCAGAAGTACATTGACACAGATTAAGGTGTGGGCACCTATCCTTAGCCTTACTATTGTTTTGCCTACATTCACCTTGATGTAGTAGGTCTTCTACCCACATCACAAGGACACCATCATCTGTTTACCATCACTGACTGCTCTACTCGTCGAACTGAAGCCATTCCCATGGAAACTGCAATGTCCGCTTCATGTACATCTGCCTTCCTCTCAGGGTGGATAGCGAGAATTTGTATGCCTGACCATATTATTTCTGAAAGGGTACCACTTTCACCTCTCAATTATGTACATCATTAGTGAATCTCCTGGGCATCATCCTACATCAGACGACAACATACAGCCCTGCTGTCGACAGAATGGCTGAACATTTCCTTCACATCATCATAGCAGCTCTGATGTCCCACCGCAATGACTCCAATTGGTTTACTCAGCTTCCCTGAGTTTTCCTGGGACTATGGACAACTCCTAAAGATGTCCTGAATGTCTCAGCAGCTGAAATGGTGTGTGGCAACCCGTTGGATGTCTCTGCCAGTATTTTTCCCTCGGCAACCTACTATGACAATCCCAAGGACGTAAATCACATTGTTGGAAAATGTATTCAATGTCGACGGACTTTTAAGACCCCAGCTAAGCAACACATGCTGACATATTTGAACTCTACAACGCACTTTTTCTTGTGCAAAGACACTAGCAAGCCACTGGTAACCCCCAACCCCACCCCCGATTTCATGAGTCCATTAAGCCTTTTTTATTAACATTCCTGATAATGAAGACTGGGTCCCCTTTGATCCCTTAAAATCTCTGTATCCCCTGCAAGATGGACCCACCTATACTGCTCTTCTAAGAGAAAGATACCCTATTTAACATATATGTAATTTTTTAAGTAGGGAGCCAAGTATCACAAGTATATAACACACACTCATACACTGTAACAGTATTTTTTTTTTCTTGTTTTCCCACTCACTCACTAAAAAAACCTATTTATGCTTGCCAATACAGGCATAAGTGATTTTTAATTTTTGTGACATTCATACTCAAAACTTTTATACAAACTCGATATCTGTTAAAATAAGGTCAGTTTCATTCATCTCGCCTCTTCCTTATATCCACCGGTGTACTCTCACAGTAGTAGTTGACCATCCCGAAGGATACTCACCACACAAGAATTTGCCTCCTGTCTCTACGATATATCCTAGTGACAAGACAGGCAACCGTCACTCTCTGTAGCAGGAGAGTTGGGAACACGGCCATCTGTGTTTCCCTTTCCCTTACCTTTTCCTTCACCGCCCTTCTTATACTCTTGGCCAGACACGAAGGTTTGGCTGCTGTAATCTTTGAAGGGTTAAGGCCTTTGAAGAAGACACTCCAGTGGATCACGAAAGTTCTGCTGAGCTGTTCTCCTCCGCTGCCAACACACCAATCTCCCCAAGAAGCAACTTCATCCTCCAAAGTCTCATTCACGATAACTGACACCTGTCGAACATGGAAGTTGATTACCTTACCATCAGACAGCACAAGGCCCCTGTACTTCTCCTAAGTTTCCCCAGTTAAGATCCTCGTCAACTTTGTGAAGTCCGTGACCACTCCTGACCGATGATTGAGCGGGAATAGCGAGCAGAGAGATCAAGGCCGAAACAATCAGGGGTGCCACTTCGGCTGCCTAGACAGTGGAGGGACAGGATATTGCTCGACCTACTGGATTAGAGTGAATTGGCAGACTCTCAGATCTGATTATCCACCAGGACAAGGACCAAGTACACGAGATTAGATCAAAGCAACTTCAACAAAGGGTTCGATCCATTAGAGTCCCCAAAGTGCTGTTTTATAACTATCAGTGCAAAAGTTTCTCCAATGAAACAAATACCCCTTTTACGACAACTTTCACAGAATATGGCCCCATTAGCCAAGTAGAACAACTGTAGAGGATCTGGAAATGCTGGATAGTCGACACCCATGATGAGCAAAGGACTACAAGGTCTGGAGGTACTTCTACGGGTGCAGCTGACCAATAACAGTGAACCAGAAGGGTAGATCCCTCCGGAGCTCTACCAGAAGACAAATCATATCAAGATACCATTTGGCCTTAGGGAATCTGGTAGTCAACGGGGTCAATCTGAGTCCAGACAAAATTATCAATCTGCTGATTTCTACCTGGATCAGTTAAAAGCAGACACATGGACATCCATGTGATCATGTAGGTGTTGAAAGACATCTTCAAAAATTACTCATGGGACAGGAACTTGGAACTGGAACCCGACGAGTTTCCTCCTCTCATGGACCACAGGTCTCTAGTGCATGCCTTCCCTTAACAGTCTGACACCTTGTCCGCCCATCAACATCGACATCTCTCCACTGTGGTGGAATACAATTTCACCCTTCAATACATCCCTTGGAATATAAATATCATTGCCGATGCCCTGCCAAGAAACATATTGGCTGCCATTAACCTGGAATTAGATTATAATGTCTTGGCAAAAGCCAAATAAAAAGACCCAGAGTACCAAGCATGTATGACATACTGCACATCCCTCTACTGGGACGACGTCACCCTCGACGACTCCAACGCCCCCCTCCTCTGTGACGTCAGTAGTGGTAGACCACGACCATAGATTCCTCCTCCCATGTGCCAGCAGGTGTTTGATTTCATTCACGACCTTCCACATCAGTTGTACCAATCTACTGCACAGCTACTGGAGACAAAGTTCATTTAGCACAGCATTACTAAGGATGCTAAGGATTTTGTCCGCATATGTACTTCATGCCAAACTTCAGAAGTACATTGACACAGATTAAGGTGTGGGCACCTATCCTTAGCCTTACTATTGTTTTGCCTACATTCACCTTGATGTAGTAGGTCTTCTACCCACATCACAAGGACACCATCATCTGTTTACCATCACTGACTGCTCCACTCGTCGAACTGAAACCATTCCCATGGAAACTGCAATGTCCGCTTCATGTACATCTGCCTTCCTCTCAGGGTGGATAGCGAGAATTTGTATGCCTGACCATATTATTTCTGAAAGGGTACCACTTTCACCTCTCAATTATGTACATCATTAGTGAATCTCCTGGGCATCATCCTACATCAGACGACTGCATACAGCCCTGCTGTCAACAGAATGGTTGAACATTTCCTTCACATCATCATAGCAGCTCTGATGTCCCACCGCAAAGACTCCAATTGGTTTACTCAGCTTCCCTGAGTTTTCCTGGGACTATGGACAACTCCTAAAGATGTCCTGAATGTCTCAGCAGCTGAAATGGTGTGTGGCAACCCGTTGGATGTCTCTGCCAGTATTTTTCCCTCGGCAACCTACTATGACAATCCCAAGGACGTAAATCACATTGTTGGAAAATGCATTCAATGTCGACGGACTTTTAAGACCCCAGCTAAGCAACACATGCTGACATATTTGAACTCTACAACGCACTTTTTCTTGTGCAAAGACACTAGCAAGCCACTGGTAACCCCCAACCCCACCCCCGATTTCATGAGTCCATTAAGCCTTTTTTATTAACATTCCTGATAATGAAGACTAGGTCCCCTTTGATCCCTTAAAATCTCTGTATCCACTGCAAGATGGGCCCACCTATACTGCTCTTCTAAGAAAAAGATACCCTATTTAACATATATGTAATTTTTTAAGTAGGGAGCCAAGTATTACGAGTATATAACACACACTCATACACTGTAACAGTATTTTTTTTTCTTGCTTTCCCACTCACTCACTAAAAAAACCTGTTTATGCTTGCCTATACAGGCATAAGTGATTTTTAATTTTTGTGACATTCATACTCAAAACTTTTATACAAACTCGATATCTGTTAAAATAAGGTCAGTTTCATTCATCTCGCCTCTTCCTTATATCCACCGGTGTACTCTCACAGTAGTAGGTGACCATCCCGAAGGATACTCACCACACAAGAATTTGCCTCCTGTCTCTACGATATATCCTAGTGACAAGACAGGCAACCGTCACTCTCTGTAGCAGGAGAGTTGGGAACACGGCCATCTGTGTTTCCCTTTCCCTTACCTTTTCCTTCACCGCCCTTCTTATACTCTTGGCCAGACATGAAGGTTGGGCTACTGTAATCTTTGAAGGGTTAAGGCCTTTGAAGAAGACACTCCACTGGATCACGAAAGTTCTGCTGAGCTGTTCTCCTCCGCTGCCTACACACCAATCTCCCCAAGAAGCAACTTCATCCTCCAAAGTCTCATTCACGATAACTGACACCTGTTGAACATGGAAGTTGATTACCTTACCATCAGACAGCACAAGGCCCCTGTACTTCTCCTAAGTTTCCCCAGTTAAGATCCTCGTCAACTTTGTGAAGTCCGTGACCACTCCTGACCGATGATTGAGCGGGAAGAGCGAGCAGAGAGATAAAGGCCGAACAATCAGGGGTGCCACTTCGGCTGCCTAGACAGTGGAGGGACAGGATATAGCTCGACCTACTGGATTAGAGTGAATTGGCAGACTCTCAGATCTGATTATCCACCAGGACAAGAACCAAGTACACGAGATCAGATCAAAGCAACTTCAATAAAGGGTTCGATCCATTAGAGTCCCCAAAGTGCTGTTTAATAACTATCAGTGCAAAAGTTGCTTCAATGAAACAAATACCCCTTTTACGATAACTTTCACAGAATCTGGCCCCATTAGCTAAGTAGAACAACTGGAATGAATGCAAAGACAGTTTCCCACAAAACTCTCTGACTTAGCATAGCCTGGCAACGTAATGGTAGGAGACCTCCTAGGGCAGGACCAAGCACAACCAAAAGTACCAGGTACATCCTCTACTGCCTATCGGGGAAGAGAGACAACCTCAATAACCTAATCCAAGGTATTGGGAACAAGTGCTCTGCCCAACGTTCTCGGCCTGCCAAAGTGCACACACACTCCAGTATAGCCTTATAATGTACCGTCTCATCTATCCAGTTGAGAGACTTAGTGGTATAAGGAGATGTTGGAGTCCAGTAACCTGGAATGACGGGAGATGGTTATTGCCACAGCTACTCTATCAACCTTAGAACAAAAAGTTTACAGGGCAATACACTTCTGTCACTGCCGGCCACGGCTAACTGTGGCCACCGAGGTAGGCAGGGCTGTTGTGTAGACGGGGCAGTTCTGAAGTTTTTGTGTTTGTGTGGTGATATCATTTTATGTCACCCTGACAATGGTAAAAGTGTGGTGCTTCTCAGTAAAATTAATTGTACCGACAAAATGCTTGGTATTCTTTCTGATAACAGTAAATTTAGCGAAATAGGGTCCCAAGGATTCAATCTAGATTATAACGTAGAAGATGAAATCAAACCGAACGTTGAATAGCTCAAAGATGAGTCCTTTTTTTCAAATGAAACATAGAGTGCAATGATTCATCCTTCAACGTTATATGAACTTTGTTCAAGGTTCACAAAGTTAACATACCTTTGTAAGCTATACTGGCTACTCATAACTTTGCTTCTTTTTGGTGTACCTAAGTTTTCAGTGCCCTGACTAAGTGATCTCAATACCAATGCTTATACATTGCAAAACTCATCTTAGTTTGTACCTGATATCCTCTAACATGATCTTAAGATTTTTACTGCCAGTTATGATGTAAGCTCTTTATTTGATATCAAATTTCAGACACAATAGAACTTTTTTTTTACTAGATTATTCCCCAACCGAACGCCTTCATTTCATATATTTAATGTTAACGCTTTCAGAAAAACTGCTTGATCTTTTCCGTAACTGAAACTTTCTTTATTTTCAATATCAAAGTTTGCAAACAGCTTGGTGGTATGGGAATAGGTTCTCCCTTATGTCCTATCTTTGCTAATATATTCACGTGTCACCTTGAAAAAGCTGTTCATTGATCACTGCCCCGTGCCCATAAAACAAATATTCCATTGACATTATGTCAATGATACCTTTGTGCTTTTCAGAGATAGACACCATGTCACTGTTTTTTAGATTACTTAAACTTACTTAACTCAAATATTCAGTTTATGTTAGAATTTGAACATAATGATTACCTTTCTTTTTAACATATTAAGATTTCACGTTATAATGGTGCATTTACTACTTGCATTTTCAGGATAAAAACGTTTACAGGACTAGAATTAACCTTTTTGCAGTCATTGTCCTATTTTAATTAAAGTAAACTCTTATAAAACATTAATTTTCAGATCTTTTTTTTTTTTAGATTAGCACAGGTTCCACGAGGAAATTAAATTTCTAAAGTTATATTTCATTATATTTCATAAACTTAAGAAAAAGATTTTAGATATATTTTTTTTTTATTTCAAAGCCACAGTATTTAGATTTCAAAGAAGCAGATGTATGTGTCTCTACCATCCATATATAACTATAAAAATGGTAAATGTAAATTTGAGAAAGCTCTTTCTCTTTTGTATACCTATCTTTATTTCAAGTTCGCTTTCAAGATCGCTATTCTCTACCTACCGTTGAATCACTCTCCTTTAAACAGCTGTCCCTTACTCTAAATCACTCATCTACTCCTGTCCCTTTACATATTACCTAATGATTTTTCCCATTTAATCTTCTCAAATTCCAATTCAAACTCAAAATTCTTATTGAGATTAAATAAACATCAAAAGGAGCATGTCAGCGTCCGGATAAGCCAACTCAGCATCTTTATTTACAAAAGGAATAATTACAATATCCTAACATTGAACAAAAGTAATTAATAACGTATATCAATTTTTTGAAAACATCCAATATTCTCTTAACCATATCGTTATATATCATATAACAAACCATCTCAGACATATTAATATCACAATCTCTGAATTATTCCAAGCTATTACAGTCCAATATATAATGGTACAAAGTATGTGTTTTGACATTACTACTTGATTTGCAAGTCATTCTTTCAGAACCATGATTATACTTCCAAATATATCTATATCCAAACGTTAACCTTATCACAAAAGTCTCATATCGGGGTGAAGCTCTACCGTAAGTAAAACAAGTATTGTTCATAACGGCATCATAGTGTTTCATGTTTCTCTTGCCATTGCTCATTATCATACAATCACCGTCAAACTCCCATAGCTTCCTCACTCTTCTTATTTCAGATTTCATTTTAGTAATGGTTAATATATAATTTTATTTTATGATCTTGTCACACCTATACTTGGCCAAACAGTCAGCAACTTCATTAAAGTAAATACCACAATGAGACGGAAACCACATGAAATTTACCTCACTCAAGTGAATTTATTTTGTGTATACATTCTATACATCTTAAAACTAAATCTTCAGTAGACCTATCCAAGGCAAAGAAAGCACTTTGATAGTCAACAAAACCCTAAACATTTCTCTTCTTTTCTAGCGCACATTCAAATACAAAATAGATAGCATAAAGTCCTACTGTCATACATGAACTCCTATCAGCAATACTTTTGGACAATCTTTCCTCGTCACTTATGCCATATTCAAAAAAATTATCTTCTAACTACACCAGAACCTGCTCTATTTCCATAACTGTAAAAATATATATTTTCCTTTTGGATATCTACATAGTTTTTCAATATATGATTGTTGTAATTCTTATGAGTGACAAACTTTTTCATAACACATATGCATCTATTTGCACAGACACTGTTTTCTTAACCCATGGCTCCATATCAATATTTCTTAGTACAGGTACACAAAAATCTATTGCATTGTCCCCAAACAACATTTTACAAATGTTTTTTCCTAAAGTTTCTAACAAAGATAGATCTGAATTAGTCCACAGCCGACTTTAGACTATTATTACCACTTCTGATGAGTCTCAAGGTAGAGGTCACTGTTAGTTCTTTAATTCTATGCATAATGCTCGGAATAATCAGTTCCATTCTCATGATTTCTACTCTTGTTGTCCTCGCACAGCTAAGAACAATCCTCATTCCTTCATTTTGCACAACCTCTCATGGCCTAAGACGACAATATTATGGCTGAATATCCAATGATACTCCTTACAGTGCTTAGATATACTGACCTCAGAACAGGTATACCAACACCATTTCCTCTTTTAGATAACACTCTTTCAGGTGTTAACCTAGATACACATATATTCTTGACATAAGCAATTTGATCCTTAACAATACTAAAACATATAGTAAGTTGGCAAGGACACCAGCCGCCCATTGAGATACTACCGCTAGAGAGTTATGGGGTCCTTTGAGTGGCCAAACAGTACTACATTGGATTCTTCTCTCTGGTTACGGTTCTTTCCCTTTGCCTACACATACACCGAATAGTCTGGCCCATTCTTTACAGATACTCCTCTGTCCTCGTACAACTGACAACACTGAGATTACCAAACAATTCTTCTTTGTTCAACTGCACTGTAATTGTTCATTGGCTACTTGCCTCTTGGTAAGGGAAGCAGACTCTTTAGCTATGGTAAGCAGCTCTCCAAAATCAAACCATTGTTCTCTATACTTGGGTAGTGCCATAGCCTCTGTACCATGGTCTTCCACTGTCATGGGTTAGAGTTCTCTTGCTTGAGGGTACACTCGGGCACACTGTTCTATCTAATTTTTATTCCTCTTGTTTTGTTAAAGTATTTATAGTTTATATAGGAAATATTTATTTCAATGTTGTTACTCTTCTTAAAATATTTTATCTTTCCTTCTTTCCTTGCCTCACTGGGCTATTTTCCCTGTTGGAGCCCCTAGGCTTATAGCATCCCGCTCTACTTTTCCAACTAGGGTTGTAGCTTAACAATTGATAATAATAATAATTCCAAGATATTCATAACTAGTTTTCTTTTCTAATCCTATTGCATTCAACAAGAATTCTTGTCCATTGTCAGTTCTTGATTGGTATTTTTTTTTTTTCATTAATAACCAACCGTAAATGAACACAAACACTGAAGCTCGTAAATAACCTTAGTCAAACTTTTTTCATCTACACATTGAATTAGGATATCGTCAGCATAGACGAGAATCTGAGAATTAAAAAAAAAATAAAATAAAAGAAGCTACATTGTCCATAAGAACATTAAAAAGCTTTGGGCTCAATACTCCATCTTACAGCACACCAAGTTCAAGTTCTTTCTATTCAGATTCCTCATCATACACTTGCCTTTCTATTACTTGAATAACCTGCAATTCAGATTAATAGTTTTCCTTTCACACCTTTATCCACCAAGCTCTGCAAAACTAAATCTTTATCTGACCTATCAAAGGCCCCTTTAAGGTCTACAAACAATCGACATCTAATATTATTATCCTCAAGAAACATAATCACGCAACTGTTTTGCTTTTACCTTTCATAAATCCATACAGGTTATTGGATAGAAGACCATCTATTTTATACATCAGTCTGTTTAAGATCATTCGTTCCATTAGTTTTTTCCATTAGTTTTAACAAGCAAGAAGTTAAATATATGAGACCATAATTCTCATTATTCATAGGCACAGGAATGATCAACTCCAATTTCCACTCCACTGGCAATCTCCCATTTCGATACGATAGACTAAACAGATCTTGTATAGGACTATCATCCATGCTTATAAAACAGTTGAGAACTTTGTATGTCTGGCCATCTCTACCTGGTGCAGTGGATTTCCCCCTTTTCACAGAATTCAGAATTTCATTCAGAGTAAATGTAACGCAAGTATCATCGTTCAAAGCACTTTGCAAGCAAACCAACTCTTGTCCCCTAGACCTAAGGTTTCTCAAACAATTCTATATATTATTAGCAAGGCTTGAAAGACTAGAGGCATACTGCCACTTGTTAATAAGATGATTATCTTTATCTCTAGGATTTGGAAGAACATTAAGTTTTCTCTTCTAATACCTCTAATTTTATTCACACCATTCAAGACCTGGCTCAAGCTTTTTAAACTACCAATATCCCTCAAAAAAATTTCCAATATTGACTTCCTGCCTTTTGATTTATTTTTGTATAACGCACGGCAACTTTATTTAAAGTCTGCTTTGTTTTTTTCTTCTTCTTAGATTTCTCATTAGAGCTGGTTAAACACCTTAGCTTGAGTCTACACAAGATAGAATCCACCACTTTCAATAGATATTCGTTAAAATACATTTTCATCTGTTACATCAAGTTTTTTTATACTCCTTATACCAAGTTCTGAATTTAGTAATAAAATAATTAAGCTGACCATCTTTAAGTGAATATCTTTTCCTATTATTAACAAAACTAATTTTGTTAATACATATCTCAACTTCAAAAGCGAAGTGATCACTCAAAAGTGTGCTTACAACATATCGATACTGGCTTTTATATAGAGCATGTTGAAGAAAGAATAGCAAAGTCTAGCCTACTACCCTTAATTTGTGTAAGGTCACCTTGTTCAATAACTTTAGCATCCTCTATAAAATCCAAAAAAAAAATGTTTAACACCATCCCATTACAATTTTGAATAACTTTGGTGCCAAGATTTTTGTGCCTAATGTTCAAATCACCTATTAAAAGGCATTCTTAAACATAAATAACATCTTGAAAAGTCGTCAATAACTAACTTATCAGGATGGACATAGACATTAATCAAATTTGAAATAGCCTTTTCAAGTATCATACCAACACAGAGATTCGCAGTACCATTAACCTTTTCAGCCACCTGAAATGTGGGTTGTCAATCCCTTGCAGTTCGTACTCATATCTGGAGGTAACTCAAAACTTTAGTAGTTTTTCAATAGAATATTTATTACACTTATTCCAAGCTCTTGCAGAGCTATAGCATCGAGATCGTTTGAATGAATATACGCATGAAAATCAGTTATCCTATTCTTTAAACTGTTAACATTCCAAGACAAAACCTTAAAATTTTTATTCTCTAATATCAAGGCATTTATCCTTCAATACACAGACAGACTGCAACAACTTCAATTTCAAATCATCCAAAGAAATATTAACATAGATTAGAACTAAGTCTGCCATATTCAGAAATTCCTTTAACAACACCATTTCAATCCTAACCATCTCCATGGGATATGGATTTCGGTACAGTAATTGCGTTGTTATCGCCGGATACATTCTTATTTAATTGTTTACTTTTCCAACTAACCATTGATGTTTGCAAATCCTCTATTTGCTTCTGTACCACCTGTGTGTCACACGATCATACATGGTAACGACATTTCTCTTTTTTGTTTATATTATCCTTTGTATCTTCTCTCTCCCCTCGCACTGACAGCAACTTGCATCAACCTGTCTGCTTTTTTTTTATTACCTGTTATTAGAACCGATTGCCGGTTGGGCATGAAATAGCCTGTTGTATTTTGTAACCTTCTTGCCGGGACTTGGTGAGTATATAAACTCAATGTTCTGTAATAAAGGTACTTAGTTGCTTTCCTCTCGCTTTTTGAGTCACAACCTACTCTTGGCCCATCACATTGGTGACCCCCGAAGTTGACTCGCTCCTCCCGCTCGTCCCCCCCCCCACTAGTACTATGGCGGACTCCACAGAAGTTGGCGCCGCCCTATTCAAACTTTCATCGTTCGCCAGCGGAGAGGCGTCTGCTTGGCTTCAGCACGCAGAAGTTCAGTTCCGCATCAAGGGTGTGACTCGCTCAACCACCAAAGCACATTATGTTCTCACCTTACCGGAAATCTCTGACTGCCTTTGTGAACAAGGAGACACCCCAATAGAGTATGATGCCCTCAAAACATACCATCTGCAGCAGTACTTGCCATCGCCAGCTGCCCATATACCAAAGCTTTTTCAGCTCCCTCAACAACGGTTGAGGGACCAAAGGGCTTTGCTCGCCCTCAGGGAAATGACCAGTATCGCTCGCCTGCAACCTGCCGCAGACGGCTCTCCTTGTGAGGTGAGCCTAATTCGTGCCCTTTGGGTACGCAGTTTACCCAACCTGTACGCACTGCCATACCCGATGTCGATATTTTACCCATAAAGGACTTGATGACCAAAGCCGACGCCCTTATGGACAGCCACTTCACGACCTTCAAGACCTCCATCAACGCTTCCACTCTTGACAAAGAGGACACCTATTCAATGTCAACCGAAGCTGACGTGAATGCCGTAGGACATACACGCCTATCCCGTGATGTGCCGTAGTGACAACAAAGCCACCCATCACCCACCACTCGCTCACGCCGCAACCAACGAATTTTACAGCCACTTACTGCCGCCCATCAGCCGCAGTTTTGCTACTACCATTTCAGATTCGGGAATGTCACGAAGAAATGTGCCAAGGATTGTCAGTGGCCAAAAAACGTGTAAGTAGGCCATCGCTCGTGGCGGTGGCCTCCCATTGTTTCTAATCTTTTCTTTTTACACGATGCAGAAATGGGCATGCGATTTTTGGTAGACACGGGTGCTTGTCATTCTCGTTTGACAAGGGAACTCTTCAGGACATGACGTAGTCTGTCTAAGTCTGCCAACGTCCGCCTAGTAGCTGGCAATGGATCTGCGATACCCACCTCTCTCATTTCCACCTTCTGGTCGATGTCGCCCACCGACGATTGGTCAACGCAGACTCGTACTTGTCGACACCTCTTCAACCCGCCCCCTCCAATCTCGCTCTCCACATCAGCGCACCCACAGATGTCTACGCCCACCTCCTCAATTTGTACCCGGAAGTTTTCCATCCAGAACTTCGCTAAACGCCCGCGGCTCCTGCCAAGCACAGTATTTACCACCATATCAGGACGACGCGACCCCCAGTCTTCGTAAAATTCAGACGTCAGGCACCGGATCGACTGGCAGCCACCAAACAGACGTTTGCTGAAGTTGAAAATATGGGTCTTTGCCAAAAGGCCTCCAGCCCATGGTCATCACCCTTGCACATCGTCCTGAAGAAAGTTGGCTCCCTCAGTCCGTGTGGTGATTACAGGCGCCTGAACATGCAAACAGAACCAGATCACTACCCCCTACCAAACATCACCGACGTGACCTACCTGCACAAAGCAAAGGTTTTCTCCACGCTCAACCTCCTGAAGGGGTATTATCAGGTGCCTATGAACCCAGAAGACATCCACAAGACTGCAATTACCACTCCCTTCAGTACATACACCTTCAATTACTCCTGTTTTGGTCTTCGTAATGCTTGGGCCACTTTTCAACGTCTCATGCATGGCATCTTAGGGGACCTCCCCTTCTGTGTATGTTACGTGGACGAGATACTTGTGTTCTCTTCCTCAAAAGAGGAACACCTCCGTCACCTGCGCATCGTGCTCGACCGCCTGCAACAAAACAGCCTTGTAGTTTGGTACGACAAGCCGCATCATTCCTGAAGGAGTCCATCCCCTCCCTGAGAAGGTAGCAGCCATTCAGAACTTCCCCACGCCCTCAACCGTCAAAGCACTGCAGGAATTCTTGGGCATGATCAACTATTATCACTGTTTTCTGCCAGCCATTGCCGCCACTCTTGCTCCCCTCTACGCCTCCCTGAAGGGCAAGCCAAAAGACCTGAAGTGGGGTCCCTTTCAAGAAGTGGCCTTCTGCAACGCAAGGAATGCCCTATCAACCGCTGCGGCTCTCACTTTTCCCGTCCCACATGCCCCTCTCCTTCTCTCCACCGATGCAAGCAACTTCGCTATTGGTAGAGTACACGAACAGGTGGTCAACAGCTCGCCCCACCCCATGGCCTTCTTCAGCAGAAAACTATCCAAGGCAGAATTGGGTTATTCTACCTTTGATCGCGAATTGCTGGCAGTACACTTTCGCCATTTCCTAGAAGGTACGCCCTTCGTCATTCGTAGAGACCACATGCCTCAGGTGCACGCCTTCACTCGATAGTCTGATGCATGGTCTACCCGTCAAGGCTGATATCTCTCCGCCGTGGGTGAATACAATTGCAACCTTCAACACGTCCCTGGGAAAATGAATCCCATTACCGATGCCCTGTCAAGAAACACGTTGGCATTAGTTCAACTGGGATTGGATTAGAACGCCTGGGCTGAAGCCCAACTACAGGATCAAGAGTATCAAGCATGTAGGACATCTTGCACATCCCTCCATTGGGAAGACGTCCCCCTCGATGATTCCAACACCTCCCTCCTCTGTGATGTCAGTACTGGTAGACTGCAACCTTGGATTCCTGCTCCCATGTGCTGACAGGTGTTTGATTTAATTTATGGTCTTTCACATGCATCGCGCCGTTCTACTGCACAGCTGCTGAAGATGAAGTTCATTTGGCACAGCATTTCTAAGGATGCTAAGGATTAGGTCCGCAACTGTACCTCTTGCCAAACTTCCAAAGTACATCGACACGGATTCAGGAGCTGGCACCTTTTCTTAACCTCAGCGTCGTTTCGCCCACATTCACATCGACGTTGTAGGCGCCCTACCCACATCACAAGAACATTGTTACCTGTTTACTGTCATTGACAGCTCCACTCGTTGGCCTGTAGCCATTCCTATGGAAACTGCAATGTCCACCTCATGTACATCTGCCTTACTCTCAGGATGGATTGCAAGATTGGGTATCCCTGAGCATATTACTTCTG
>NC_090725.1:130626528-130634028 GCF_036898095.1 Palaemon carinicauda | reverse complement strand
TGGAAGTTTGCTATCAGCACTCAGCATTAGATACAGTTAAACATAGTGTTAAATCTCATCCATTACAGAAGGACAGTCATCTTACAAGGTCAATATATAATTATAATACAGATTACAATTGCAAAATAGGTAACGTAACAGCTGGGGCCTTTTCTTTTTTTGATTATGGAACTCTCTCTCTCTCAAGATAAAGATGACAGATCGCTACAACGTGAACAAAAGCTATCAGCAATGATATTTTGTTTTCCCAATGAATGCGACGGTGAAGGATATGATGTTACTAAAAGTATAGGGGATGTTGGTAATTGAACACCTGGATATTGCAATATAGAAAGGAGGTCTAGACTATTTTACCGGTTTCATTGTCCTTAAGTTCCCGTAATACACAAATCTTGGGTCTTCTGTAATTTACCCCTGGATAGGTATCGTTATTTCACCACCTTGGATAGGTTTCGATGGTTCGACCTCGACCGGAGGTTCAAAAAATTCATTTTAAAGCCAATTTAAAATCTTTTAATATCAAAATTAAATTCAAAGAATATTCTAATCTTCCAAAAAATAAATAACTGCTAAATTTAACAAAAAAAATTATTTATTATATATGAAATAATAAAATAAGTATACAAAAACAAATGACTTTACAAAAATATTCACATAAAATCTAAATATGGAAATAAACTGGAACTATTCTAAGCACTTATTCGACGATTCTTGAGCACCATTTGAGAAGATGCGGGGGCGGGAGGAACCACAAAGGAACGCTTTCTGAAATGAGAACAAAAGTATATGTTTTTTTTAGCCTAAAAATCTATCCTCTTTTCAAAATTTATTTTGGGTAGTAAATGACAGTTAGTGGTATTGTATTATTATCCTACAACAAAAATGTGTAAAAGAATCTGCACTTGGATATTATTTAGTGTTATATAAAGGGGCATATTTTTTTTCTTTTTTTTTTTTTGCTGATTTCTATTATGAAATTTTTCAAGAAAAATCCTTATATCCATTGCTGAGCATGGTATTTTTGCAGGAAAATATCACAAATTTTATGAAAAAAAAAAAGAAAAGAGGAATACATAGAGCTATGCCAGCTTAACTGTCGGATAGTCTCACAAAATGGTCGCCAACCACACAACCTTGTAAGGCCAAATCTGCTACCTGAAATGGAGAAAGATATGTCAATATCAACGAGTTATTTACTTATATAATTGATCGAGGTTTTCATAAAAATATTATGGTAGCTAGAATGAAGTTTATAGACTATTTTTCAAATTAAAAGAAATAAAATAATGATCATAATTAAGTTATCATAAAGGTACAAACTTACAAAAACAGGAGAAATTATAAACTTTTATTAAAACAAACGGGGTAGAAGACATTCACAAACACTTTACAACAATTCTTTTTCATACACGCCTAAACACTACTGCACATTCGATAATCATATAAAAACTTTGGTATTACACAATTTACCTTAATTATGTATTGATAGGTCGAGCTCGACCCGAAGGTACCTCAGAAATAGCACAAGGAGAATAGCTGGGATGAAATGCGTCCTCACCTGGCTACTGCGCACACTGAACTGAGGTCTCGCAGAGTCGCAGCCTCGCAGGTCGATATCAGGCGCAACCAATACGGACGAAAAACTATGACAAATGGTAGTATACGACTCACCATACCTATCCAGGGTAGGGGAACAATTCGTGGATAGGTATTATTATTATTATTATTATTATTATTATTATTAGCTAAGCTATAACCCTAGTTGGAAAAGCAAGATGCTATAAGCCCAAGATCTCCAACAGGGAAAAATAGCTCAGCGAGGAACGGAAAAAAATAAAAGATATAATTAATGAAAATTAGAATAAAATACTTTTAAAAACATTAACAACATTAAAGCAGATATTTGATGTATAAACTATACAATGACTTACAGTATGTAAGCCTATTCAACATAAAAACATTTGCTGTGAGTTTTAATTTTTGAGGTTCTACTGATTCAACTACCCGATTAAGAAGGTCATTCCACAACTTCTTCACAGCTGGAATAAAACTTCTAGAGTACTGTGTAGTATTGAGCCTCATGATGGAGGAGGCCTGACTATTAAAATTAATTGCATGCCTAGTATTACGAACAGGATGGAACTGTCCAGGAAGATATGAATGTAAATGATGGTCAGACTTATAAAAAAATCTTATGTAACATGCATAATGTACTAATTGAACGACGGTGCCAGAGATTAATAAATAGGTCAGGAATAAGAAATTTAATAGACTGTAAGTTTCTGTCCAGCAAATTAAGATGAGAATCAGCAGCTGAAGACCAGACAGGAAACAAGGTAGAATGAAAGAATTAAGACACTTCTTCAGAATAGATTGATCACCGAAAATCTTTAGACACTTTCTCAATAAGCACACAGACCTAATGTATTTCTCAGAAGTGAATTTGCTGACGAAAATCCCACTTAAGATTTTAAAAGAGTCCTACGAAGTTAAAGAAACATAATCAATGCTGAGATCCAGATGTTAAGGAGCCACTTTCCTTGACCTACTTTCAATCATATTGTGAGTTTTGTTAGGATTCAACTCCATACCCCATAATTTTCACCATGCACTAATTTTAGCTACATCTCTATTAAGGAATTCACCATCCCCAGATCTACATTCAGGGGATGGAATTGATGTAAAGAGAGTAGCATCATCTGCATATGCAACAAGCTTGTTTTCTAGACCAAACCACATGTCACGTGTATATAGTATGAAAAGAAATGAGCCAAGAACACTACCCTAAGGAACAACAGATATTACATTCCTATACTCACTGTGATGTCCATCAACAACAACTCTTTGCAATCTATTACTTAAAAATTAAATAATGAGGCTAAGAAATGCCGCACCCACTCCCAACAGTCGAGTTTGAAAACAAGGGCCTCATAATTAACACGGTCAAAGGCAGCATTAAAATCAAGGCCAATCATACGAACTTCCTGACCAAAATCAATGGATTTCTGTACAGCATTGGAGATTGTAAGAAGGGGATCACATGCTCCAAGGCCTTTACGAAAACCCAATTGTAAACTAGGGAACAGATGATTACCTTCAGCAAAGCTATTAAAACGTTTTGCCACAAGACGTTCAAAAACTTTAGATAATATTGTAGTTATGGAAATTGCACGGTAATCAGTTGGACTTGAACTACCACAAACACATTTACATAATAGAGTAACATTACCGATTTTCCAACAAGTGCTAAAAGCTCCTCTTCTTTCTAACTTACGCAAAATAGCAGATAACTTTGCAGCTAAGAAATCTGCAGTCTTTATAAAACACAAAGGAAAAATACCATTTAGGTCTACACCTCCATAAGCATCAAGGTCCATCATGAGAGCTTTAATTTCACGAGATCGAGAAGCTAAACTAGTTAGTTCAACATCAGGAAAACAGGAATGAGGAAATTCGAATTTCTCATTACTCTGCTTGCTGTCAAACACATCTGCCAAGAGGGTTGCCTTTTCCTTTGGACAATGAGTGAGAAAGCCATCTGGTTTAAGTAAAGGAGGAACTGTTGCATCAACACCAGAGTGCAGATTTAAGGGTAGCCCACCACTTATGTTCCTGAGTTGTACCAGAAAGAGTTTCTTTTATGGTTAAATTATATTCTTTTTCAGTTGAAGCATAAACTCTCTGTGCAAAGGCTCCAAGCTGAGTATAGTTATTCCAGGTCAAATCTGATCTGTTACCCTTCCAATGATGATAGGCCTCCTTCTTCTCCAGATAAGCAGGTCTACGATCACCAGTGAACCATGGTTTATCCTTCAGTCGGTACCTTAGTACACGAGAAGGGATATGCCTATCAATTAGCAGAGCAAAAAATGAATCAGTGAAGCCATAAGAAGAATTTACTAATCTGATAAAGAATATGGAGATAAAAGTTAAACGTTATCATTGAGAAAAAGGACAAACATGGGAACAGAGTAGTAAAAAAAAATAGCATTAGATATTCCAAATGTAATGGGATTACCATTTTGTTCGTTGTCTATATTTTTAGAATAATAATATTTATTAAAAGAATTAACCTCCGCAAGGGAAATAATTATCAAAGTGAAAAAGGTAAAATGTAATAATCATGATTGCTTACTTTTTAGTGTATTTGTACATTCATATTTGAATAGATATTTTTAAAATTTAGTTTTAGGTCATTAGTAAGAGATTAGTGTAAAAAGTATCTAAATATGCATGCACATTGCTTATTTGTACATTTGGTGAAACAGTATTTCCATATAGATTTGAATAGTATTTGTTCTCTCTGATATGCGACTTTTTAAACCATTTTCCTTAAAAACCTTCTCACAGGAATTATTTTATCACGATATCTAGTCATCAAAATATCTTACATTAATTTTTCTGAAATAAAAATATCATTCTTAACGGGCTAATGAAGAATACTGAACTTTTGCAAAGCTAGCTAATGTTGAATGGTGCTCTTTCGCCATCCACTGGTGGTCAGTGATGTCTCAAAACTTAACCGCACTTAACGCTTACCCCTTTCATCCCCACTCACCCCCAATTTACCTGTGCGTGGGTTGACCTCCTATTCTATAGACCTTGTACAGAGGATTGCTGCTAAGAAGAGTGTCTCCGAGCCAAAGCATTCTCAACCACTATGGAAGCACCCGTAACTGCCCAAGAACTAGGGAGCTCCTCCCGGACAGCTCAGCAACCAGCCACAACCTTACCTTGTCCAGGTGCTGTAGTAGAGGTTGGGAAACCAATGAAATGGTTTCAACCTACCGCCAGCTCCAAGGTACCCTCCCGCGGTAACTTGAAACCGTTTTCAGATTGCCAGGGAGGTATTTTTAAACCGGTTTCAGGTTACCTCCCCTTTTTCAAGTTACCCCACAACAAAATAAAAATGACAACGAAAAGATGAATCATGCATTTATGGCTGACCTCGCAGCCATAGAAGAAGAAGTTATTTTCGTATTTAAGACATAATACTGATTACCAGTTAATTATATGACCGTTAAAAGCCACCGTCTCCGTCAATTAAGATTTAGTGATAACGATGAGGTACATATATTTTATCTTAGTGTCCGTGTGATTGTCGAGAATTGTTTTTTATCATCATCTCAAATAGATTACATTCACATGCTTCAGGTCCATGGGCTTCACACTGTAATATGCCTGGAAAAATTTACACAAACAAATCACAGCAGAATTAAGTGGTTTACTACCACGTACAAGATAATCAGATAACTAAATAAAGGTCGTTCGATTTGCTGCCTAAGGACGAGAAATGGTCTTTGTAACAATCGTGTTCTTTATGGTCATTCCGATAAATTAAGGAACGCTTGACTTGTGTACTCTATAAAAAGTAGAACCAGAATCGAGAGGCAGTCCATAAGTGCTTAGACCCATAAAGTATCAAGGTAAAGTCGAACTGTTTTGCTCATTTAGTTAAAAAAAATAAAATCTTGGTGGATTAAAGGCATAGTCAGTCCTTCTTTGGTTGGGTACCTGTAATTCTGATCATTGTAAGCTGACTTGAGGGGAACCAAATGAAAAGGGTTGTCGCTGGTACTTGTACTTGTAATCTTCTTAAATGTTCAAGATATTGTATATATATATATATATATATATATATATATATATATATATATATATATATATATATATATATATATATATATGTGTGTGTGTGTGTGTGTGTGTGTGTGCTTGTGTGTGTGTGTGTGTGTGCTTGTGTGTGTGTTGTTATTCGTGATGGTCATTGCTCCATTTTTTCAAACAAAAGACCCCCCAGCAAGGACCAGTCGCTAATGGCACAAATGTTGGGACCCTACCCAGAGCCTCACCGCCTACCCACCCATCCTATACCCGTCTTCTCCCCTGAGGTCTCATTTTAGACATCTTCAAAAAAAGCCAGTGGCCGCTCAACGCCGCCATAAAGGGAACCCGGGAGATGTCAGGAGGAGGCCTATTGATGGGGGGTGCCGGTAGACGAGACCAGGGCCGATGACCAATGGGACAGCGGTCAGGCCAATAACCACCCCCCCACCCCCAATTTAGGGCTTAAAGGGGTTATCTCAACATAGGAGCAGCTGGGCATCCTTCCTCGCTTTTCAACCTCCACGGAATCAGGACCTGTGATACGTTTTCCACAAAGGAGGAGACAGAGTCCTTTTTATCAAGGTAAGATGTCTGATTCAGTACCTTATCATTATCATCCTTATCCAGCCTTCCGTCTCTCTTCTTTATCATATCCCATCCTTTCCTTTTATCCTTAACGAAAGATCCTACCCACGGAACCTTTATTATTCCATTCTTACATCCCAACCGCGTGTGCCGTTTGCTCCTAACCTTATTTAATCATTGTTCTTTTATTCATGCCCTAAGTTCTAAAAGCCGGACTCACAAGGCCGGGCGTAACAGTGTGTATTTAACCACGAAAGGAAAATGATAAATACAATTTGATGCCGTATTTATTCAGAGAAATAATTCATCCCAAAGTCGTCAATTTCTTGGTTTTCCAGATAAGTTGGATTTTAGGAAAAAATTATAGTACTGGGTTAAGTTTAAATTCTGACTTTAGGTAGAGGCAGTTGAGAAGGAGTCAACAATATTTCTCTGAGTGCTATCATTAACGCGAATTGTTTTTGTGGTCAGTGACGGCCATCTTAGGTTGCTTTGTTTCATTGTGTTCTAGCGTTGGAATGCTGTCTATAAATGACTCTAATGCGACTAACCAACAATCCGTATTTATGTCATAGAGAGAGAGAGAGAGAGAGAGAGAGAGAGAGAGAGAGAGAGAGAGAGAGAGAGAGAGATTATACCCATGTAATTAGTTTATCTGAATTCCAATCCATACCGTAAATCCTCCACGGACATCAGAAGCCATTCCGTGTCCTCTTCTCATTAAGAAGCTCCCAAAATATGTCTAATAGACTGTTTATCCTACTCTGTGAAAATCATCCAAAACATTTAGAAATCACAAGCTACACTGAGAAAGAGACCACTCTTCCACTGCCACTTTTACTATAGTATTATACAACATTTACACATGGAATATTTCCCTAGTTCGTTTTGGAAAAAAAAAATGAGTTGGCTTTTATAATAATCACAAAGAAGAACAAAACAATAAACAGATAAATACATGACATCAATAAATAATACCAGCAGATGATACCGTTCATGTATGTGTATTTAACCTAATAAATGATGAGATCCTGCGCCAAAACAAGGGGGTTAATTTAAAACCAGATTCAAATCACCCCCGGGAGTTGCTTAAAACTGGTTTTAAGTTGCACCCTGGTAGACTGAAATCGGTTTCAAACTACAGAGGGCGGTGTTGGCGGTAAGATTTGGAGGGGGTAATCTGAAACTGGTACACCGACACTAGCGCTTGTACCAAAACATTCTCCCCAACCACTTCCTTCCCAACCTACCCCGAACTTCACACAACTAATAAAAAACCTCTTCCTGGAAGACCTAATTCCCCCATGT
>NC_090725.1:130609028-130621528 GCF_036898095.1 Palaemon carinicauda | reverse complement strand
ATAGTGATTTGCCGTATTCTGTTGTATTTTCCATTATATGGTTAATTACATGGATATGGTCAGTTGTTCAATACACTCTTTTAAAGCCTACCTGCTCTCTTGGTAGATTAAATTCTAGCTGTCTTTCTATTCGGCCTAATATGATATTTGTAAGTATTCTATATATTACATAAAATAAACTTGCGGTAATTATTAAGGTCTTCTATGCCTCACTGTTTGTTATTTAGTATAATGATAATTTTTTTTTTCCAGGCTGTAGGTATAGAACATTCTTACAAACATTTTGTGTAAAGTTCAGCCAGTTTTTCTATGATGAAAGCTCATTCATCTGTTATTTAATCAATTGCTAGGTTTTCTTCTTCTTTGTCTACATCTTTTCCCACTTCTATGTGGGGTCGATGTTTCTGGTCAGCTTTCTCCATCTACCTCTGTCCCACACCTCATCACCGGTTAATCCCCATGATCGAAGGTTATCCTTGATACAGTCCATCCACCTTCGCTTCATCTCCCTCTCCTTCTCGTTATCTGTACCTCCATTTCCATCACTCTCCTCCTAATATAATGTTCATCTCTTCTCATGACACGACCATACCACCACAGTCCACTTTCTTGGATCTTATCAGATAGTTTTCTAACTCCTGTAGTACCCCTAATTACCTCATTCCATATCTTATCTCTTCTTGTCACCCCACACATCCATCTCAACATTCTCATCTCTGCCACATCCATCTTATTCTCTTCTGTGTTCTTTATTGCCCACGTCTCTGCTCCATACATCATTACCGGTCTCACAACTGTCCTGTGTACTTTACCTTTCAACTTAACCCCCATTTTCCTGTCGCATAGTACTCCACGTACTTTTTTCCAATTCTTCCATCCTGATTGTATTCTGTGGTTTATTTCTGACCCCAGATCACCATCCTCTGCAACTGTTGATCCTAAATACCTGAAATTTTCAACTCTTTTTCAATCTCTCTCCTTGTAAACTAACTTCACCATTCTCGCCATTTTTCAATCTCAAATACTCGGTCTTTTTCCTGCTGATCTTCAATCCTCTATTTTCCATTTCTCTTCTCCACTCCTCCAGTTTCTCTTCTACTACCTCTCGCCTATTGCTACACAGTATAACATCATCAGCAAAAAGCATACACCAAGGAGACTGATCTCTAATACCTTGTGTTACTACATCCATGACCAGATCAAATAGGTAAGGGCTCATTGCAGACCCCTGATGTAGTCCCACATATACTGGGAAACTTTCTGTTAGCCCTATACTGCTCTTAACATTAAATTTGCTCCTGCCCTTTCATACATATCTTGGGTGATTCTTACGTATTTCTCAGGGACTCCCTTTTCTCTCATACATCTCCACAGCTCCTGACGTGGTACTCGATCGTATGCCTTCTCCATGTCAATGAAGACCATATGTAATCCTTTCTGTTTCTCCCGATGTTTTTCTACCGTCTGCCTCAAAGCAAATATTGCTTCTACAGTCCCTCTTCCAGGCATGAATCCAAATTGTTCCTCTCCAATTGTTGTTTCATCTCTGAATCTGTTTTCAATGATCTTCTCCCATATTTTCATACTATGGCTTATCAGCTTTATGCCTCTGTAGTTGCCACATTCCTGGATGTTTCCCTTCCCCTTATAGATGGGAATGATTAGGCTTCTTCTCTATTCCTCAGGCATCTTTTCCTAATTGAAGATCTTCTGCGTCGGATCCCACAAGATATCTATGCCTTCCTCTCCAAGACTCTTCCATACCTCTACTGGTATATTATTAGGTCCGGCAGCTTTACTATTTTTCAACTTCTTTACTGCTTGTTCTTCTTCTCTTCTAGCCACTCTTATGGTAACTGTCTCGTTTGGGAGTCCATCTTCAAATACTGTTCTTGGGTTCTCCTCATTCAATAGTCCTACAAAATAAGTTTCTCACCTTCTTTTAATTTCATTATCTTCTGCTGGAACTATACCATTGCTATCTTTTATTTGCCTTAGCAATTCGTAATATTTTCTTTTCTCTTTCTGGTGTTTCCATCTCTTTAAAGACTTCATTTAATGTCTCTGCCTTTGCCTTTGCTACTGCTCTTCTTGCTTCTTTCTTTGCTTGTTTATAGTTTTCTTTATCCTGCTCTTGTCCTGATAGATCTGCCTTCTTTTTGGCTTCTCTCTTGGTTTTTACCCATTCTTGCACCTCATCATTACACCACCACGATTCTTTATCATTTGGGGGTCTTCTTCCTGATGAATTTCCAAGTACTCCCTCACTGATCCTTAGAATCACTTTACTATTCTTGGTCCACCATTCTTGTACATCCTCATGTAACCTTACTGCTTCCAGCACTCTTTCCTTAAACAAGACTCTGAGTTCTTCCTCTTTCAATTTCCACCACTTAATCTTTGGGTCCATTCTTGTCTTTATACTTCTACAATTCCTTAGTCTACAATCAATTACCACTAACCTGTGTTGCACTGCTACACTCTCCCCACATCCATCACCTTACAATTTCTAACTACCGTCAGATGGTCTCTCTTGCACAGAAGCAAATCTATTTGGCTCTCCCTGCCACCGCTACTGTAAGTAATCAGTCTGTTAATCTTCTTCTCAAAGAAGGTGTTAATCATTGCTAAGTCAAAAGCCAATGCAAATTCAATCACTCTTTCTCTCCCATCATTTCTCTCATCCACACCCCAACCTTCATGCACTCTCTCTATCCCTTCCCTACTAATTCCCAAGTGGCCGTTCAGATCTCCTCCCATAATTACCCTTTTCCTCGCAGGAATTATTTCAAGCTCCTGGTCCATCTCCTCCCAGAATGTATCTTTCTTCTCCTCTGTACATCCAGTTTGCGGGGCATAGGCACACACCACATTGACTATTGTTGGTCCCAGTCCTAGCTTTAAACTCATAATTCTGTCATTTTTCCTATTCACCCCAATCAAATTTTCCTTCAATTCTTTCGCTTATATTATTCCTACTCCATTTCCTCCTTCCATATTTGCTCCACTGTAATATAATTTATAATCTCCGCCTAGTTCTCTTGCGTTATTTCCCTTCCACCTGGTCTCCTGCACACACAGCACTCCAATCTTCCTTCACTCCATTAGGTCAACCAGCTCTTGCCCTTTTCCAGTCATTGTCCCCACATTCAGAGTTGCTACTCTCATCCTCTCCTCAAATATTTTCTTCTGAACTTGCCTCTTTAACCCATCCCACCCATGACTGGGTAGCCCTTGCCAATTTTTCGGAGGGATTAATTTTATTCTGATTATACTCACTGACCATACTTGTTTTGGCTATTTTTTTTTTCATGGCCGGATGCCTTTCCTACTGCCAACCCTCCCCATTTACCCGGGCTTGGGACCGGCACCAAGTTGAGGCTGGCTTGCCCCCCTCAGTCACTGAATTTGTTAGGTTATCTTCTCCTGCTGCTTTACCTCTTTTCATGACTTTTAATACGTTCTTTACTTCCCCTACTAATACGACTAGTACTGGCCCAGGTGTTTCTTTTTTTTTTTTGGCAAAGTTATTTGTTAGAACACAGTTGTATAGCATTGCATAGAAATTTCCTAAAAATTTTCATCCCCCTATCTCTATTGCTGATATTTCAATTTCATTCCTTAAAGCAATCCTCTGTTGGCGCCCAGTTCCAAGTGTTTTTTTTCATCAATTTGATGTCTCTTCCTTTCTTTAGTGTTTTCTCTATTTTGATCTGATTGTGTTTACGAATATATTGGCTTTCTAGTGTATTTATTGCTCTGATTAATTTTATTAATTCCATTTCATATCTCTTGGATTTTACCCTCATTACTGTTTATCATTTCTTTATTAGGTTTTTAATTTTTCCTTGATCTTGTATAGGAACGTTTCCTCCTATCTCTTATGCTTTTAGCAGAAGAGTCAATATGGGCCGTCACAACTTTAGGACCGATTTTTGTCCTATAGACCGACAGGATACATTCTTTCTCTGATCAAGGCCCTAGGACGCACACAAGTCCCCACACCTAACTTATGCAGTTCATCTAATAATCCCTAGTTCCTGGGACATAAATAACATAGGGAGGGTTTTCTATTTAACTAAGCCCGAAAGACAAAGGGTGTTCAATAGAGTTATATCTGGTTATTATCTCTCTTAAATCTTTGAGGAATAGTTTTTTCATTTTTATTTTGTTGCCTTTTTTTGTGCATTGAGTATAACAATAGCACCTCTCTTTACTTTTAACTTTTCTTTTTATTTACAAAATTAAACTTCACACTTTGATAACAGGAACAATCAACACAAGAACACTGCTTGAAAATCTGGATCAGTTAGGAGGTAGTAGTTATACTAAACACATATTGTTTTATATTGATTTTGGCTTGGGTAGAGCAAGGGCTTATTGGTTGTACTCCGGCCCCATACACTAAGACTTCTGGGAACCACCCGTCACAAACTTCTTGTGGCCACCAGTCAAAAACTTCTTCTGCCGTTAAGGCAGCTCATTTTTTTTTCTGGTTACTTAGAAGGAGCATCGGTGGGGGTGGAGCTCATTCACCAGGAGCCTGGAGAGGTGAAGCGGCGAGGTCCGCCTTGAAAGTAAGTGATTGTCGAAGAGGTCCAAGGGGAGGTCGGTCCTGGAAAATGGAGTGAACACCGAGTAGATTCTAAGATTCAAAACTACAGATTTAGAAAAATTAGGCTGAGGAAGTGCAGCCGTTAAAGGAATTCTAATCGTTTTACAAATGAAGAAAGCATTGAGGAAGTCGACTAATCTCTGTAATCGATGACATGTATAAGTCTTTCCTAGTCTGGGATGGGCGAAGGTCAGTACAATAAAATTTACAAGCGGCTGAGACATTCTTGTTCGCACACTTTCTTTCAGGGTGGTCAAATGGTAGATGACCGGAGCAAAACACACGGCCATATAGGGTAAAGCTTATGTCAAAAGGGTCACTTTACAAAACCAAAGGCCTTGCGCTAAGGCGCATTAATCTCCCTCGGGATTTCAAGAGTTGGAAGAAATTAAGGAAAGCAATCTATATAATTGTAAGCGATGGATTAATCTTACAATTAGCAATGCAGGCAAGGAAATGAAATGATTAGATAGACAGGGAGCGAGATATTACAGGTGGTTGTTGTAGACCTTGTTGGATGGTAGAAGTGGATATACAAAAGGTTTATTAAGGCAAGGGTTCGTTAGAGTAATATGCTTAAATTGCTTATGTTGAAAATATTCAATTAGTTTCAAATAAATGATATTGAATTTATGAACACTAAATATAAATGGCTGTAAATTATTTTCCCCATTCGATTATTTACATCCAAAATCATTTCAAAAAGTTATTAATATATTTTTCTCATTGTTTGAGTTTTTGCTCATTTATCTTGTTTTCTTAGGAAAATGGTAAATTGTTTGAAATCTCTGTAAAATTTTGAACAGTGACGATTCTAATTCAAATTTAGTGAAATTACTGTTCATTTTTGCTCTACTTGCTTCCATTTCATCATGATGCTGGGAGTAGCTATTTTGTATAGCTAAACTAAACTCATCAGATCTTTTCTCTTATTACAGGAGGGATTATTTTACTTCTCAAAATTAGATTTTCTTTCATTAAATCCCCCACAAAAAAAAACTGTTTCTCACTTTTCTATGATTGCTTGAATCTAACTTTTTTAGCACTGTTACATCTTAAACTAAATTTACTCATTCATTGAGAATATATATATATATACAGTATATATATATATATATATATATATATATATATATATATATATATGCATATATATACATATATATATATATATATATATATATATATATATATGTATATATATATGTGTGTATATATATATATATATATATATATATATATATATATGTGTGTGTATATATATATATATATAGATGTGTGTGTAAATATATATATATGTGTGTGTATAAATATATATATATATATATATATATATATATATATATATATAAACATATATATATGCATATATATGTATATATACTATATATATACATATATATATGTATATATATATATATATATATATATATATATATATATATATATATATATATATATGACTCAACACCAGAGGATTTGCCATGCTTGATTACCAGAATACATGATATATCACACGAGGTTAGGCTGAAGATAAATTAAAGAAAGACAGAAATGAAGAGAAAGGAGTATGCAATTGAAGATGAAATATCATTGGAAGGAGAAAGGATTAATGAGGTAGACACATTTAAGTATTTAGGAACTATGATTTCCAATACAGGGTCTTTAGAACTAGAGTTTAGTGAAAGATTGAAAAAAGCAAATTTGACAAAGGCTAGGTTAAGTAAAATTTGGAAATCAAATTGCCTAAAAATACAAATGAAAATCAGTCTATACACTGTAAAAAGTTCAAGGTACAGAAAGGGTATAACGATTGAGCTGGGGTTTATATACATGTAAAACACCCTAAGGCTCAAAAATACCCCTCTACACCAGGAGGCAGGGTATTTTTTGTGAATAATATACCCTCTATTGTACTTTGTCTTAAAATGGGCTTGGTAAGTTTGTGTGATCATGTCATGAAATGAACTTTTACTCTGTATGAAATCACCATATTGTTACACTGATAGTGTAATGCACCAAAAAAGTTACTAACAACATATTGGTTTTGAGTTATGGATAGTTTTGAAGCAAGTTCCTACAAAATGCGGTACTTGGCAATTTATATTGTTGCCGTCTCGAGATTCTTCGCGAGCCCACGAATTTGGCGGGAAATTTCAGTGGCGTTTGGACTCTAGTCTGCTCTGCAGTGAAGATAAATTGCTCCAATTAGCGTCATCAGGATTATAATATCACACTGCATTTCATCTGTTAACCAAGGTAAGAACACTAACTGTCCATCTATGCAAGCATAAACAGTGGTTACGAATAAAAATTGTCAGACATCATCATTAGTTTTGCATTCAGGCTGTGATAGTCTAAAAAATCATTATTACTACCACCGGGGAAAATAAGTAAGAAATTATCATTAGTACTTAATTATGAGAGAGAGAGAGAGAGAGAGAGAGAGAGAGAGAGAGAGAGAGAGAGAGAGAGAGAGAGCGTCAAGTTGTCTGGGAGGAAAAAAAAACCATAAACAACTTATTCAGCTATACGTTAATAGATTACGAGTAGTCTGTAGGCAAACACTGACGCCAGCGATTTCTTAATCAGTTTGACTTGAGGTAGCAGACAGTTAGCATTTATGCATGATATTTTTTCCTTTCTTTTCTCTCTCTCTCTCTCTCTCTCTCTCTCTCTCTCTCTCTCTCTCTCTCTCTCTCTCTCTCTCTCTCTCTCTCTCTATATATATATATATATATATATATATATATATATATATATATTTAGGCACACACACACTAACAAATATTTTCTTTTCACAGATTTCTGCTTACGGTTTGCTTTGCAGCTTCTGCCATCACTCTTTATATATTATATATATACTTTTGATTTTCAAGTGTAATGGAAATAATAAATTGATAAACCAAACTTTTAAAATCATTGACCTTATTACTTTATATACTTATTAAACTACACCTATATAATGGTGGAATAGATATTAATTATAAAATTATAATTAATATACACGGGTATTTATGTCGTATAGAATACCCTGTAAAAGGGTATTCTTTACCTACGATACACCCCTAAGTAAGGGTATCTCAAGTATATGTTATACCCTTGATATGGGTATATTGTAAAGGGTATATTATAGTTCTTATATACCCCGATAGGGTATGCTATTTTAACCACGAGAAATACCCTTTTTCTACCCCTTTTATACCCTTAATTTTTTAGAGTGTATATCTGTTTAGTGAGTTTGATGTTACTCTATGGACATGAATCAGGGTATGACAATAAAATAATCTCCATTACATTTAATAGATTTGCGCACAAAGCTCTCAAAAGGATATTGGGAGTTGAATGGAAGGACAGGATTAGAAATTAAACTATATGAGAGATTACTCTAGAACCATATGTGGGAGAGATCATGATGAGAGATAGATGGAGATGGTTTGGGCATGCTCTTCACACTCCCCAAGAGAGATTAGTTCACCAAACGTTGAGTTGGGCTCCTTAAGGCACCAGAATAGTTGGAAGACCCAAGCCTACATGTCTGAGGACAAGGAAGTAGGAGATGGTGAATGGAAATATTCAATTGAAAGCTCATGATGGAGACAGCTGGCAAAATCTAAGCGAGGCCCTTTGCGTCAATATATATATATATATATATATATATATATATATATATATATATATATATATATATATACATGGGTAACATAAACGCATACCACATACACGCATAGACAGTATATATATATATATATATATATATATATATATATATATATATATATATATACATATATATATATATACATATATATATATATATATATATATATATATATACATATATATACATATATGTATATATATATATATATATATATATATATATATATATATATATATATATATTTATATATGTGTGTATATATATCTATCTATATATATATATATATATATATATATATATATATATATATATATATATATATATATATATGTGTATATATATATATATATATATATATATATATATATATATATATATATATATGTATATATATACATATATTTATATATATGAATATATATATATATATATATATATATATATATATATATATATATATATATATATATACTGTATGCGTAAAAATCACAGGAAAACGTGATGCTCAGATGCAAAAGAACCACAGGGAAAATGAAAATACGAAATATACGATTAAGTCCTGACTAGTTTCGTGATACTTCTTCAGAGGACTGATTTATTGATTTATAGGGAAAGTAAACGTGGGAACATACATATACACTGTAAAAAGTTCAAGGTATAGAAAGGGTATAACGCTGGAGCTGAGGTATATATACATGTAAAACACCCCAAGGCTCTAAAATACCCCTCTACATCAGGAGGCAGGGTATTTTTTGTGAATAATATACCCTCTTTTATACTTTGTCTCAAAATGGGCTTGATAAATTTGTGAGATCATGTCATGAAATGAACTTTTTTTCTGTATTAAATCTTCATATTGTTACACTGATAGTGTAATGCACCAAAAAAGTTACTAACAACATATTGGTTTGGAGTTATGGATAGTTTTGAAGCAAGTTCCTACTACAAAATGCAGTACTTGGCAATTTGTATTGTTGCCGTCTCGAGACTCTTCGAGAGCCCGGGAATTTGGCGGGAAATATCAGTGGTGTGTTGACTCTGATGTGCTCTGCAGTGAAGATAAATTGCCGTAATCTGTAACTTCAAATTATCGTTATCAGGAATATAATATCTACACTGCATTTCAACTGTTAGTAACTGCTGACCAAGGTAAGAACACTAACTGTCCATCTATGCAAGCATCAGTAGTCCCCAATATGTATATATACTGCTAACTCTGACTTGAAAGAAAAACGCCGTTTACCATACGAATAAGCGTATATGTACGTCTCTGTTGCATGTCATAACTATGGTGAAAGAACCACAACTATTCTAGAATGACACTTACATTATTTTATCTCGTTTTTACAATGATTCTAAATAGCATATACCTACGTGTGGTGTGGTTTGCACTGAAAAAATGGTTAAAACAGAGACGAAGCCTTTTGACATACTACTCGTCAGTAGACTTTAGTAACGAAATATAAGTAGTATTTTAGTTATAATAATTCAATTAATATATATATATATATATATATATATATATATATATATATATATATATATATATATATATATATATATATATATATATATATAAGAAATTGCTCTTGGTGAATGTATTGCACATACGACATTATGGGGAGGGGAATAGAATCTTACAGGTCAACCTAGGCGCAGCTTTCGCACGGATAGCCGTTATTAATGTGACGTCACTAGGTACGACACCTGAGAGTAGACACGAGTCCTCTCTCTCGCCTTGCATTCAGCGTTGCCATTCGTACGATAATTATCGTATATGTACGATTATTTTGGGTCCAGTACGATGTACGATACATATCTTAGGTATCGTACGCTTTTGTACGATAATTTCGAGGTTTCAGAAAAGAGAAAAAAACTGATTTTACATTTGTTTTCCACCAGAATTTTATCAAATTAAAAAAGTTTGACTTGCGGTAGCAGACAGTTAAGGATTTATGCATGATATTTTTTCCTTTTCTTTTCTATATATATATATATATATATATATATATATATATATATATATATATATATTAATATATTTAGGCACACACTAACAAATATTTTCTTTTCACAGTTTTCTGCGTTCGGTTTGCTTTGCAGCTTTTGCCATCACTCTTTAGAGAGAGTGAGGAATATGTTCTAGCTCATTCACAAGAGTTAACCCACTGTTATTAGAATACATAGTATTATTATTGTTGCTATACGGCATTATACATATATGTTGTCATTTTTTGTATATAACATGTCGAAATATACTTTCACCCTAAAAATTATTTCTGCTAGACACCAGAAAAGCAACAAAAACTAGTGATTACCTTACACAGTATTAACTTATATCCCTGCACGCTTCCCTGTTAAAAGGCGTCAATCAATGCATTCACTTAAATAGTATTAATGCATTAAAATATCTTGCTAAAATTATCTTTTCCCAATGTATATATAACTCTGGTCAGTTTACACAGTTTCTGATACTTTCCAGGATATAAAATGTCCAGCTCCCAGTCCTCACCTTTCGAAGAGGAGAATATCAGCTTCACATCAATGGCGGCTGTTTTTTTTTTTTTTTTCAAGGCAAAACTCCAGGTTTACTAATACTTTTGAAAGCATGTTTCAGTCATATTTTTCATTTTCATTGGAATGTCCAAAACCAATTGAAAAAACTTTGTTATTCTTAGAATCTTATATATTTCAACATAACTGCAAATTACCCTCTTCTGTTTGTACATGGGCAAAAAAATTGGCAAGGCATTATAATGAGTCTATATGTGGTTGCTTTTCCTTATGTTATGAATTTAAATTGATGATAATATGTATACAGGTATTATACTGACTTTGTTTTTTGTAAATGAAAACTACTGAGATGGCAATTTGTCTGTCCGTCCGCCCTCAGATCTTGAAAACTACTGAGGCTAGAGGGCTGCAAACTGGTATGCTCATCATACAGCCTCCAATCATTAAATATACTAAATTGCAGTCCTCTAGCCTCAGTATATATTATAACTGAGAATGTTTAATCAAGTGACTTTTGGCAACAATATAAACTTACTTCAAAATTATATATATATATATATATATATATATATATATATATATATATATATATATATATATATATATATATATATATATATGTACCAATATATATATATATATATATATATATATATATATACCAATATATATATATATATATATATATATATATATATATATATATATATATATATATATATATATATATATATATATATATATATACTTTTGATTTTCAAGTGTAATGAAAATAATAAATTGATAAACCAAACTTTTAAAATCATTGACCTTATGATTTTATATACTGTAAGCTATAACTACACCTAATGGTGGAATGGATATTAATTATATAATTATAATTAATATACACGGGTATTTATATCGTATTGAATACCCTGTAAAGGGGTATTTTTTACCTGCGATATACTCCTAAGGAAGGGTATCTCAAGTATATGTTATACCCTTGATATGGGTATATTGTAAAGGGTATATTATAGTTCTTATATACCCCGATAGGGTATGCTATTTTAACCACTAGAAATACACTTTTTCTACCCCTTTTATACCCTTAATTTTTTAGAGTGTAGTGAATTAGAGAACAATGACACCCCCATACCAGCTACCTGGGCTTGGGTCAGGTGTTAACTGCACTCTAAAAAATTAAGGGTATAAAAGGGGTAGAAAAAGGGTATTTCTCGTGGTTAAAATAGCATACCCTATCGGGGTATATAAGAACTATAATATACCCTTTACAATATACCCATATCAAGGGTATAACATATACTTGAGATACCCTTACTTAGGGGTGTATCGTAGGTAAAGAATACCCTTTTACAGGGTATTCTATACGACATAAATACCCGTGTATATTAATTATAATTTTATAATTAATATCTATTCCACCATTATATAGGTGTAGTTTAATAAGTATATAAAGTAATAAGGTCAATGATTTTAAAAGTTTGGTTTATCAATTTATTATTTCCATTACACTTGAAAATCAAAAGTATATATATAATATATAAAGAGTGATGGCAGAAGCTGCAAAGCAAACCGTAAGCAGAAATCTGTGAAAAGAAAATATTTGTTAGTGTGTGTGTGCCTAAATATATATATATATATATATATATATATATATATATATATATATATAGAGAGAGAGAGAGAGAGAGAGAGAGAGAGAGA
>NC_090725.1:130586528-130604028 GCF_036898095.1 Palaemon carinicauda | reverse complement strand
TAATAGATGCGGGATATATATACTCACCATAAAAAAGACTAAAATAATAAATAAAAAATCAAGTATTTCATACACACTCGTACACAATAACGATTCTGCTCTTTTATCTTATTCGTTCTACCCTGCTAGCTTGTGTTTGATTTTGTTTAAATTTTTTTGACGTTCTTATTCTCAAGTCCTGGTACATAAGTTCGATGTCTGTTTAATAAAGTTTAGTTGCCATCACTTCGCCTTTAAGTTATGACCTAACGGCCCAATTGCACATTGGTAACATCTAGAGGAGGAACCAGTCCCCTCCAGTCTTTCCCCCTTATTGCTTCGCTAGCCCAAAGATTAATAATCAGTATCTTTTGCCTGAGGTGAACCTACTCTGTGCCCTTTTGATATGACACTTGCCCGAACCTGTAGGCGCTGCCATACCTGATATCGATATTTTACCTATGGACCTGATTACCATAATTGATGCCCTTATGAACAGCAACTTAAACCAACTTGAAGACCTCCATCAACACCACCACTCCTGATGAAGAGGACAACTATTTAACGTTGACCGAAGCTAACGTAAATCCGGTAGGACACTCATCCCCTAACCAACGACCTCTAAAGCCACCTACTGACTGCCGCAGTTATGCCACTACCACTCCAGATTCAATGTGTAAAGGGTTATCAATGGCCAAAAAAACATGAAAGTCGGCCATCACTTGTGACGGTGGCCTTCCCTGTCACTATTCTTTTTCTTTTTACATGATGTAAGCATGGACATGCGCTTTTCGGTAGAGACGGGTCCTTGTCATTATCATCTACCAAGGTCAATGGACACAATGTGGTCTGTCTTATCCTGGCAACATCCGCTTGGTAGCTGTCCTTGGATCTGAGATCCCCATCCCTGGATACGAGAACTTCATATTATAGTTTGGAAGTGCCAAATATCATTGGAAGTTTCTTGTCGCTGATGTCCCATTGCCAATCCTCTGTGTGGATTTCCTCTTCCATTCCTCCTTTTGGTTGATGTTGCTCACCGACGGTTAGTCAATGCAGACTCTTACTCATTGACCCCTCTTCAACTTGCCTCTTCTGACCGTGCTCTCCACATCAGCGCACCCACAGATACCTACACCCACCTCCTTATATGGCACCCAGAACTCTATTATCCCGAACTTGTCCAAATGACCACAGTTCCTGCCAAACACAGAATTTATCACGCTATCAATATAATGCGACCTCAATTTTTCCAACATTAAGGCATCCGGCACTGGATTATTTGGTAGCAGCTCAACAAGAAGAAATGTGCCTTTGCCAAATTTTTCGTCACCCTTACACATCATCCTGAAGAGAGATGGCTCACTGTGTCAGTGTGGTGATTACAGAAACTTGAACAAACAGACAAATCCGGATCACTACTCCATCCCAAACATCGCCGATGCAACCTACTTGCACATAGCAAAGGTTTTCTCCATGCTCGACTTCCTGAAAAGGTATTATCAGGTGCCATTGAACCCAAAAGACATATGCAAGACCACCATCTCCTACCCTTTCGTTACATATACCAATTACTCCTCTTTTAGCCCTTGATAATGCTGGAGCTACTTTTCAATGCCTTATGGATAGTTTCTTAGGAGACTTCCCTTTTGTGTATATTACTTAGACGACATACTTGTGTTCTCTTTCTCCAAAGAGGTACACCTCCATCACCTACGCAACGGGCTTGACTGCCTATAACAGAACGGCCTCATAGTTCAGTACGACAAGGGTACCTTTGGTGCCAACGAAGTATCATTCTTAGGGCTCTGCATCACTCCTGAAGGAGTCCACTCCCTCCCTGAGAAGGTACAAGCCTTTCAGAATTTTCCCACGCCCTCGACCATCAAATCACTGCAAGAATCCTTGGGCATGATCAACTCTTACCACCAATTCCTGTCAGCTATTGCCACCACTCTTGGCCTCCCTTGACATCTCCCTCAAGGGCAAGCAAAAAGACCTGAAGTGGGGTCGCCTTCAAGAAGCAGTGTTCTGCCACGCAAAGAATCCCTTATCAACCGCTGCTGCTCCCACTTCACATACCTCTGTTGCAAGCCTTCTCTTGACAGAGCGAAACCTGATCCACCCTTCAACGCCAACATCTCTCCGCCGTTGCTGAATACACTTGCAGCCATCAATACATCTCTGGGAAAATAAATCCTGTTACCAATGCCCTGTCTAAAAACACCATGCCTCCATACACCTGGGATAGGATTAAAATGCCTTTGCAGTTGCCCAACAAAAAGATCCAGATACTAAGCATGTAGGACATCCTTCATATCTCTCTGTTGCGAAGACATCACCCTCGACGACTCCAATGTCTCCCTCCTTTATGACCTCAGTACGGGTAGACCAGACCATGCCTATGGATACTTGCTCCCATGCACTGGCAGGTGTTTGATTACATTCACGGCCTTTCAGATTCACCACACCGATCTACTGCACAGCTACTGAAAATGAAGTTCTTTTGGCATTACTAAGGATGCAAAGGATTGGGTCCACACCTTACTTCATGCTAAACTTCAAAAGTACATCGGCTCACAGAATCATGAGTGGGTACCTTTCCTCAGCCTCAGCATTATTTTCCCTACGTTCAGATTGATGTAGTAGGTCTCCTAGCCACATCACAAGGACATCACTACCTGTTTTCCGTCATTGACCGCTCCATTTGTTGGCCTAAAGCCGTTCAAATGGAAACTGCTACATCCCCCTATTGTACATCTGCCCTACTCTCAGGGTGGATAAAGAGATTAGCTATCCCTGAGCTTATTAATTTTCATAGAGGTAACACTTTCACCTCTCAATAGTGGACATTATTAGCTATATCATGGGCGTCACCCTCCATCAGCCAACTGCTTACACCCTGCTGTCAACAAAATGGTTAAACATTTTCTATGCACCTCAAAGAAGCTTTGATGACCCCCTGCAATAACTCCAACTAGTTTATTCAGCTTCCCTGTGTCCTCCTGGGACTATAAACCCCTCCTAAAGATGCCCTGGATGTCTCGTCAGCTTAATTGGTGTATAACAACCCGTTGGTCGTCACTGCCGAATAATTTCCAGCACCTACGTCCCTTTGAGGGGAAATTTACACCATACCACCAGACTTCATATTGACTGATCAGCACTCAGTAATGCATGTTTTCTTGCACAAAGACACTAGCAAGCCAAAGCTAAGGCCTCCATAAACGGTTTCTTTCCTTGTGATCATCTAAAACTTGCTTGACTTCGGCCAGATAACCTTCTTACGGTACGCCTCATAAGAGCAGGTGCCCCATTTCTCATGTATGTCATTTTTAGGGAGGGAGCCATGTACCGCACGTGTTTCATACACACTCGTACACTTTGACAGTTTTGATTTTTTTATCTTATCGCTAACTCTTCCCTGCAGTGATAATAAACCAACCTGTGTGAGCATGCTTGCTCGTGTTTTATTTTGTTTGAATTTTTGAGACATTTTCTTCGTAAGTCCTTGTATATAGGTTCAATGACAGTTTAATAGAATTTAGTTGTAATCACCCCACCTTTCAGTTATTACCTAACAGCCCACTCGCACACTGAAGAATCCCATTCTTTATATACGTAGTCGGCAAACGCCAACGCTTAATGCACCTTCCTGTTTGTTTATTATTATTTTTTCATCACCTAAGCCTTAGATTTTCCTATTATATGTTATTTTTCTACAAATATATTAAGTTTTAAACTTAAAACGAGCTAAATGGTAGATCTGCACGTCACCCTCAGACATAGCTAATAAACCTGTAAACAAAATGCCAGACACCGGTAAATATATATGGGAAATTTAATGCACCTGCAATGTTTGACTGTATCCAGAGGTAAGCTCATTATTTATCAATTGCAGAAATACTGTAATCCTCGGAAGGGTGTTCACAAATGAGTTCCCTCAATGCATCTTTATCCTCCACCTATTCTTCTTTTCTCACCCAACTATGATATTCTTTGCAAAATTCCTATTTCAAGTATTCCACAAACTATCATTTTTGTTCTCTCCGCTCATAAACATTTTCTTGGTTTTTCTTAAGTACTGCCATAATAAGTAGACTCAAATTTTTGTCATTCATTTATTTACTACTTCTTTTCCTACCATCCCTAATATTAAATATAAACACCCATATTGGCAAAATGATTTTATTGTTACTGAACATTAATATTCTAGACTCTCGATGGAGGACTATTGATCCTATGACATTGTGCACCATGAAATAATAAATTAATTTTTATATTTATTACTGTAAACATTTGTAATTAAGATACTGATCATAGTATCTAGAGAGTTAAGTGGATCTGTATGTTGAGGATGTCACAGAAGACTTGTACTGTATTTCAGCCAATTTGTAAATTGTCGGCTAAATAATATCATAACTATATTAATGATTATATGTATTGAAACTACATCAAATCATGTTAGATTTAGAAACCCGATGATGACCCAATAAGGTAGACTTAGAGGGAAAGATCAACCAATGAAAGGGAAGTCGAAAAAAAGTTTAAGAACTACTGCTAGAATGTTTTCAAGTAGGCTGGAACTTACGTACGTTAGGTTTAGCGCTTCAACCTAACCTAACACAATAGATAGCAGGAGCCTCTTTCTCTCTCTCTCTCTCTCTCTCTCTCTCTCTCTCTCTCTCTCTCTCTCTCTCTCTCTCTCTCTCTCTCTCTCTCTCTGTAAATACAGTGATATGAGTTACGTACGTTAAAGTTTGAGTTTTATTACTTTTCCTTTTTCTTTTTGTAGCTTTAGATAAAGGGGATTTCCCCATGAACAAAAGTGAAGCAACGTATATGTTAAACACTGGGATTCATGATTGAGACATGTGAAATCTTTCCAGTCTTTATGAATATTTGTTAAATAAATCTCGCCAGAGAGAGAGAGAGAGAGAGAGAGAGAGAGAGAGTTTAATAAAATGTTTGACATAATGTTCAAACTTATACCACTATTTTATTGCAGTAGTGCGTCCTTATCCAATTGGAAGAAGGAATGGCCTATCTTTGTACGAGGTCATAGCATGATGGTCATTTGGCTTGGTGACATAAAAAAAAAATGACATCGACCCCAAGTGTAACGAACATGTGCTGCCACTTCAGCAATCGCCATATCTCTCTCTCTCTCTCTCTCTCTCTCTCTCTCTCTCTCTCTCTCTCTCTCTCTCTCTCTCTCTTTATATATATATATATATATATATATATATATATATATATATATACAGTATGTATATATATATATATATATATATATACAGTATGTATATATATATATATATATATATATATATATATATATATATATATATATATATGTATATATATATATACAGTATGTATATATATATATATATATATATATATATATATATATATATATATATATATATATATACATACATATATTTATATATCTCTTCTAAATTGCTACAAAGATAAAGAATAAAGATTCCATCTTTTCTGCAAATAAAGAATTGGAGACATTGGGATGCTTCCTAAATTGATGTCTCCAGAATATTACAATACAAGTTGCAGAAACATTCATACTTGAAAGGCTAAATAACCTATGATCCCCCAAAAGCTTCTGCATTAAAATTTCAACAGCATTAGTTTTTGTTCATACTTCTAAACGGAAGCCTCATCAGTGGTACACATATGAACTTCCTGAAAACAATCAAGGGATTTTTGTACACCATTGAAAATTCTAAGAAGGTCATTACATGTTCTTAAGGCCTTTGTCGAATCAAAATAACAAACTAGGGAAGAGATTATCACCCTCAGAATTCCTATTTAGATATTTTACCAAAAGACGTAGCCTACTAGAACTTGATTGAGATTAGAGGACAATTATAAGGGCTAAAGCTGCCATAATCACATTTACATGAGTGAAAAATTAACCTCTTCATGCTAAATTGCAAAAATTAACACAACATAGAAGCTAAAAAATATGGTGTCTTTATATATATAAAAAAAAAACAACTACTTAAGCATCAAGGTATACCAAGCCAAAATGGTTGTCGTTTACTTTTTACAGAGAATGAAAGAATATTGTGGATCAAGTATTATTATTATTATTATTATTATTATTATTATTATTATTATTATTACTTGCTAAGCTACAACCCTAGTTGGATTCTATAAGCCCAGGGGCCCCAACAGGGAAAATAGCCCAGTGAGGAAAGTAAACACGGAAAAATAAAATATTTGAGAACAGTAACATCATCTAAATAAATTTTTCCTATATAAACTATAAAAAAATTCAACAAAAAAAGAGAAAGAGAAACAAGATAGAAAAGCGTGCCCGAGTATACCCTCAAGCAAGAGAATTCTAACCCAAGACAGTGGAAGACAGATAGTGCCACAGAAGCTGATTTTGGTGTGTCCTTCTCCTAGAAGAGCTGCTTACCACAGCTAAAGAGGCTCTTCTATCCATACCAAGAGGAAAGTAGCCTCTGAACAACTAGAGTGCAGTAGTTAACCACTTGAGTGAAGAAGAATTTTTTGGTAATCAGTGTTGTCAGGTGTATGAGGACAGAGGAGAATCTGTAAAGAATATGCCAGACTATTCGGTGTATGTGTAGGAAAAGTGAAAGCGAACCGTAACCAGAGAGAAGGATCCAATGTAGTACTGTCTGGCAAGTCAAAGAACCCCATAACACTAGCGGTAGTATCACAACGGGTGGCTGGTGCCCTGGTCAACCAGTAAAGGCAGAGCTTTCGACTCTAAATCAAAGAGGACAGTTTTAAAGTGGGCCCACCATTTCATGTTCCTGGGTTGCGCCAAAGGCGGTTTCTTTTATGGTCCAATTGTATTCCTCTCCAGTTGAGTCATAAATCCTATGAGCAACAGCTCTAAGCTGAGTATAGTTATTCCAAGTCAAATCTGATCTCTTACCCTTCCAAAGATGAAAAGCCTTTTGTTTTTCCAAATAAAGCTGTCTACAATCATCAGTGCATGTGGTTTTTTCTTTCACTCTGTATTTTAACACACAAGAAGGTATATACCTAATAATTATGTTGACCATATTCAAATTCAACATGCTCAAAGCCGTTACACAATTATGACCAATTTAAATGCTAAAGATCCCTCAAAATGGTATTCCAGTAGGCTATATATATATATATATATATATATATATATATATATATATATATATATATATATATATATATATATATATACTGTATATTACATGAGTTTGACAAATCCGCGACAAGCTGCTCAGTCTCAATTACTTAAGAAACCATGAAATCATCCTACATCACAAATAGATTACCAACCTTACTTAATATAACACCAGGGAAGTCAGCGTATACTAGATCAAAGCAGTTGCTACAATTGCGAGTAGTATCACTTTTGATTTACTCACAGCCTGATTAAGAGGCAAATTCTAAAGCTATTAAGTCCTGCGGATCAGTATGAGAAACAGCTTGGCCATTTCCTATGGTGGGCGTTGAAATCACCAACAAACACAAAAGAAATTTTCCAATCATCTTCTTCATCTTGGAGATTGTAGTAAAAAGACAATAAATCAAACATAGAACCATCCAAGTCTGGATTCCGAACACAAATAAAAGAGGTTATTCTAGTCTTAGATTTTATAACCCCCGATGCACCCACATTCGTAGCAGGATTTATAAGCTTGGTAGGCAGACCTAATAAACACAGCTAATCCTATTGCCTTGGAAATGGCATCCCGTTTCAAAATTATTGGTTTCTTAAGACCTAGATTAATTAGCTCATACGAGTGTCTCTATTAAGATAAAGTTTCTAAGCATAACAGAATATTATACTATCCGGTGAGAACTTCAAGGTATAATATTGCCGTTCCGACCACAATTATTGTAATACAGTTAACGGCTCTAACAATGTCTATGGCATACAGGTCCCGAATTTTGTTCAATATTTCCAGAAAGAATAACTAAAATCAATAAGAAATTCTCATCATACACGGAAACAAACTTAATAATAATAATTATTACACAACCAATATAAACTCGATAATATATAAAGTAACTTATACTACTCATAGACTAAAGACAAAATGTAGGATGAAGTTGGTCAACATGGCGGAGCCGAGAGACCAAAAAAGGCTTAGTTCTCTCCAGCATATTCACTTCAACTAATTGAAGGAAACTACGATGGATGGGAAAATAGATACGAGAGAGAAAAATAAAAGAACAGACAAGGAAAAGGCAACCTCTAGATAAACCACTAGCATTCAGGGCTCGTCTATTAATCCTGTCAAATGTACCATTTAAAAAAAAAAATACACAATAGGAAGAGAAACCATATAGAATAGTGTGGTTAAGTGTACCCTCAAGCACGAGAACCTCATCCCAAAACAGTGGAACCCATAGCACAGACAAGATTTTCAGGAGGATAGGGCACTACCCAGGAGTAGAGGCAATGGTTTGATTTTGGAATGTCTTTCTCCTAGGATAGCTAGTGGAAAGTAGCCACTGAACAACTACAGTGCATTAGTTTACAACTTATTATAAGAAGAATTCTTTGATTAACTTGGTGTTATCAAGTGTATGAAGAAAGAAACAGATTCTGTAAAAAATAAGTCAAACTATTCAGTGCATGTTTAGCCTAAGAAAAAAAAAAAAGAGCTATAACCGTAGAGGGATTCAATGTAGTACTTGTTGGCCAGCGGAAGCACCCAATATCTCTCAGCTGTAGTATCTCAAAAGGGTGGGTAGTACCTTAGCCAACCTACTACATACGTCATCATCATCATCAATAACAACAGAAGTTGATGGTCCACTGCATGACAAAGGCCTCAGAAATGTCCTTCTACTCACATCTTTTTATGGTCATTCTATTCCACTCTATACCTGCAAATATTCTTATCTTGTTAATCCATCGGCTTCTCTTCCTTCCCCAGCCTCATTTGTAATTTCTATAAACCCAACCTATTATTCTTTATAACCGTCTATTATCTGTCATTCTCAATATATGACCTGCCTACGTCCATTTATTTCTCTTGCTTGTTATTAGAATATCCATACTTTAGTTTGCTCTTGAATCCATCCATGTTACTTTCTAACTGTCTCTTATTGTTAATCTCATCATTATTCTTTCAATATGTATGGATTTATATATGTATACCTATATATTTACATATGGGCATGTATGTATATGTAAATATATATCTACCTGTATGCTTGTCATATGTGTACAAAATTTGTATATATTTTGTTATAGGATATTTGAGAAAGATTTATTTTGGAATCTTCAATGTTAGCGATAAGGTAAAAGAATTGTAATTTATTGTAAATCATGTCTTCCAACACAACTAAACTAGAGTTCCTTGTATAAATTCTGTTTTGATGTCTTGCCTCTTCATTAACATTTAAAGCAATCAAAATCCAACGGGAAATTAATCATGAAATAGACTAAAAATGCCTCCATAAACAGCTCTACTATCTTCATTTAAGAATTTCACCAGATTTAATTAGGAATTGAGTTTCTCTTATTCCAAGAAATGTTTTCATTTTCCTCCTGAAATGCTTGTGTTACAGCTTAATTAAAACAAGAAACTATAAACACACGTTTGGTTTTTTTACTCCTGTGAAAAACAATGAGAGAGAGAGAGAGAGAGAGAGAGAGAGAGAGAGAGAGAGAGAGAGAGAGAGAGAGAGAGAGAGATATGATTCAATAACAGTTATTTAATTCAGTGTAAATAATTGAGTTATTAACTACTAAATCCTTTTCGAATGTTCATGTTTCATGAACCGTTTCGGATCCTAAATGTGAAAAAGTTAGTTACCTTTCTACTTACTGTAGATATGTGCGTGCTTATTGTGAATAGCTTATCCAAAAAGAGAGAGATTCATGAATGTTGAGAGGCAGTATATATATATATATATATATATATATATATATATATATATATATATATATATATATATATATATATATATATATATATATATATATAGGTGTGTATGTGTTATAGGTGTGTGGTATGTAAGTGTATATGTGTGTTGATACACATGCAGTGTATATATTAACTGTGTATCTTTATCATAAGTTCAATGACATATATTTTTTATCTTGATCTTTTTCTTTTTTTTATTATTTTTGCAAGACTCGCCGTCGTTTTAGATACAAGGAAAACTCTCCACTGCTCTCCCTCACGTCATCATTAGCTTAAAAACTCTCTGAGAGAGAGAGAGAGAGAGAGAGAGAGAGAGAGAGAGAGAGAGAGAGAGAGAGAGAGAGAGAGAGAGATCCCTAACGCAGGTAGATAAAGACGTGTTTTTTTTATCGAAAGATTTGTATCCGGCTCCTTTCCTAAAAGAGAAAGTAAAAGGAAAGTATAGACCGATAAAGAACTAATTCACAAAGAGAACTTGAATAAAAAAGAAAAAAAATTGCTGAAGGCAGATCTATAACTTATATTTGGTGTAAAAAAAGAAACGTTAGTTAAATGGGAAGTTTTTTCTTGATATTGGTAGGATGGACACTTATATGTTTGTATAAAGTAAATATCGAAAATTATGTATTAGATGAAGGAGGAAGATTATTCTGATAAAGAGAAATGGAGGCTCGGAAAAAAAAGTAATGTGTAGCTCTTCCTGTTAAAGGGGTGAGTTCTGAAGCTTTCTGCTAAGTAAGGATTAATGACATTCTTTTTTCACGTCATTTAAAAATGTTAAAAAAACCAATGGTATCTCGAAGAAAATATAGTCTAATAAAACTATCTCAGAAATAGAAACAACACGCATTATTCAGCTCTACATCTATAACTAATATGGGCTAAACTAATATCACAGTCTGCATCCATAAAAAATCTGAAGGTTGTTAGCACAGATATGAAAAAAAAAAAAGACTACATCCTCCAATGGCTCTCTTCTTGCAAGTCAGCCCGGTCGATGTATCTGATCATCTGCTGGAGACGGAATTAAAGCTGTCGGCAGTAACACAAAGGCCCATCTATTCTTCAGACGTCAGATACAAACCGTATGTGAAAACTTACATCATGAAATATTCTAGTAGGAAATCCAGCTTTTTGTAGAACCAACGATATTGTGTCAAGAATATCCGTTTAGGTTTCAGTGCGCTTGTGTCTGCAACATCGTGTTTAAAGGCGGAATGTACATCAAACAGTTTGATCTGTTCAGGGAATGTGTAGCTTACTTTGACTTTCCGGTGAAAGGTTTCTCTTTCGATCATGTTGTATGCCCCAAGGTTATACAAAGAACTGAGCGAGCCGATCACTTCCATTGAGCCCTTGATGCTCAAGATGAGGGGAGGAGTATTTTTTTTTTTTTTTTTTTCGAGATGATGAATGGAGAAGTATTGAATTAAAACCTCAAGATAGAGACGACTGACGAAATGTAGTAATGCGTTGGAGGTTATAATAAGAGGATGATAGTACACTGAATTTGCAAAAAAATTCATACAATATTTCCCTATCATTTAGTGTACTGTATATTGTATTTTGCGTCACTAATTGGAAATCCTTAAAAGTCAACTTTACTTGATAGATTGCCAAAAATCTCATTCTAGAATCAAACATTTTAGATCTTAAATATTCAAAATTTTAATTCTAATCAATACAATCGGACAAAATAACGAATTCAAACAATCGTTTCTATTAATTTCCAAAAAATATTTAATATACATCAGGAAAAAAATATATATATTCGTATGTATATATAGACATATATATAAATATAAATATATATATATATATATATATATATATATATATATATATATATATATATATATATATATATATATATCATCTCCTCCTACGCCTATTGATGCAAAAGGCCAGTTGTCTCTATCTTGAGCTTTTAATTCAATACTTCTTCATTCATCGTCTCCTACTTCACGCTTCCTAGTCTTCAGCTATGTAGGTCTAAGCCTTCCAACTATTCTAGTGCCTTGTGGAGCCAAGCTGAACATTTGGTGAACTTATCTCTCTTGGGGAGAGTAAGGAGCACGCCCATGTAGTCTCTTTTATAGTTTCATTTCTAACCCTGTCCTGCTATTTAACTCTCAATATCCTTCTGAGAGCTTTGTTCTCAAATCTACTAAATTTGTTGGAGATTGTTTCATTGTCATACCATGACTCATGTCCATAAACTAACACCGATCTCACTAACATGGACAGCATCATTAGCATACTCCAGGTATGCTAAATTCCTATCACCAATCCAGTCCAATCCTTTTCCACCATCTCTGACTGTTCTACGCATTACAAAATCGTTGAAGAGGTTAAACAACATAGGTGACAACATATTCCCTTGGAATACTCCTCTGTTCACTGGATATTCATTTGATAAGACTCCATTATTATTATTATTATTTTTATTATTATTATTATTATTATTATTATTATCATTATATATATATATATATATATATATATATATATATATATGTATATATATAACATAAATAACTGAGCTCCAAAACTTACCTAATTATATTACATAAGTCCATTACACTAGAAGAAATAATAATCAAGCTCTGAGAAAATTACGCAATTCCCAGACGGCAATATATATGAACACTGTATGTCCAAAGGTCTCATACGTTACTCAAAACAGAAACTGGGTGATTACTTAATATTAACTATGCAAAAACTAACCTCTTACTTCGGCTCTTAGTCGGGATTACCAGCAAAGCACTGTTAAAAAATATTTTTGATCGAAATTATAAAAACTTAAAAAAAAATAGACATATTTTATAAAAAGTTTACAATAATACAAAAGAATTAACCCCAAAATTAAATCACTTGAAATATTAAATATGAATTAAACCTTAGACTAAGGTAAGAAAATGTTACTGTGTGAAAATTATACAATCACTTGTTTCACTGAAAATTTATTTTTTTTTTAAAATTTAATTTGACTATTAATAAAAAAGAGTCAACACCTTAACACTAATGAACATACAATACTGAAATTTACACATGAGTAACTGTTATACTTATGTCTTTTGGTTCACACGAGGTTAACGAACATTTAATCAAACTAAATACACTTCACTGTTTAACCTAAATCTCATAGGGCCAATTACAAAAATTTATGTTGAACTATACTTACATTAACATATTACACTTAAATTAGCATTCAATAGTTTCATCAACGTTTGAACACACAATACACGATATATGTTGGAAAGAAATCACTAATCACGTTGACAGTAAAACACTATTCACATTTAAGAGGGTCTATATATTTACTTAATACTTTTACAATATTCTAATAGATCATTCGTGTGGTGTGGGGGCAAGGCTCTAGTGGTGTAAGGTTGACAATGTAGTAAACTGAAAAAGGGGGATTAACCTTGCTTGCAAGGCATCCCTTTCTCAGCTAACTCCGCTCACCTACCTCTCGACAATAAGAAAAATGAGTAAATTTACATATACTAATTAAACCTATGAGAGTGGAAGTTACCTTACGAGCTGGGTATACATCTCTTAGATACATAAATAAAATATATGAATAGAATATTTACTCTTCTGCTAGGCCACCTTCGTAAGATAGCTCCCTGCAAAAAGATTTTTTATTCTGGGCCTGAATCCACCGATTCAGCCAGAGATAAATAATCTGCAACCATGTTATCTTTACCTGATATATGTTTTACGTTAATACAATATGGTTGCAAATATAATGACCACCTAATTAACTTTTGCTTATTATTCTCCATCTTATTAACAAAAGTTAAAAGATTGTGATCCAAGTAAACTGTAATTTCTTCCTTCTGTGGTATATTCACATAAACTTCCAACTTGCTTATCGCTGTGACTAGCGCTAGCAATTCCTTTTAAACTGCCGAGTAGGCTCGTTGAGGCTTCTTCAGCTTCGACGACATAAAACAAACAGGGTGAAGAATTCCTTCCTTGTTTTCTTGCAATAAGACAGCTCCAATCATATTATCCGACGCATCCACATGGATAAGGAATTTCTTGTTGAAATCAGGTTCTCGCAATATCAGTTCCGAAGTTGATATGGCCTTCATCCTGTCGAAGGATTCCTGGCACTCACTGGTATATACAATTTTTTTCTTGGGGCTTGTCAAATCCGTCAAGGGAGCGACTACAGCCTAAAAGTTCAGGCAAAAACGTCGGTAGAATCCTGCCATCCCTAAAAATCGTTGTAATTGCTTCCTCGTTGTGAGGGGTGAGGCTTTCCTTATAACATCAATGCAAGCGGTTACCAGGGCGATTTGTCCTCTTCCAGCTTCAAATCCCAAGTACTGAACTGTTGCCTTCCCAAATTGACTCTTCTCCAGGTTAATCGTTATTTGTGCTCCTCAGAGCTTTTTAAATACCTTATTTAGGATTCGGAGATGTTCTTTCTAGGTCGATGAATATATCACAAGATTGTCGAGATATACGCCTACTCCTTCAATCGATTCATATAACCCAAAGGGGGTTATAAAGGCTGATAACAATTTTGCGTTGTCATCCAAAGAAAGTTGTTAATAGCCTTTTAACAATTCAATCTTGAAGACGAACCTGGCTTGTCCGATATTGTCGTGTAATTGGTCTATGAGCGGAAATGGTTAATTATCAGCCACACCGATTAAATTCAACTTTCGGTAGTCTGTACACATCCTGAAAGATCAGTCTGTTTTTTTTACAAGCAAACATAGAGAACTGTAAGGGCTAGAATTTTGTTTGGCTAATCCGTTTTGTAACAAATAGTTCACTTCTTTTCTTATGACCTCTCAGTGATACGGCAACACTCGATAAGCGGTGTTTGAACAGTCTTTCCATGGTTTTGAAGTGTATCTCATGCCTCGTCAAGTTGATTCGTTTTGGAACGTTCGAAACAATCTCAGGTAAACTTTTAATCAATCGGCTTATTTCCTCTTGCTGCTACTTGTTCAAATGAGTTGATTTTTCTTTCAGGTTCAGAATGATGGATGAATTATTTACTTTGCTTACCGCCACTACCTCATATCCATCATCATCTTCCGTGGATGGATTGGTTTGTGCCATATACACCTGTGAAGCTCCGGTCTCATTTGCACTTAAGTATGGTTTTAGTAGGTTAATATGTACTTTCCTCTGACTTTTCCATCTTCCTGGGGTTTCGATAATGTAGGTCAGGTCACTAATCTTCTCCGAAATCCTCAATGGTCCCTGGAACTTGTTGTTGAGCAGGAATTTCCTTATCTATAAGAAAATCAACACGTGTTACCTTACCAAAAACTGTCTGTCAATACTTTTCATACTAAAATATTCCTTCATTTTCCCTTGACTCGTTTTCAGGTTTTCTAGGGAGAATTTCCTTATCTCACAAATCCTTTTCCTCAAATTCTTGACATATTCTCCATCCGTTTCCTCTCAATCCTTCCATTTTTCTTCCAACATTTTAATCGGTCCTTGTACTTCCTTTCCAAACACCATTTCATTTGGGCTACATCCCATGCTTCCTTAATAAGCATTGCATACCTCAAATAACATCAATGGTAGTTCAATATCCCATTCATTTCCTGTTTCATTGCTGTATATTGTTAACATACACTTCAGGATTTGATGAAATCTCTCTAATGTACCTTGGGTCTACGGGTGATTGGCCGTAGACAGTTGGTTTTTCACATCAACAGTTTCATCACGTCCTGAAACAATTTTGACATGATATTTGTTCCTTGATCACTCTGAACAATTTCCGGGTATATCATCACTGGACACATCAAGGTTAACATATACTAGTGACCTTTCTTCGTCCTTGGTAACGGTCCCACAATGTCAATTATTACCTTGCTGAAGGGTTCTCCTCGTACTTCAATCGGGTGTAAGGGAGCTTTCTTAATCCACTCGTTAAGATTTTCCCCCATCTGACAATCGTGACATGAACGCAAAATTGGCTCCCATCCTTATGCATGCCATGCTAGAAAAGTTTTTTTTCATAATCTTCTCCATCATCTTCCTTATTCCCATGTGTCCCGTCTCGTGCGCTACGGCGATCACCTGTCTTCTCAAAGGTGCGGGAATCAATATCTGACACTATATCCCCTATTCGGCATTCTAAGCAATCCATCCTTAAGATAACAACAAGTGGGAGACTTCTGCACTTCCCTCTCATCCATCACATGGTACAATAACTCTATTAACATCGCATCCTTCCGTTGCAATCCTATCAGCCTTTTCCTACTCACTTGTCCTACTTCTAATGCTGAGTTTTCTGTTTCTTCCAAATCCATCATTTCTTTGTCTTCCTGTTCATCTGTCTGTCGTTCCTCTTCTCTTAGGCTCTCTCGGGAGTTGGTTGGAACGACTGTTGAAACTTCATACCCAAAGAGGGATTATGACTGATAAACTATACTTTCATTAACACACTACACTTGAATTAACATTCAATAGTTTCTTCACTCAACCATAACTGCTCTATCAAGTTTCTTCACTTCTCTCTCTCTCTCAAGTATGTTTGAATATGTTTAGTAGTTCCTCGTAGATATTGTTCCAGCAATATCAATTCTTTGAAATCAGCCTTTTCTCTGCCATTAGCAGCAACTATCTATCTCTTAAAACATCATCGTACCTTATAAGTGTAATCGAGGATAGTAATTTTCTCGTCCTTCCGCAAACTTCGGAATCTTTCATTATGATATTCAGAGGTCATCTGATACACTTGTAGCCCTCTCCTTTTAACTTTTTAATACTCTTTCCTCTGGTATTGAGACAAGGCAAGATATGCACTGCATCCTTTTGCAATGAGGACACTCTACAATAACAGAGGCCATTTATCTTCTGGCCAGTCCATTGTCGATGCGATCATTTCAAAATGATTGAAGAATTAGTCAGGAGCTTCTGTGAATTTTGGAATTAACCTTTGTGCGTTCGTCACATTAAACACGGGATCGTGTAAAGCAGGGATCATATATGTCTTGATTGCCGACCATGCACGAGTATGCAGCAGTTCCTATTCCCTTGCGTGTCCCGTTTCTTCTATCTCTCTTTCTTCCCGTCTTCTCTCTCTTTCTTCTCATATTGCTTCCATTTCCCTTGCATGTTTTGCAATTTCTCGGGTCTCTTCTCTCTCTTTTTCTTCTCCTCTTGCACTTTCTCTTGCATCTTCTCTCTCTCTCTCTCTCTCTCTCTCTCTCTCTCTCTCTCTCTCTCTCTCTCTCTCTCTCTCTCTCTCTATTGTCTAGTTCTTCCATCATCTTTAACTTTATCAAATTCTCTTCCACTGCAATTTGTCGAATCTCAGCTTCTACAATTTTGTCTGCTTTCATTCCTTCGGTTCCTAGGTCAGCTGATCCCTGCTTTGCTATGAATTCTGCTTCAGCGTTCTCCAACAGCTCGTGAGCTGCTACAATATTTTCTTCCAACAGCCTCTGAGTTTATCAACACTTCTAAGGCCAGACACTTGATTTGGGCTTTAATCATTCCACTTGTTGCATGGCCACCACATGCCATTAAATTGGAGAGCAACTGAGTTTTAGTTACATTAGCTTCAGACAATTCCTGAACAACTGGGTTCTCCAAAAACCCTT
>NC_090725.1:130579028-130581528 GCF_036898095.1 Palaemon carinicauda | reverse complement strand
AGCAATGTGTAGAATACAGATATCCACTTTTAATGGCATTTGTGGACTATGAAAAAGCCTTTGATAGTATGAACCAGCCAATTTTATGGAGAGTCCTGCGTTGTTAAGGAATTACTCTTTAATATGTAAATTTTATTAAGTCTGTTCATGATCATAGCAAGTGCAAAGTTAATTTTGATGGAGTCTTATCAAATGAATTTCCAGTGAATAGCGAAGTACTCCAAGGAAATGTATTGTCACCTATGATGTTTATCCTCCTCATGGATTTTGCAATGTGTAGAATAGTCGGAGATGGTGGACAATATGCTGATGATGCTGTCCTTGTTAGCAAAACACCAAAGGATTTAATGGTTAAAGGTTAAAAGGGCCTGGTTTCAGTTCAAGTTCCATCAGAATAGATGGTCACCAGAACGTCAGCTGGGCAAGCCCCACCCTTCACTGTGGTGCCCTACCACAGTAGTGGCCTCCCCAATAAACAAGTTAAACTCACCGTCCTCGGCGGGGGTCGATCTGCTGCCATGCTAATGCTAGGCAAACACGTTACCACTGTACTAGCCACGAGGTTGGGCTGAAGATAAATGAAAGAAAGACAGAGATGAGAACGGAATTGGCAATGGAAGATGAAATATCGTTGGAAGGAAAAAGGATTAATAAGGTAAAATCATCTAAGTATTTAGGAACTATGATCTCCAATACAGTGTCTTTAGAATTTGAGTTTAGTGAAAGATTAAAAAAAACAAATCAGACAATGGCTAGGTTAAGTAAAATTTGAAAATCAAATCCCTGAAATTACATATAAAAATCAGACTATATATTAGTTTAGTGAGATCGGTGTTACTCTATGGACATGAGTCATGGTATGACAATGCAGCAATCTCCAATTGATTTAGTAGATTTGAGAATAAAGCCCTTAAAAGGATATTGGGAGTTAAATGGCACGAGAAGATTAGAAATGAAACTATAAAAGATATTACTCGAGTGCCATATGTGGAAGATATCATGATGAGGGGTAGATGAAGATGGTTTGGGCAAGCTCTTCGCACTCCCAAATAGAAATTAGTTCACCAAATGTCCAGCTGGGCTCCACGAGGCACTACAAGAGTTGGGAGACACAAGCCTACATGGATGAGAACTATGAAGCGCAAAGTAGGAGATGATGAATGGAGAAGTATTGAATTAAATGCTCAAGATAGAGCTGCTTGGCAAAATCTAACCGAGGCCCTATGCGTCAATAGTCTTAGGAGGAGATGATATATGTGTGTATATATGAATATATATATATATATATATATATATATATATATATATATATATATATATATATATATATATATATATATATATATATATGTATACATATATATATATATATATATATATATATATATATATGTGTGTGTGTGTATACACACACACACACACACACACACACACACACACACATATATATATATATATATATATATATATATATATATATATATATATATATATGTGTGTGTGTATATATATATATGTATATATATGTGTGTGTGTGCGTGTGTGTGTACATAAACTTACGTTGAAAAAAGTTTATATATGGCTATATGATATATATATATATATATATATACACTATATATATAGATATATATATATATATATATATATATATACATATATATGTACATATATACTGTATATATCATCATACATACATATACCAAGGCACCTCCCCCAATTTTGGGGGGTAGCCGACACCAACAATGAAACAAAACAAAAAGGGGACCTCTACTCTCTACGTTCCTCCCAGCCTAATCAGGGACTCAACCGAGTTCAGCTGGTACTGCTAGGGTGCCACAGCCCAACCTCCCACATTTCCACCACAGATGAAGCTTCATAATGCTGACTCCCCTACTGCTGCTACCTCCGCGGTCATCTAAGGCACCGGAGGAAGCAGCAGGGCCTACTGGAACTGCGTCACAATCGCTTGCCATTCATTCCTATTTCTAGCACGCTCTCTTGCCTCTCTCACATCTATCCTCCTATCACCCAGAGCTTTCTTCACACCATCCATCCACCCAAACCTTGGCCTTCCTCTTGTACTTCTCCCATCAACTCTTGCATTCATCACCTTTAGCAGACAACCATTTTCCATTCTCTCAACATGGCCAAACCACCTCAACACATTCATATCCACTCTAGCCGCTAACTCATTTCTTACACCCGTTCTCTCCCTCACCACTTCGTTCCTAACCCTATCTACTCGAGATACACCAGCCATACTCCTTAGACACTTCATCTCAAACACATTCAATTTCTGTCTCTCCATCACTTTCATTCCCCACGACTCCGATCCATACATCACAGTTGGTACAATCACTTTCTCATATAGAACTCTCTTTACATTCATGCCCAACCCTCTATTTTTTACTACTCCCTTAACTGCCTCCAACACTTTGCAACCTTCATTCACTCTCTGACGTACATCTGCTTCCACTCCACCATTTGCTGCAACAAT
>NC_090725.1:130554028-130574028 GCF_036898095.1 Palaemon carinicauda | reverse complement strand
GTGATGGACTGAAATAAATAAAATGCATGTTATTTTTTACAGCACCACAAAATAGACATTTATTCTCATTTGTTAAATTCATGATGCACAACCTGTCATTAATTTGTATTCAGTATTTCATGAGTATATCTATAAAGTATTTCCCTGCGGTTCTTATCAATATACTTGTTGTTTACATGTTTCCAAATCAAAGTCCAATTGAAAAGGGGATACAGTAGCTCTATCTTGGGTTTGTGATCTTTACAATTCATAAGCAACCAATAAGTTTCTCTATTTGACACATTTGGATCATTTTTAAGCGATAGACTTTTCTATGAATATCAATCATCATGTTATAATATACAGGGATAAAAATAGTGCAATCTTTATATTCAATTTTGGTTTCAATTAGAAAAGTGGCCCGAATTTTACAGAAAAAATACAGCATTTCATAACCAAAACTTCTATTTATACAAATTTTCATAAATGTATGGAACATTGCGGCTTCTGATTTGCACAAAATATTAAATATTCCCACTCCCCCTTTTAATTTATCTAAAAACATGGTTTTTCTTGCAATTGGTTCATAACTGCTATTCCACATGTACTGATTTTTTTGTGCACATGTATTTGGTATTGGATAAACATGTTATATATACCATGTTTTTGCTAAAATCTTACAATCTATTACAATAGATTTTTGAAATATTGTCAGTCTCCTATTTTGAAAAATACCAACCATCTTGGTAATCTTATCTTCCAAAGAAGACCAGTTCAACTCAACACTTTTCTGATAATTATTAGTATAGTAAACTCCTAATACTTTACATGAATCCTGAAGAAACTAGTAGCCATTAATTGGCCATACTGTTCTGTTTTCCCAACATCCTATACCTAAAATGGAAGTCTTGCCTTTATTCAAAATGGCCCCAGACGCTTTTTCATATTCGTTGATTACATTTATACATTCTAAAAGACCTTCGTCACGAGTTACATTAATAGCAGAATCATCAGCATAACCAAAAACAGACACATTCAGTTGATTTGGTAATTTTAAGGAAAAGACTGAAATCTGCCTTTTTATCATTCTGTAGAAAGGTTCTTGGTACACAATAAATAACATCATGGATAATGGATATCCCTGCCTTACAGATTTCCTAATTAAAAATGGATCAGAGAGGTTGCCGTTTATGCTTATAACACTTTCAGCATCTTCATATAACATTTGTATTAATTGGATAAAACTACTGTCGAAACCAAATTTCTCTAATATTGCAAATAAGAGTTCATGATCAACACGATCAAAAGCTTTTGACCAGTCCAAGTTTATCAAAGCTGCCTCCTTGTTATTTTCATTTGTGTAAACCATAATATCCCTTATTAAGACGTATAAAATGATTATTGACCTATTTTCAAGACAGCTGAACTGTTCAGAGGATATTATTATATTTAGTACATTTTCAAATTTTAGTTATTACTTAAGCTATGACTTTAAAATCTACATTTAGCATTGTTATCGGTCTCCAGTTAGTGATATGATCTAAGTTTACTCCTTTCGGTGTGAGTGTAATTATTCCTTTATTTAGATTTACAGCGGTCTTATTTTTAAACACAGATTTTATTAGGCTTACAAAATCTTGCTTGATATCTTTCCATAATGTCTTATAAAATTCTACGGGGAGACCGTCTATTCCTGGATTTTCCCATTTTTCATTCCACGAAGAGCCACAAATACTTCAGAATCTGTCACGTATGCTGTAAAAATATCATTTTCATTTTTGTCTATAACTTTATTGATTAAATTGAGAAACATTTGTTGACTATTTTTATTACATTTTTCTCTTTTAAAAAGGTTTTCAAAATAGTCTCTTACGTACATAATAATTGCATTGGGAGTAACAATTTCGCTACCATCTCTCCTAACCTTATTCAGAAAGGTTTTAGTATGTTTTTCCTTCCCTAGTAGATAGGCTGACACTTGTTCTCCTTTTAATTTATCATCAACTTTAACTCTTATTTTTATTCCATCACATATTTGATCTTGAATACTATTTATTCTCAATTTTAATGAATTCACTAATGACATTTTCTCAGCATTCAAGGTCGATTTCCCAATTACCTCTTTAACTGACAATTCGGTAAATTAAGTAGTCCGTACCTCTCCCGATTAATTTGCTTTGAACAACTTACAAAAAAGGATTTTAGTTGTTCTTTTGCAAAGTCCCACCAACATTTAATATTTTAAAATTTGCCTTTATTATTTCTAATCTCAGACCAAGCCATCATGAAATTTAACTAAATCGTTATTCAAGATATTACAATTGAGTTTCCAATACCCTTTACCTAATGGCATTACATTTCCCAATTTTATTGTTAGTTTGATTATGGAATGGTCAGACCAGCTTACATGTATATTTCGAATATCATTTACATGATTTTGCAAATCTCTTAGATAAAATCTATCTAACCTTGAGTCATATTTTTCCATAATATATGTATACTCTACATAGTTGCTTAGGAGAAACCAAGCGTCTTTCAATTTCAAATTATTTTTAAGACACACAAGAGATTTGGATAAAAGGTAACTATCTGAATTTGAACAATCCCTCATACTAGTAATGGAGTTCCAATCTCCACCCAATATAATGTTACTTATCTTATTTCGCATGAAATACATATCTTTTCAAAAGAGCTGCTCTCTTTCTTTCTTTTTGCTACTTCCAGCAGGTGCATAGACATTTAGTAACTGAATATGAACAGTTGAACAAACACAATTAACACTCATTAAATGACCATTTATATCTTTTTCTACATTCAGGACATCCGCATTTGATGATTTTCGTATAAAGATAGCAAGTTCCCTATTATGATATTGTGTATAATTTATCAATATCTTACAAAATTTTCTATGTGCTCTAGTTTCCCTTCAGTTTTTATATTGTGTTCTTGAATAAAAAGTATATCTAGTTTGTATAAAAACATTAAACTTATCAATCTGGTTTGCTTAATTGTAAAATTAAGTCCATTGGCATTAACTATCGCTATATTTGATGTGGATGAAATGAATTTGATAGAAATTAAAGATAAATTCTTTTATACCCTAAAACTAACATGGTTTATGCTTCTTTGGACATTTTTCTGTTTCGTTATCCGATGTTGAATTCCTATGATCCACATCCATGCTCTGGGTCTGGTCCCTTTTTAAAGTTATCTTCAGCTTATTGGCTCCATCTGGTTCTGTATACCAGTTTCCTGTTCCTTTGTTGGTGGCACCACGATGCTCCTCCTGGGAAATTGATTTTCTGGGACACACGTTCATGTCTTCATGGTGGCTAAGTTTGTTTCGACTAACCATATCTTCATTTTCTGACAATTCATAACTTTCCATCGTTACCTGTTGAACTTCCGCCTGAATTGTTGCCGTTTTCTTTTCACTGGTTCCTATTTCCTGTGATAATCCATGTTCCTGGGTTTCGTCAATTATTTCCTGGTCAATTTCAGCCAAACAGTTTCCATCATCATCTCGAGAGGTTCTTTCCTTAAATAAATTAAAACTTATTTTTGTTTCGACATTCTCCTCTTCCAGAACTGCCTCAGACAGTAGACTGAATAATAGTTTCCTTATCCAAAGTGTCGTCTTTGCCAGATACCGTTGCCGTAGTCTCAAAGTTCTTGTTTGTTTTTGTTTTCATTGAATTCCTCTTCTGGTCAAGGGCCATGTCAGGAAATCTTCCTCGCTAAACCTAGGTCTCGTACTTTATAATGGACAATCTTTCACCTCATGCCCAACCTCTTTGCACCTAAAACATGTCCGTTGCTGTCCATTATACAACACAGTTAGTGTGCACCCCATTACTGTGATAGATGAGGGAACGTTTTCTTTTAATCTCATTTTTGCCGTCCGTACTCCTGTCAAGTAACCTTTTAATGGCGCCTCAACATACCAGTTACGTCGTATTCCTTCTACTTTTCCATACTTTGATAATACTGAACTTAATATTTCATCTTCAAGTTCAAATGTAGTATTCCTTATAGACACATATGTAACAGAGAAAATTGAATTTACAATTTTTACAATTTGTTTACTTCGCTCTTCTTCTTCTTCTCCCTAGTACATGAGTTAGTGGGAAATTCCAGATGCCGCGCTCTTAATACCTTTGAAAATTATTATATCTGTCGGGGAACATTAGGTTAGTAACACAATTCTGAGATCTTACGCATTGTAAGAGAAGACATTATAATTACAAGCAATATTTTTTTTTACAAAAACTAACCTTCATCATGTTATCTATTGGGCGAAACTAGAAATCTTTGGAGCTTTATCAGCAAGTGCTTCTGACGCCCAAAGAAACATTTAAAGAGTTGTTTATCGAAGTAAGTGTACTTTCCCTCTGGTTGTGATTAAAATTCCCTTGATGAATTTCTTCCAAAGGTATTTCATTCCAAGTATTTTATGAAATTAGAACGTGTGCAGAATTTATAGAAAATCAAATTAAAAAAAGGAAATAAATGGAAAAAAATATGAAGTAAAAACAAATTCCATACAATGAGTCATAGACCAATAATTCCTGTGTGGCCTCTTGTGACTTGAAAAATTTTTCTCTTTCCCTTTTCATAAGTCTCAAAGTGAAATATGTGGACGTAAAGAAGCAGAAACATTCGAACCAACTCAGAGATAACGCTCTCAAGGGATTCTATTGCTTTAGTTAATTTATAGTTTAACCTTCCCCTTCTCTCAAGGAATTCCCAGTAATATGATTAAATTTATTACACTAAAATTTCCATAGTAAATGACGGCTGCTCGTAAAATAAGAGTTGTAGACTCTATGGGATAATTTTTCTTTTTGGTAAGCAAAACAATTTTCCAATAGTTGATTTTTCTGATCATTGTTATGTTCCAAAGTGTCCAAGTTAAATGAAACTACATTGTAATAATGTCAAATACTCACTTGAAACTTGTACGACTTTGTAATTATTAATGATATTTAGATAACGCATCCGTGACGCAAGAAGAATGGGAGGATGTGGAAATAGGTCATTGACATTGATTTGAATATTATCATATTCTACTTGTCCCTTTGCTGGCTCTCAAGTCTAATAAGCATGTTGTATTGAAAATATGGAAAGAACAGAAAATGGTCATATAAGAAAAAAAAATCTGAAATTTAACTTTTTTTTCTTTACGACAATATCATACTTACTTCATAACGCTAAGATCATCCCTTTAATAAACTTTAATTTTCTCTTCGAGAATCAAATTCCAATTTGAGATTATGAGGTTTACTTTTCTTTGGGTATTTCATCTTGTAAGTTTAAGATAGTTTGTTCGATTCATTAAACTTTCACCTTTCCCGTATTTCGACTAAATTGAATGAACATTCGCCAGTTTTATAGAAGCATCAGAAAATGTTTGTTGTTTTCCAAGACTCATGAGCAATGTAATTAAATATTAGTGCGTTGTGTAGTGTTTATTTCCTTGGATGTAAGTTACATCACCACTGTGAAATAAATCTAACGTAATTCGGGCCATCAATCTCTCAAGAAGAATTGAATTTCCCCATTATAATGTTGGTAAATTATTATGTCTCATCGGGGAGAAGTCATGTTTTATTATTGTGGTCACACTGAGACCATCACTCTATTGAAAAAAATGCTCTCGCTCTCTCTCTCTCTCTCTCTCTCTCTCTCTCTCTCTCTCTCTCTCTCTCTCTCTCTCTCTCTATCTCTCTCTCACACAAACATACACATACGCACAAACAGCCACGCAGACTCACATTTTTGAAAGGTTTTCTCGTATTTTATGAGGCGTTATATTTTATAGGTAATTTAGTGCGACCGCTTTATGGCTGCCATCTTTCATTACTTTTTATTAGAAAAGTTAGAAATTCCTTTGGAAGGCTTTTAATTAGAGTAGCTAGAATCGCTCTTATTTTCTACTGTCTACTTCAGCCTTCCTCCCCTCTATACGTCACTGAAAAATACAGTCCTTTTAAATCCTTCTACCTTTCTCTAGAAAATATGTTTGTGTGTGGAATCTTTCACACCATTTATAACTTATACACATTTCTCTATTCTTAATTAAACTAAACTTACTTTCTTACAAGTGAACCTGTTGCTTGTCTGTTCAAGTAGTTATCATTATCAGAAAAGTTTTATTTCCCCAATTTCACATTCTTCTTTAGTTATCTTGTAAGGATTCAATTAAGATGTCGGTTTGAAAAATACCTGGTTACACTTTTGCTAAAAATAGAACGCAAATAAGTAAGTGTATTCAGTTTCTGCAAAGTATGAGTGGATTTTTTTATCATTTTGATTTGTTGATATTTTCACAAGTTTTTACTGCTGACATATTCATGTTGAATTTCAGCAAAAATTTATCTGCTAAACTTGAAAAAAGAAAGTTACCGGTATCCATGAAATGTGACTATAAAAAGTAAAATTCTTAGGTTTCCCAACTCAAAGATTGGCGGCACTTGACCGCTCATAATACCTGGTGAGACATTTAAAAACACATACCTCATTAAAGAAAGTTTATTTCACCATGCAATACAACATATGTACAAACAAACACATTATTGTTTCCTCTTTGGTGTTCTGTCAAAAAAGCTGAGCTTCGTTGTACCTCATCAGTACTTTGATGTCTAGCAAACACTTGATTCATTTTTTCATCTTTCTTTTCTTCACAATTTTTAATGACCTTGAGTCAGTAAAAATAGTTAGTAATAGGGTTAACTGAATAATAACATATTTATAAACTCATTCCAATTATATTAAATGTCAAAAGTGAGGAGACCGTTACATTTGTGACACACAAACACCCACACAGGCCATTTTGGTTTGCCTTTGGTTTCTAGAGGAAGAGAGTATATCCGCCGTATTGGGTTCATAGACAAACTAGAAGCTGAGTGGTATGGTCAATGCCCCACAAGTATCCTGGACCAAGGTTCGAAGCCCGGCCGGACAGATACTACAGTCTTTGAGTGAGATCCCGAAATTGTTAAGAGAATCCAGACTTTAATGTGTTATTATATATATGGCTTATTTGAAGTATGAAAAACACGTTTAAATGTGCAAAATTTATCATATATATATATATATATATATATATATATATATATATATATATATATATATATATATATGTGTGTGTGTGTGTATTTATATACATATATTATATATACACAAACACACACACACACACACACACATATATATATATATATATATATATATATATATATATATATATATATATATATAAAACATGCAGCTATTCTTATTCCGTTACAGGACAGAAGCTTCAGAGTTGTCAATTCCTATCTGGATTTTGCTAATTTTCTTCACCACGCTGATAAGTGGGGATTGGTGATGGTTTGAGATTTTCGTCTGCTCAATTACAGCAGACCAACCTAGTAAGGGTATCTCGGACTACTATAGCTTTACTGATTATGGCGACATGTAAACCTATTCATGATATTGAGGTATTATCACGTTTTAAATCTAAATCTCATAAAATTTAATTACACTCTTGTTAAGACATACACCCCTAGGTCTATTGCGAAATTAAACGCTAATATTCTTCAGTAAAGGTAAATCAATAATTCTATCCTTCATTTCCGGTTATATTTCCCCTATAGTATGTTCTCTATCAAAATTTTCGTCTCATTGAAATGACAAGTTTTTGGCGACTGCTTTTGAATAATGATTCGATTCCCGTCAAATTCTCCTCAGGGAACGATCAACTCAATTGGAATGATGAGAAGTTATGAACCGTTGTGTGTTGCAGCTGAGTTGCAGCGAGAACTAATATTATTCTGTTTATCCTTGACAGTTAGTCGAATAACCAAATATACAATGAAATCTTTGTCTTCGGAAGTTATAAAGTTATTGCTTTTTATTTTTTTTTCAATCTATAACCTAGCATGTAATGTATTTATTAAAGGCATTGCATTCTTTTTTTTACATAGTGTTACATATAATTTCTAATACATACAATACCCTATTGCCTTCCTAAATAATATTATAACCTGAATTAGCATCATTATTTTTTCGTCTTTTAGTTAACAGATAACGGAGCTACTTAGAAACAAATGAAGCTACTTATCTATTATTTTACCCGTGTTCAATATTTTCTCTTTAAAATAAGACACGTTCAGTGACCTCGAAACCCATGGGCACAATATCTTGTATAATAACTCTTTATCGATTATAATCTTTTCCAAATTAAGTATTTGCTATAGAAATGGCACACACACATACACAAACATATACTGTGTGCATATATATATATATATATATATATATATATATATATATATATATATATATATATATATATATATATATATATGATGAATTGGAAGCCAATAGAGAAGACATGCACAGTAATTTAACAAAAAATTTATTGGAATCAGGACAAGTGATGGGTGGAAAAGTATCTAAACAACATGAAAGAAAACTGTCCAAAAAGACCAAAATTCTAAAAGAGAATAAATTGGAAATTGGAAACCGAAGAGAGAGAAAATACAATTAGCAGAATCATCTAAAACAATAAAAAAATTAAGTATTTTAAGAAGAGTAACAACATTGAAATAAATATCTTCTATATAAACTATATAAACTTTAACAAAGGAAGAGAAAGAGAAATTATATGGAATAGTCTGCCCTCAAGCAAGAGAACTCTAACCCTAGACAGTGGAAGCCCATGGTACAGAGGCTATGGCACTACATTAGACTAGAAAACAATGGTTTGATTTTGGAGTGTCCTTCTCCACTAGAACGGCCAAGCAGTCATTTTGACTGCTTTTGGAAATTGAAATGATTAGCATGGCTTAACTACCATCGTTATTCAGTTGATGCTGCATGGCTTCTGCTAACTTAGTGAGTAGTTCATTGTGGTTAAATAATTTAGTTAATATCCATATAACTTTTTTTTCAGTACAGCCCTCATTACTACAAACGGGCAAGCAGTCGTTTTGACTGTCCTGACTACAAGCTTCAACCGTGTCTAGTGACCAAACCTGTATAAGACGCGTAAGGAAAGACATGTTCAGTTCCATCGTAACAAACAGTTCTTAGCTTTTAGAATGGGTTTAGCTTTCCCATTATCAATATGTCTCGTAGGAAGTTGAATGATGATGAAATATTAGAAGAGTTTTTGAAGGATTCATATTCAGATTCTGTTGAGGAAAGTAAATCTGATGAAGATGAGTACTTTGTACAAGAAGAGGAATCAAGTTCCGATGATGAAGTCAGCCAATCTGTGGGTGATTAGGAGTCGGAAGTGATAACATCAAATTTAGGTTAGTATCGTATTCTCTCTCTCTCTCTCTCTCTCTCTCTCTCTCTCTCTCTCTCTCTCTCTCTCTCTCTCTCTCTCTCTCTCTCTCTCTCTCTTTTGTTTCATGTCCTTTGTAATATATATATATATATATATATATATATATATATATATATATATATATATATATATATATATATACATCTTTCCATAGGAGCTTTACCATTATCTATTATTATTGCTTTTGCTATTATTGTTGTTATTATTACTGTTGTTATTATTATCATTATTATTATCATGTTTTTTTTATATTTTGTTGAAATATTAGCCTACTGTATAATTTTTTCTTCCTGAATTCATTATCCCTCACATTTTACAGAGGAACTCCCTTCTCAAGAAGGGGATTTATCATCAAACACGATTAGAGCTAAATGTGGTACGGTGTGGAAAGTAATATCTCAAGCAGATGGAGATTGTGGAAGATTTTCTCAGCAAAACATACTGAGGGAAACTCCTGGCCCCACTTCTTTTGCAAAACGTCTTGTACAAAAAAGGAGCTACATGAGTGCCTTTTCGATACTTATAGATGATTTTATCATTGAATATAACAGGAAATGCACTAAAGCTTAAGGCAGAAGAGTCTTGAAAAACGATAATTACAAAGTATCTCGTGAAGAAATTCTAGCAGTAATTGGAATCATGTATGCTCGTGGGATATTGGGAAAGAATCAGTCAATTGATCATCTGTGGTCAAGAAAATGGGGTCCACCCTTTTTCAGGGATACAATGCCACGTCACAAATTCAAAGAGATAATGCGGTATATAAGATTTGATATAAGACCAATGAGGTCTGAACGTTTACGTACAGATAAGTTTGCTTATATTTCTGAAGTGTGGGATAGATACATTGAGAATTGCAAAGCTGCTTATAAGCCACATGAGAAAATCACAATTGATGAAAAACTTTTTCCCTCAAAATGCCGATGTCCTTTTCTACAGCATATGGGAAATAAACCAGACACATTCGGAATCAAGTTTTGGATTGCTGCTGATACAGAATCAAAGCATATGCTAAATGCTTTCCCTTACTTGGGAAAAGATGAATTTCGACCAGCAAATCAGCACTTATCAACTCATGTTGTGCTAAAACTAATGGAACCATTCACTGGGAAAGGTAGAAGTGTCACAACTGACAATTTCTTCACATCGCTTCAGTTAGCTGAACATCTGAAAGCAAAAAACACCAGCATTGTTGGCACAATGAATAAAGCCCGTTGAGAAATTCCATCTCAAATGAAGTCATGGGAAGGTCAACTGTATGATACACTTCTGGTGAAGAATAGGGATACGACCTTGGCAAGATACCAATTTAAGAAAAACAAGACAGTCTTTATACTCAGTTCACTTCATCGTACTGTTTCAATAGGAGATGGACAGAAGAAAAAGCCAGAAACTGTTGTGTATTGCAATACAACAAAATTTGGAGTAGACGTATTTGACCAAATGGCACGTAATTATTCCACAAGGTGCCCTTCCAGGCGTTAGCCTGTTCATGTATTTTACAATATTCTTCATCTTGTAAGTATCAATGCATGGATATTGTATTCAGAGGTCACAGGGGAAAAACTAAGCTGTCATGATTTTAAGCATGGATTAGCAGAGGAATTGGCATATTCTTTGAAAAATCTAGAGTTGGAAGAAAGTGCCAAATATTTTGATGAGATTTTGGAAGAGGAGAGTAGAACACCAAATAAGAAACGGAAGCAATGCCAAATCCACCTGTGCAAAAACAACAAAACCGTGATGACCTACAAAAAATGTGAGAAATGTGTGTGTGGAAAATGCACTGCTGTAACTAAACAAATTGTATTTTGTAAATTGTGCAAGAAGTGAGGATATAAATGTTATTCATCATAGACCTAATATTCAAATTCTCTCATATCAAAACAGCAAAATCATTTCCCCAAATCAATATGGATGTTTATTTTACAAGTTGTTTGGCTAATACCAAGTAACACCTGAATTTACACTTTTGAGGACGTTTTTCCCATAATATATGATTTTTATTTGCTTTGAATTTTTATCACTTTTGCTATTGTTGTTCATTTTCATTTAGAGGAAGAAATGAAGAACTTTCTTTTTTTTATGAAAATGTAATCCTATAAAGAAAGCACAATAAAGAAACAAACAAAAACTATTTTTCTATTTTCATTCCTATAGTTATCTAGAATGAGAAAATTTTGTAGAACTATATATTTAAGCATAGCCTTAACAGGTAATTCCTCTTTGATTTCAATGCAAATAGTATACTAACTGGCATAAAGTAGCAAAAGAACTAATAAACTAATTTTATTAGGGAATTAGATAGTTTTCTATAAAAGGATTTTGACTGCTTGGCCGTTAATGGTAAGTGCTGGACCTTGGCCTTCCAAGTGCTAGAAGAGCTGCTTACCATAGCTAAAAGAGTCTCTTTTACCCTTAGCAAGAGGAAAGTGGCCAGTGAACAATTAGAGTGCAGTAACCCCCTGGGAGAAGAAGAATTGTTTGGTAATCTCAGTGTTGTCAGGTGTGTGAGGACAGAGGAGAATATATAAAGAATAAACCAGACTATTCGGCTTATGTGTAGGCAACGTTGAAATGCACCGTAACCAGAGAGAAGGATCCAATGTAGTACTGTTTGGCCAGTCAAAAGATGTCGTAACTCTCTAGGGGTAGTATCTCAACGGGTGGCTGGTGCCGTGGTTGACCCACTACCTACTCTCTCTCTCTCTCTCTCTCTCTCTCTCTCTCTCTCTCTCTCTCTCTCTCTCTCTCTCTCTCTATATATATATATATATATATATATATATATATATGTGTGTGTGTGTGTGTGTGTGTGTATATATATATATATATATAAAGATAGATAGATAGATAGATAGATAGATAAATATATATATATATATATATAGATAGATAGATATGTGTGTGCCCGTACATGTATATATATATATATATATATATATATATATATATATATATATATATATATTTATATATATACATATATATATATATATATATATATATATATATATATATATATATATATATATATACAGGTACAGGCACACAAACACACACACACACACATATATATATATATATATATATATATATATACATATATATATATATATATATATATGTATTTATCTATATACATATATATATATATATATATATATATATATATATATTCTCACACACATACATATATATATATATACATATATATATATATATATATATATATATATATATATATATCACATATAGATATATATCAATATATGTATATCTATATATATATATATATATATATATTAACATATATATATATATATTAACATATATATATATATATATATATATATATATATATATATATATATATATATATATATATATGTGTATATATATACATATATATATATATATATATATATATATATATATATATATATATGTATGTATGTAGGTATGTGTAGGTGCACGTACGTAGGTGTATGTGCATTATGTCAAAGCTTACCTGTCTATCAATTTCCGAAATATCTAAAGATGGACCTGATTCACTCCTTATTGCTTTGTCAAATGTTAGCAGTTTCACATGTCTTGTTACTTTGCAGTGACACATCATCAACAGCTAGACGCTGATTACCGGGCATCACACAGTGCCCTCTCCGGTTTTCAGTACGACTTCCCTCAGGTTCAGTCAAGTTGTTATTTATTTTGACTTATACGAACTGGAACATATTTTCTGCGACTATTGGTGCTATTTCTGTTGATTTTAATGCATTTTTCAAGTTAGGTACAAGGCAATATTAGTCAAATTCAATAATCATGGTTCTAATTATCCCTTTATTTTTATTCTTATTAGCATATATTCAGTTGTACATGATGTCATCTTCTCTCCATATCTCATAATCTCTAATAGTATTCTTAGGCTGTCCGTTACCCTGCTTATTGTTTTTCATATTTTCATCAATTAGCTTCTTCAACCCTCCCCTTATCCACCCATCTCATGATCTAATTATATTCCTCTTTCCTACCTTAACATTCTTCAGAAGATCATTATAATACTTTTTAAACGTATCGTATTTCAAGCATAGATATAAATAGAAGGGTATCGTAGGAGAAACACAGTCTGTGAGAGGCATATTCCTTCTCTCAGAATATATGTGTGTTATTTACGTTTTCCATATGAAGCACTTCCATACCTATCCTTGAATTATCTATACCATGGAATTTAGCACCTAAAGTTTCAGGGGACTTTCCATATAATGAGCTGCCCAAGAATTAACATATTTGTTACGCATGAACCTCCCACCCATCAGCTTGTTTCAGATATTACTCTGACAATTGCCCTTAATAGGTTACGTAGTGTCTCTTACATTTTGTTAACCATACGGCAATATATTCGTAGTATCAAAATTCAGAAACTAATGGATCAGCAGCCAATAGAAGCCTTGCATAAGTAATTATTCAAGTGAATATATGATTTTCCTAATTTCCACTTCTCAAAGGTAGATTAGATGTCATTTGAGAACAGAAGCCTAAAGCCATTTTGCCACAGTGTGTATTGGAATACCACCCGCAGCTGTACATTTAAAAGATCTCTTTATATGAACAAGAGTCTCGTGTGCTTAAGGGATATTTATCAATAAAACAGTGGGCATTAAAAGAATTCATATTACTTCACATTTATTGAATTATATTCTCTCTCTCTCTCTCTCTCTCTCTCTCTCTCTCTCTCTCTCTCTCTCTCTCTCTCTGCCTACATATTGATGGATCAAAGGAACACCCACCTTCAAAATTGAATTTCAAGATTATATGGACTGACAACGGAGGTAATCAAAGTTGAATATCCGCTGGGATGAGATGCCGGAATAGATTTAGGCTTTTACGAATGATCAATTAGAAAAATTAAACACAGATTAAGAGATAGAGGCACTTACGTCTCTACTTAGAAACGAATATAAATCTAATGTAGATTTTATTACTTTAGTAAGGCAGCAAAACCCACAACTGACTTATAATCATTCGATAACGATAAGATAACATTCCTCTGTAAATATTTCATGAACATTGTAGGTAATAAGCTCGTTAGGACACCAACCACCAGCGGAAATACAGGTATAATACTACCGCTAGGGAGTTATTGGGTCTTTTGACTCTCCAGGTAGCATTATACTGGATCCCTCTCTGGTTACGGCTCCGCGTCAATGACCTTATATGTTAGGATGCCAGAAAACCTCTCATCAATCAGTCTATCTCTGGTTACGGCTTATTTTTCTTATTTTGCGTTCAGTGTACTTTCCTCTTGGTAAGAGTAGAAGAGACTCTTTAGCTATGGTAAGCAGCTCTTCTAGGAGAAGGACACTCCAAAATGAAACCATTGTTCTCTAGTCTTGGGTAGTGCCATAGCCTCTGTACCATGGTCTTCCACTGTCTTGGGTTAGAGTTCTCTTGCTTGAGGGTACACTCGGGCACACTATTCTATCTTATTATTTTTTTTTCTTCCCCTTGTTTTTTGGAAGTGGTGTGTTGGGCAGGCTTAAGAGAAGGGCGATGGATGCCTGGTGGTTTATCAAGAGGTTGTCTTTTCCTTTTCTGATTCTTTTTCTTCTCAAAACAATCCTTACTGTCCTCCCTTCAGTTGAAATTGCTATCCTGGAGGGTATTTAGCCTTGCATGGTGTATCGGCTTCTCCATGTTGACCAGTTTTTCTAACTTTTTACTATAGTCTATGGGTTTCATCAATCACTTTATTTATAATTATGTACATAATGTTTTTATTATAATTCTTGTTAATCTAGTTTTTAAGTATGATGTCTCTTTGTTTATTTCTATTAATTCTTATGCTGTCTGGAGACATTAAGCGAAATCCGGGACCAGTACGTCATAGATTTCGTCAATGTCGTCTTCTGTATAGCAATAATCGTGGTCTTCATGCAAATATTCACGACCTTACAGTTGCGTCCAGACAGTATGATATTCTTTTGTGCTCAGAAACTCTGGTTTCTAGTATGAGGCCCTCATCTGAGCTCCTTATAACTGGTTTTAAGAAGCCAATAATGTTGAAACGTGATGCCATCCCTAGGGCCAGGGGAATAGCGGTGTATATTAGGACTGAGTACTCTGCTTCTCATAAGTCCTGCTATCAATGTGGATGTCATGAGATTCTGGTAATAAAAGTTTGTGGCAGGCATAATAACTTTTATTTGTGGTTGATCTACCGGTATCCAGACATGGATGATTCTATATTCGATTGTCTTCTTACCATTATGGCTTAGATAAAAGAAGATGATAGAAAGGCTTCTTTTGTCTTTGCTGGTGATATTAATGCTCACCATAGGGAGTGGTTAAGTTCTATCTCTCCCACCGATCGCCATGGCTTAAGAGCTTTAGACTTTGCCTCTGAATCAGGCTGTGAGCAAATCATAAATGAAGCTACCCACAGGTCTGGTAATTACTTGGACCTCGTATATACTGACTCCCCTGGCGTTATGACTAGTAAGGTTGGTTCTCCAGTCGAAACATCTGATCATGCCTTGATTTCATTAGTAGGGAAGACTGAGCAGCCTGTCCATGATATATCATACTCTTGTAAAATTTATATGAAATCCCAAGCAGACTGGAATGGGATTTTGCATGATCTTTTGTGCTTGAATTGGTCACAATTATGTAGTAGTGTAGATCCTGTTGTCCCTTTGAATGAGAGTCTAGTCAACATAATTGATAGGCGTATCCCTTCTTGTGTGCTAAGGTACCGAGTGAAGGACAAACCGTGGTTCAATGATGATTGTTGAGCTTATTTGGAGAAGCAGGAGGCCTATCATCTTTGGACAGGTAACAGATCAGATTTGACCTGGAATAACTATACTCAGCTTTGAGCTTTTGCTTAGAGAGTTTATGCTTCAACTGAAATGGAGTACAATTTAACCATAAAAGAAACCCTTACTGGTACAACTCAGGAACATAAATGGTGGTCCACCCTTAAATCTGCACTCTTTGGTGTAGATGCAATAGTTCCTCCTTTACTTAAACCAGATAGCTTAGTCTCACTGTCCAAGGGAAAAGGCAATACTTTTGGCTGATGTTTTGGACAGTAAAAAGAGTAATGAAAAAATTGAACTTCCTCATTCATGTTTTCCTGAGGCTAAACTAACTAGTTTAGCTTTTCGATTTCGTGAAATTAAAGCTCTGTTGATGGACCTAGATGCTTATGGAGGTGTAGACCCAAATGGTATTTTTCCATTGTTTTTTATAAAGACAGCAGATTTCTTAGCTCCAAAGTTATCTGTTATTTTGTGCAAGTTAGCAAGAAGAGTAGCTTTTAACACTTGTTGGAAGATTGGTAATGTTACTCCTCTATGTAAATGTGTTTGTGGTAGCTCAAGTCCTAGTGATTACCGCCCAATTTCCATAACCCCCAGATAATTATAAAGTTATTAAGCGTCTTCTGGCAAAACATCTTAATAGGTTTGCTGAAGGTAATCATCTATTCCCTAGTTTGCAATTTATTTTGGTAAAGGCCTTGGAGCATTCGATGCCCTTCTTACAATCTCCAATACTGTACAGCAATTCCTTGATTGTGGTCAGGAAGTTCGTATGATTGGCCTTGATTTTAGTGCTGCCTTTGACCGTGTTAATCATGAGGACCTTATTTTCAAACTCAAACAGTTGGTAGTGGGTGAGTCGTTTCTTACCATTATTATTGATTTTTTAAGTAATAGATCTCAAATTGTTGTTGATGGGCACCATAGTGAGTATAGGAATGTGATGTCTAGTGTTCCACAGGGTAGTGTTCTTGGCCCATTACTTTTCATACTATATACACATGACATGTGGTTTGGCCTAGAAAACAAGCTTGTTGCATATGCAGATGATGCTACTCTCTTTGCATCAATTCCATCCCCTGAATGTAGATCTGGGGTTGGTGAATCCCTTGATAGAGATTTAGCTAAAATTAGTGCATGGTGCAAATTATGGGGTATGAAGTTAAATCCTAACAAAACTCAAAGTGTGATTGTAAGTAGGTCAAGGACGGTGGCTCCTCAGCATCCGGATCTCAGTATTGATAATGTTTCTTTAAATTTGTATGACTCTTTTAAAATTTTAGGTCTGATTCTCGACAGTAAATTTACTTTTGAGAAACACATTACGTCTGTGTCTTCTTCAATTGCACAGAAAATTGGCTTATTGAGAAAGTCTTTCAAGATTTTCGGTGATCAATCTATTCTGAAGAAGTGTTTTAATTCTTTCATTCTACCTTGTTTTGAGTATTGTTCTCCTGTCTGGTGTTCAGCTGCTGATTCTCATCTTAATTTGTTGGACAGAAACTTACGGTCTATCAAATTTCTTATTTTTGGTCTAGATATTAATCTTTGGCACCGTCACTCAATTAGTTCATTATACATGTTGCATAAGATTTTTCATAACTCTGACCATCCTTTACATTCAGATCTCCCTGGAAAACTCTATCCTGTTCGTAATACTAGGCAGGCAGTTAATTCTAATAGCCAGGCCTTCTCCATCATGAGGCTCAATACTACACAGAATTCTAGAAGTTTTATTCCAGCTGTTACCAAGTTGTGGAATGATCTTCCTAATCGGCTAGTTGAATCAGTAGAACTTCAAAAGTTCAAAGTTGGAGCAAATGTTTTTATGTTGACCAGGCTCACATGAGTCTTTTTATAGTTTATATACGAGATATCTGTTTTTGAAGTTGATGATAGTTTATATAGGACATATCTGTTTTGACGTTAGTACTGTTTTAGAATGATTTATTGTTAACTTGTTCTCATCATTTATTTATTTCCTTATTTCCTTTCCTCACTGGGCTATTTCTAGGGCTAGGGTAATTATTATTATAATTATTGTTATTATTCTCATTATTATTATCATTATTATTATCATTATTATTATTTTTATTATTATTATTATCATTATTATTATTATTATTATCATTATTATTACTTTCTAATTTACAACCCTAGTTGGAAAATCAGGGTGCTATATGTCCAGGGGCCTCAACAGGGAAAATAGCCCTGTGAGGAAAGGAAACAAGGAAAAATAGAATATTTTAAGAAGAGCAACAACATTAAAATAAATATTTCCTATATAAACTATAAAAAGTATAGCCAAACAAGAGAAAGACAAATTAGATAGAATAGTTTGCCTGAGTGTACCCTCAAGCAAGAGAACTCTACTCCAAGACAACGGAAGAGCATAGTACAGAGGCTGTGGCACTACCCAAGAATAGAGAACAATCGTTTGATTTTTTAATGTTTTACTCCTAGAAAAGCTGTTTACCTAACTAAAGAGTCTCTTTTACTCTTACCAAGGGGAAAGTGGCCAATGTACAATTATAGTACAGTTACCCTTGGGAGAAGAAGAATTGTTTGGTAATCTCAGCGTTGTCAGGTGTTTGAGGACAGAGGAGAATCTGTAAAGTATGGCAGTATTTAGTATGTCTGAGTACTCTACTTCTCATAAGTCCTGCTATGAATATGGATGTCATGGAATTCAGGTCATAAAAGTTAGTAGCCGGCATAACAACTTCTATGTGTTCCATATATCGAAACCCAGAATTGGATGACTCAATCTTCGATTGTCTTCTTATCATTGTGGCTAGGATACAAGATGATAGAAAGACCTCATTTTTTTCTTGTTGGTGATTTCAATGCTCAATCATAGGGAGTGGGTAAATTCTCTTTCTCCTACTGATCACCTTTGCTTAAGAGCTTTCGAATTTGCCTCCGATTCAGGCAGTGATCAAATCATAAACGAAACTACTCACAGGTCTGGTAACTGCTTGGAGCTGTTATAAACTGACTTCCCTAGGTATAATAACAAGTAACGTGGTTCTTTAATTGGAACATCTTATCAGTCCTTAATTTTGTTATTAATTAAGACTGGGTAATCTGTACCTGGTGTGTCATACTCATGTAAGATATACACAAAAAAAATTCAAGCATTTAGGAATGGCCTTTTGAGAGATCCTTTGAATTCGAATTGGTCACAGTTATATAAAAGTGTGAGCCTGTTTTCCTTTTGACTAAGAATCTGGTTTGCATAATTGATAGGCGGATCCGTTCTCGAGTGCTAAAATCCTAGCGAAGGACAAGTCATGGTTTATTAATGATTGTAGACGTGCTTATTTCGACCAGCAGAAACCACATCATCTTTGAAAGAGTAACAAATCAGATTTGACTTAGAAGAATTATACTCGGCTCATAGCTGTTGCTCAAAGAGTTTATGACTGTCACTTACTGTCATAAGGAACAAGCAATCTTTTTGGCTGATGCATTTACCAGTAAGCAGAGTAATGAGAAACTCGATCTTCCTCATTCATGTGTGCCTGATTATAAACTATCTAGTTTAGCTTTTCAGTCTCAAGAAAATAAAGCTCTTTTGATGGACGTTGATTCTTATTCATGTGTAGATCCAGATAGCATTTTTTCTTTATTTTTTATAAGGACTGCTTATTTGTTAGCTCGTAAGTTGTCTTTATTTACCGCAAGTTAGCAAGAACTTTTTGAACTTTTTGGAGAATTATTAATGTTTATGGTATCTAACCATGCTGATTATCTACCAATATCCATAACTCCCATCTTTTCTTAAGTTTTTTAATGTCTTTTTGGCAAAACGTCTAAATAGGTATGCTGAAGGTAGTAATCTATATCCTAGTTTGTAA
>NC_090725.1:130539028-130549028 GCF_036898095.1 Palaemon carinicauda | reverse complement strand
AAGTAGGTCACAAGAAGATAGGACAGTTAGCAGTATGTAAATTTGGACTAGGCACAAGAAATGACAGGAGACTTTCTTGTAGAATTTACTGAAAGATACATTCTTATAATCATGAACAACTTATATAAAAAAGAACATAAAATGGACTTGGATAAGCACAAATTTAACAATTTTTTTATTGGAATCAGCACAAGAAATAGGTAGAAATGTTCCTAATAAGATCAAGGATAACTACCAGAAATGATCGAAACCTGATAAAAAAAAGATTGGAATTGAGGATAAAATAAAAATGATATCAAATAGAATTAGGAAAACCACCCAATTCAATAAATAAACTAAATATCAAAGATATTCCTAAACACAATCAGACTAAAATTGAAGAAAAACTTAAGTGTACAACGCGTGTCTCATACACTGCAATGTTCTAACTTTATATCCTATCACTTGCTCTTCCTGGTACTGGTAATAAACCAACCAGTATAAACCTGATAGCTCATGCAAGTTTTTTTTTTTTTTTTTTTTTTTTTTCCCTGGTGTCTGTATTGCTCACAAGTCCTGGTATTTAAGTTTGATGACTGTTTAATGAAGTTTAGTTGCATTCACCTCGCCTCTCAGTTATCACCTAACTGGCGCCTTGCACAAAAGATAGGAAGAAGCATCAAATTGAAGAAAAGAAGACTTGGAGCAGGGTGCCAACAGATGTTTGCTTTAAAGAATGAAAATGGAAATATTATCCGCAAGAGAGATGGAGTAATAAAAATTGAAGAGGATTTCTATTGAAACCTCTGCAATAGCGTTATAAAAAAAAACTTCGCCAATAAAAATAATAAAACACCTGAGCCGGTACCGAACGTACCCGTGACAGTAGGAGAGGTAAAGAAATCATTAAAATGTAATAAAAGAACCAAAACAACGGGAGAATGTTGCCTAACAATTAATTTAATAATAAACGCAGGAGTTTTCATAGCAGCAAAACTCGCTGAACTCCACACTGAATATCTTCAAAAATCTCTATACCTACCTCTTGGAAAAATTTTATAATTATACTAATTCACAAAATTGAAAACAAAAGTCTTAAAAAATTACCGCCCAATAAGTTTACTCTATGTAAATTATAGAACATTAACAAACATCATATTAGGTTGAATAAACAAACGGCTAGACTTTAATCAACTAAGAGAACAAGCTAATATGTAAGGCCTTTACGGGCTATCAGAAAGCTTTTGTTTTTGTGAAAAACTCAGTAGTAATCAAAACCCTTCAAAAACAAGTAGAAGAATCCTATGTTAGAACACTTGGAGATATCTATACATGAAGTACAGCAATCCTAAAACTACATAAAGATAGTGAGATAGTTCCTACTGACTACGGATTTAGGTAGGAAGGCCTCATCTCTCCTAGATTATTCACAGCATGCTTAGAAGCTTTTATGAATTTAGATTGGGAAAATGTATGAATTAATATCAATAGGGAATACCTTAACATCCTAACACGACATAGTTGTGGTCAGTGAATCATATAAGGAATTAAAAACGATGATAGATTTTAATAGGGAAAGCTAAAATATAGGATTGAAAATTAACATTAGTAAAACTAAGATAACGTTCAATGAAAATGCAGAGACATAACAAATAAGAATTATGAACAAACGCCAGAGATTATTATCGAATACACCTACTTAGGACTAGACATTAAGTGTTTCCACAGTACACGAGATCGAAATCCAAAGAAGAATAAGTATGGGATGGAGAGCATTTTGTAATCAAAATTAGGTTATGAAAAGGAAGAGGCCACTTTCTCTAAAAGAAAATAAGGTGGTCCTACCAGTATTAACTTACCCATCAGAAAGCTCGATCGATCCTTACTAAAGCCTTAGAACATAAGCAGGTTACAACTCAAAAAACTATGAAAAGAATAATAATAGGATATTCTAACTACATGTAAGAAAAACAAATGGACATGGGGATGATAAATAATGGGAAAGACAGAAAATAGATAGACATCAGGAATAAGATAATGGGTCCTTAGATATGGTAAAATAAGTAGGTGAAGGAAAAAAAGACGTTGCATTGACAAAATAAGAAAGTTTGCAAGCATACGCTGGTACGGAAAGACCATAGATGACGCATGTGGAAGGATATGTCTGATGCTTTTATTCTGCAGTGTACTAGCAACGGTTCTTGATGATTATATATATATATATATATATATATATATACATACGTACATATATATATATATACATATATATATATATACATATATATATATATATATATATATATATATATATACAGGTATATATATATATATATATATATATATATAAAAACACATATATATATATATATATATATATATATATATATATATATATATATATATATATACATATATATAAACATACATATATATATATATATATATATATATATATATATATATATATATATATATATATAGGTATATATATAAGTATATATATATAAATATATATATATATATATATATATATATATATATATATATATATATATATATATACCGTAAAAAAATCCTGAGAATATATCATGGCCGAGATTAGATGGGCTTCTTAAGTAACAAATAAAAGTTAATACTTTATGCTAATTATCATTCTAAATTTGTTCTAAGTTGATTGGTTGACGAATGAAACATGAAGATGTTCCACTTATATTGATAAATAATTTTTTATTTTGTTATATTCATAGTTACAGAGTTATAGGGATTTCATCAACGTTCTACCTTTTCTGTAAACAAAATCCGCTTTTATTTTAATTGCTAAAATTTTCTTTGAATTTATTCACTGATGTATATTCCAGAACTTGAGTTTCATATCTATATTTTATAGCTTTCATATGTCGAAAAAACTCCATAGAAGCAAATATGGTGGAAAATCATAACTATCTTTTTCATTTTACAAAGAAGTGACTTAATCTGACCAATTTTCAACTCAACAGGTTCGCCCATTACATAACCATCTGGATGACGTTTGTTCTAGGAATCAGCGTTTGCTCTCTATTCAGTGTTAGACTGATTGCTCAGCTGAGGATATCTAGATCTCATTAAGGTCTATCTATATCTCTGATTTTCAAGCTTTATTCTTTTGCGATATTGATTTGGTAAATAATTCGAGTTTATGTTAAGGTGGAACTCAACGATATATCTACTAGATTCTTGGTTCATAATGCGATAATAATTAAGGTGAACGAATATCTTGATATTTGGCTGTTTGGATGTTAATAAAAAAAAAAAACATTCAACTCTAATTTTAAATAAAACATAAACTTTCTACTCATAAGTATTTCACTTGTCTCTCAACTACTTTGCATCTTTTGTTTTGTTTCCAAATCTTTTGTGATATGACGCCAGGAGCCTTTCAACAAAATTATCTACTACATATTTCAAAGATGGAAAAACGGTGTTTAACGCAAAATCTTCGACCTAAACGAATCATTTGAGCAGTGTGATTTTTCAAAATGCTAACTTTAACATTCCGACCTAATTTATGGCCGACCTATCATATTTTTACGTGTATTACGTTAGGAATTTACTAAAGAATATTAGGCCTAATCCAGTTATCACATCCAATGTGTTATACAAAATCAGACGAGTGTGGGGTACTCGTCTAACCACTCCAACAACACCAGGAAGAGACACCAGACCACTCGCTGCCTATCCCACTAGGCCATTCGAGCAGGATTTATATGAATTTAATTACACTTTCTTGGTATTTTAAACACGTGTCATTTTGGGGGCAGAGTCCAAAAATTGTGTGGTTTCAAACCAAAAATTTGACATTTTGGGCTTTTTAATTGTCATAAGGTACAATAAGTCCAAAATATGCAAAAGTTCTCTATCCTTCTAAATGCAATATTTGTATTTTTCACATAGAAAACAAATGATAAGTAAATTAGCTATAAAAATTAAATGTAGGTGAATTCAACTTAGTCAGTGTCATTGTTATCTGAATATTCTGATAAGTTTGAGTCATCATTTGCATTGCCGTTGTTTTATTGGTCTATTTCCAGAGAATCTGACACCTGAGATCCTTCCAATCAATTTGGGACTTTATTTTTCCCTCCATGACCTGATGGCAACTCCTTGACAGGCTTAAATTCCCTTGAACGTTTATATCCTTGCAATGAAATTGGCTCGCTCAATGTGCTGGATAAGAGCTTCTTTACAAGGAGGCATTGATGTCGGTTATAAACGTTTTACTTTTTCCAGAGACCGACCATCATCTCTTGGCATAAACTTTGCATCAAATATATTTATGGAGGGTCTTCGTTGACACCATAAAACTGCCTTTATTCCATATATTGTACATATAAATTGTTCCAGTGCAGCTTTGGTAGCAGAGCTATCATTGGCAGAACTGCCTAAGTTTGTCAAGGCCTGAAGGAATATAGGTTATTTCAAAACAACCTACAGTGGTGTAGTTTTCCCTTTGCCGAAGAAACAGGAATTGTAATCACATCCTGTGATGGTATGGTATCCAGGCAAAGCGGTGCAGCATGAGCACATTTATTTCACTAAGCTCCTCGGCCATGCTTCTGGTGTTAACAGTGCACCACGTATTGTTGCGAGCATGTTCTTTTTCCAGGGGAATGTCTGTTACCAGGTCCACATCCCTTTAATTAATAATGCAATAGAGTGATCATTACATCAGTGCCATCACAGCACACTTTTACTCGCAAAGAATTGTCACTAGTTTTGCAAAGCTGATAGATATGAAACACCATCCTCTGTCATCTTCGCTGTGGTCACAGACATATAAAGGACAGACCTGTTGTGTCAAACTGTGATTAGTCTACAGAAAATTCATAGCCTTTTTTCTATATGAGCAACATTTTCTTGGTACCAATTATTTCAGCATAATCATTTGACGGCCTGTTGTTAAACAAGAAAGGGAGGAAAGTAACTTTGAACTGTGATGGGTTTAGGCACTTTGAAAAATCTTTTGGCCTTTTTAGCCAGTACCAGTAATGCTGATGACAGTGTCAGTGTCTTCGAGAATTCGATGAACAAAATCTTTGATTGTGCTCTAAGTGTAATCGTCATATACAAGGTGCACATCGTTGTTTGTGGCTTTTCAAATCATAGCTAGGAGAGTTTTGGCAATTCCATCGTAAGTAGAAGAAGGTTTTGAATTATTCTTATGAGGAACACGCCATCAAGAATACTCACATCGTTTGCTGTGTTTAACAGTTCAATATCTACTGACTCGAGATGACTAACCAAATTGGACTTGCTGGTTTTAGCTATTGTTTTATCTACATTACACAAATTAGGAGAAACTACTGACAGTGGGTTATACAAGACTTTCTTAAGTCAAGTTTTATTCTGGCAGGATAAGAATAGAAGTCTCGGAATATTTCAGCTCTACCACTTTGTTATCATTTGTTGTGACGGAAAACTTTGCTGCATTGCTAGCGAAGCTTCTAGCTTTCTCTCTCGTGATGGGTTTCTCAAATCATGCTGGATCTTCTATCATTTCAAGAAGGAAATCTTTTTGCCATTCAGAACCATTTTTAATGGTGTTCAAGAGATCGTTCTTGACCTCATCTCGAGCTGGTGTTCCAGATGATAGGTTGATCAGATAGGGATTGTTTTGTTTAACCTGTTTGAAATTAATTCATGGTCGAATCAATAGTGCCGCAAATCTTCATGAAATTTGTATAGGCTCTCTGTATTTTGTAAGTTTTGATTCCTGGGAAACAGTTTGATGATATATCATAGCAGCTTTCTCTGTCACCTTTTTTATCACTTGACTCCATACATACACTGTTATATCTCATCTTCGTTAGGCGGGGGAGCTTTAGGTGAATGCATTTTTGCCAGTCGTCTCAACTGCTTGATCGACAGGCAATCTGGAGAAGGAAAGTCCAGACAACCTCACAGAGAAGGCTCTCTTCTTCAGCTGATCCCGTATGCCTCGTTGTGTGTAGTTGATGGTTTTAAGAAATACAGTAACAACGTGACTGGAATAGTTAGGCTTGTGGCATCCAAAGAACACAGGGATCATTGTTTTGAGAGCATAAGTGAACAGATCAGTGTCATTTGTCTTCACAGCTCTGTTCATAAGTATAAACCGCGTTATAAGATAGATATTAAGAAACCAGGACTGAGCTGTATTTCTACCCCCATGGTTTCTACTTTGCAAAACTTCTCAAAGTCCTTCATGTGCAAAACTTCTCAAAGTCCTTCATGAGTCATTTAAAGGCCTCTTGCTACTTCACATATTCAATATTTTCATTATTTTCAATCATTTGTGTGAGGATATTATGCCGGTCCCCATTATCCTTCATTTGGTCTAAGAACAATGCATATTTCTTTCTGAGAGCAGTGGTAAGCAAAACATGCAATCTCTTACACCTATTGTTATCTTTCCTGATAATAAGTTCCTTAGTGACCCAGGAGCAAGTACTTCTGACCCAGTAAAGATGTATGGACCCCAGAATCCTCCATCAGGTAGCCCAAGACGCCAAAGTATCTGCACATGATGTCGAAAGGTCCATAGTGGATAAACTATCTATCAAATCTAAAGCCAGAATATTCTGAATTTATGCAGCAGGCTTGGAAATACCAAGGTCATAAGTAACATTAATGCAGAGTTCCTTACATTCACCTGCTACCTTCAAGCTTGTTTTCTTAGTATTATTGAAAAGATCGTATCTTGTTGGTGGTTTCCCTATATTTGGCAAATTCAGAATTCCATTTTAACCACATAGGCGTGACTTTGCAGTCAGCAAAGGCAATTAACTTAACCATATTCCTTTTCTATCACTATTTACATAGTTTCAGGGAAAGACAAATCAACAGTTTTAAAATTGACAAAAGTAATCTTTGGCTTTTCTCTTACAGGTTCCAGCTCAATTTCAAGTATTTCAAGAGTCCTTTTTCTAGTCTAAGACATAATAGCATTACTATTCTTATGCAATTGCCCTTGTTTTTTGTGATCCATCTAATTCTGTTGTCTTCTTTTAGAAACATATTCTTTCTGTGTCATGAAGGCGGCCACTGCCACTTACCATAATTACCCAAAGCAATGGCAGCTGTTAGATACTTTTCTATGAATATTCCTTTTGAATTAGTCTTTTCCTTCCCCAAAGCCTGTCTGGTAATTTCTGTTTCATACTCTTTACACAAAGAGTAGCCTATGCAGTGTCAAAAATGGTTAAAATGTTCAATAACCTTTCCGGAACCAGTCACCGATTTCAGAGTCATCCTTAGAAGCAAGTATTTGTCGGGTTTGATTCCCCCTTTAATAGCTTTGCATAAATTCTCTTCAACAGATGGCATTGCATACCTCTTACAGCGTTCATTCATGGATTCTTGTCAACCGTACATATACTTGTAGAACTACACAGGATCTTCAGGTGGTTGCATATCCCCGTTGTTCATTACCTCAACTGTTATAGATGGTATCAACTAGTTTACTTTACTTTTTTTAATGTGTTTCTGAGAATCAGAGCCGCGGCTTTAATGATGTCCTGTTTTGAGTAGTCTTTGTTAGCAGACATGACTATCGGTTTCTTTTTGCTTTGTTTGTCTCCTTTAATATTAGACCTAAGGTGCCTTTTCAATTTTCCACACTGAAATTGTGCCTTTTTCACGTGTACTTTCTTTTCCTTCGTTGCAGACCAATTCAAGATACTTTTTTTTTTTTTTAGGTTTTTGAGTGTCCCAGTCTTGTCATTCTTTAAAACTTATATTCTAATTAACTACAGAATTTTAGTCCCTAAGGATCATACTTTTGACATTGCAGGATTGTCAGCTTCAGACGCTCACTGATTTGAATATTCCCTTTAGTACAATATCCAGCCATATTAACCATCATAAACTCTCGAATGTGACTCAATGTAGATAACAGGTTGCCCAGCGCACCAGCCACCTGTTGAGACACTGCCGCCAGAGAGTTATTGCGTCAATTTGACTAGCCCGACAGTACTACATTGGATCCCTCTCTCTGGTTACAGCTCATTTTCTTTTGCCTGCAAATGCAACTAATAGTCTGGTCTATTCTTTCCCTATTCTCCTCTGTCCTCATACACCTTATAACACAGTGATTACCGAACAGTTCCTCTTCGCTCAAGGGGTTATTACTGCAATGTCCATGGGTTATTTTCCACTTGGTGTGGGTAGAAGAGACTCTTTAGCTATGGAAAGAAGCTCCTCTACAAGAATAACACTCCAAAATCAAACCAATGTTCTCTAATCTTGGTTAAGTCCATAGTCTCTGTACCGTGGTCTTCCAGTGTCTTTGGGTAGAGTTCTCTTGCTTGAGGGTACACTCGGGCATACTATTCTCATTTCTCTTATTCTCGATTGTATGAAGTTATATAGTTTATATAAAAAAGTCGGTCTTTGTGCTGTTATTGTTCTTAAAATATTTTATTTCAATTGTTAATTACTTTTCTTGTAGTTTATCAATTTTCTTGTTTCCACCCTCAATATGTTTTTTCCCCTGCTGAAGCCATTGGGCTTATAACATCCTATATTTCCAACTAGGGTTGTAGCTTAGCTAATAATAATAATAATAATAATAATAATAATAATAATAATAATAATAATAATAATAAGTAAAACTTCCCTCTTGTCACAAGTTTGTTTATCAAGAAAACTACCGGACTGAAACAAAGTTTTTTCCTTGCCTTTTTCTTAATCCTCGTTCTATCAGCCTTAAGTCTTCAAATGTTTTAGGGAGGATATATCGAAAGAAGAAAAAAAAAGAACTCCGAGTCATTTTTCTTATGCTTGACTATTTTCTTTTTTTCACATGACTCACTGGCTTTATTCCGTTGAAAGGTAAAGGTTATTTATTCCCCATCCATAAAACCTGTTGTAATACAGGTCCAGAGTAGATGGTAATGAAAGTTTTTTTTTTTTTTTTTTTTTTTTTTTTTCTTTTTTTTTTTTAATAAATTGGTTAAACTTTTTACTTAACCTTTCTTTATTTTTTTTTTTTACAATAAATTGGTTAAACTATTTATTTTACCAAGATAAGATTTTACAGTTTCATACGTCTTTTCTCCTCATAATAAGAAATATACGGTAACCAAATTTAGAGGAAATAACCTCAAATTTATGAATAAAATATAATCATATCCGTATAATCCGTCCTTGCTCTTAGTTTTTTTTTTCTTCACCAACCCAATTTCCTCACCTCTGCTGGCAGCCATTTAATCAAGATTTACTCGGTAAATCCCCAGTGGTGCTCCAGAAGTAACGGTCATTGCGTTTAATACAAGTGGTCGACGGTGGCTCCCTGGTGTCATAAATTACTGGCTATGATAGGAAATGGTTCACAGGCATGATTAGATATTCTTCATTTTAGTGATCATTCTTTAAGCACACTCTTGATCTTCGATTATTTGTTTTACATTATTTTACATTATTTTAAAAGGCACGTATAGTACACCATAAATACAATATTCAAAATGAAAATATACATTTATAAAAGTCAATTTATCTGAAGCCATGAATATTTTTACCCATTGGGGAATCCATTTCCTCCATGAATTCGGTGCAATCTGAAGATGTCAGTGCGAAAAAATAGCTCGAAATAAGGTTTAAGATAACGCAAACTATTTATGGCCTTATATGAACGTCATTTATTAATGACAAATCTAATATAAATATAAATAGTTAATGAATATAGACATACTTTAGTAGCCAAAGTGGTAAGTCAGTTCTTTAGTTTTGTATCGATTCTTAAACATTCGAATCCTGTTAGCTATCTATACTTATCATCGAGGATTCCTCTTTGGATGCCTATGTGGAATGTAGGAGTAATTTTACGTTAGGAACGTATTGTCGCATGATATTTGAAAGCATTAACATCAAGTGTGTTAGTGACAAATAGTGTATCCATATAGATATATATATATATATGTAAATATATATATATTTATATACAGTACATATATATATATATATATATATATATATATATATGTATATATATATATAGATATAT
>NC_090725.1:130516528-130534028 GCF_036898095.1 Palaemon carinicauda | reverse complement strand
ATATATGTCATCTCCTCTTACGACTATTGGCGCTAAGGGTCTCGGTTAGATTTCACTAGTCGTCTCTATTTTGTTTTTAATTCATTACTTTTCCATTGATCATCACCTACTTCGCGCTTCTTAGTCCTTTGCCATGTAGATCTGGGTCTTTCAGCTCTTCTAGTCCTTTGTGGAGCTCAGCTAAACGTTTGGTGAACTAATATCTCTTGGTGAGTACGAAGAGCATGACCAAACCATCTTCATCTACCCCTCATCGTGATTCCATCTACATATGGCACTTTATCTATCTTATAGTTTCATTTCTAATCCTGTCCTACCATTCAACTTCCAATATCCCTCTGAGGGCTCTGTTCTCAAATCTACTAAATCTATTGGATATTGTTTCATTGTCATGCCATGACTCAGGTCCATAGAGTAACACAGATCTCAATAAATGGATGTATAGTCTGATTTTTATACGTAATTTCAGGCGATTTGATTTCCAAATTTTACTTAACCTAGCCATTGCCATCTTTTTCTAAACTCTAATTCTAAAGACCCTGTATTGGAGATCATAGTTCCCAATTACTTTAATGGTTGATCATTAATTCTTTCTCCTTCCAACGATATTTCATCTCCTATTGAATACTCCGTTTTCATCATCTCTGACTTTCTCTATTTATCTTCAACCCAGGTAGGTAGTAGATTGTCCAGGGTACCAGCCACCCGTTGAGATACTACTGCGAGAGTGTTATAGGGTCATTTGACTGGCCAGACAGTACTATATTGCATCCTTCTCTCTGGTTACGATTTTTTTTTCTTTTTTCTTTTATTTTCATTTGTCTACTCACACAGTCAGCGAATAATCGGACCTATCCTTTACATATTCTCTTTTATCTTCACACACCTGACAACAATGATATTATCAAACAATTCTTCTTAACCCAAGGGGTTATTGCACTGTATTTGTTCAGTGGCCACTTTCCTCTTGTTAAGGGTAGAAGAGATTCTTGAGCTACGGTAAGCAGCTCTTCTAGGAAAAGGACACTCCTGATTCAAACCATTGTTCTCTAGTCATGGGTAGTACCATAGCCTCTATACCATGGTCTTCCTCTGTCTAGTTTCTCTTCCTCTGGTTTTGTTAAAGTTTTTATAGTTTATATAAGAGATATTTATTTTAATATTGTTACTGTTCTTATTATATATATAATTTTTCCTTGTTTCCTTTTCTCACTGAGTTATTTTCCCTGTTGGTGACCCAGATAACCTAAATTAATGTGGTATTTCATGAGTTCCGGTGAGCAAGCATTGCAAATTCTGTGGTGTTTTGCTAATAAGGACAGCATCATCGGCATACCATAGGTCTGCTAATTGCTCTCACCAATCCAGTCCAATTCTTCTCCACAATCTCTAACTGTTCTAAGTATTACAAAATCCATGAGGAGGATAAACAACCTAGGTGACAACACATTTCCTTGGAGTATTCCGGTGCTCATTGGAAATTCATTTGATAAGACTCCGTTAACATTAACTTTGTACTTGCTATGCTCAAATATATATCTATATATATATATATATATATATATATATATATATATATATATATATATATATATATATATATATATATATACATATATATATATATATATATATATATATATGTATATATATATATATATATATATATATATATATATATATATATATATATATATATATGTCCCATCTCAACGGATAATGAGACTTCGGAACATGGTTTTTTTCAGTGAATACACTGTCTACAGCCGACACTCTCAGGTGAGCACCTTGTCTAAATGAACGAACGAAGGCTACTAACTCCCCTCGCAAGCAAGATGCAATCTTACTACAAAAACATGCTGAATTGTTAGGTTTTGTGGAATTCTCGTGATTATAGAGTTCATTTATCTTGACGTGTAACACATATTTTCATACAAGGATTAGGACATTACTCCAGCCCCCCCCCCCCCAAAAAAAAACTCCTCACTCCGGGAGGAGGTGCACACTCCCCTTCTCTAGTCTATGATATATGGAGTACACTCTGACTAGGAATAGGCATGACATGTACTAAAAAGAAATGCAACATAAAATATATACATCTATATATATATATATATATATATATATATATATATATATATATATATATATATGTGTGTGTGTGTGTGTATATATATATATGTGTGTGTATACATACATATATATATGTATATATATATATATATATATATATATATATATATATATATATGTATGTATATATATAGAAATCCCCCCAAAAATAACATCTTCCACAAAAGAAATATAAAAAATTGCATGTAAAATTGTACACAATATAATATAAATAATTCATCTCATTTCTTCTTATGACCTCTGTAACTAAAATACAGAGTACCCGAAGTAAAAAAAAAAAAAAAAATCATAACATCAGTATTACACAACCTCATCAATAACCTCCCTCTGAGTGCAGGCGATACGGACCTTTTTGGCAGGACAGGGGTAGGAATAAATATTCCCTCATCTCTCGATTTTACTTGTCTGGGTTTACGGCAAAATTTCGCAACACAACTCACCACCGCCGTTTTGCCATTTTATTTTAAATCACTACTACACATGCACTTGCAACTATCAACCGGTGGCCACTAGCCGTTTTCTCGAGAAAAATCATTCATTTTCCCGCCCTTTTCTTATAACTTTAAGCATAAGGTATTCACATCTACACATTCTCTAACACTGGCTTCCCTCAAGGCTGAACTTTAATCCTGCAGCCACTTGCCCTTCGGGAACCGCCTCGGACCCAGCAACCAGGAATCATATAAATACATGGATAATACAGCATCCGCCTGACGGATCTCACCTGACCAATTTAACCTCTGATTGTTTTTATGTTCACTCAGCAGTGTCATATGTATTGCCACACTCAGCAAAATTACCACAACACTTTACGTATACATTAAGCATCAACATAAGAGCACATTGTTATCAGCAAGTTTATTTAAAACACGCCAAAAGAAGAAATGAGGTCTGTTCAAACAACAATAACAGCAAATGGAAAAGAATTCTACTCATCAACTCGAAGAATGTCACGTATGCAGGGGGTAAGGAGGAACACTCTGATTGACACTTTTGAAAACTACCTCTTCAGGCACCATATGTATGTATGCCTGATGATGTTCAGACAGTGCGCCATTAATAATGCTTTGTTTCACTAAAGTGTTAGATTTAACCATCTTTACTCTAGTTTATGTTTCCTAGGTTGTTTTCGTTTCAAATACACACGATCGTCCACAGATACTTTTCTTAGTGCTTAGAGATGAGTTTTTCATTAGCTCTTTTCAAAAACCTTTCAGTGGTGTTCGTTACTCTTCTCAATAGATCTAGTAAATATATAAGGTATTGCTCAGTTGAACAATTTGGCAATTGTTGCGAATTAATGAGGACCGTATATGGTGACACAGGATCCTGTCCATACACTAAAAAGAAAGGCGTGTCCCTGCGTGAAGCATTATATGCAATGTTCAAAGCTAGCTGAGCTGTAGGAAGCATGGCGTGCAAATGAAGGGGGTCATCAGCCACTAAGTAACGAAAAATTCGCACTACTTCCCTATTATGCGATTCCACTAAGCCATTAGCTGAAGGCCTATATGCGGTCACTAAAAAGTGTTCAATTTTCATTAAGTCCATGATCGATTTCATCACCTTATTTATAAACTCGCGACCATTATCACTTATCAAAATTTTTGGGCAACCAAACCTAGTAATGAAACAGCACAGCGCCTGGGCTAATGAATTTACTGATTTATCCAGCATTGCGTAGCCTAAGTATGAGTGTACCGAGTAAATGCATCCACAAATACACATATATACTTATGTTGTGTTAAACCAGTAGGAAATAGTCCTACCACAACAATATGCACCCTATAAAACTTAATAGGAATCACAGGGCACTTTCTGGCTTTCGGTACAGCGTTTTTATGTTCTTTGAAACAGTTACAAGCATGAGATCATTTTGTTTAATTTTCTATAGATTTTTTCATTCTAATCCATAAGAAGGATTCACGTGCTCTCCATAATGTCTATCAATCCCTAAATGCCCTGCATACGTACTTGCATGTACAATGTGGATTGCTCGATTAATTAAAGGGAAAGGAAGAATTACACGTGAACGAAATTCCCCTCCCCTCTTTTCGTAAGCATAATATAAGATATCATTCACTACAAAAAAAAAAAAAAATTATCACGAGGCACATTCAGAAATGATGGATAACTCTCCGATTCCCCTTTAATCACGGCTCGTTTCCATCCATTCCTCTTTTTCTGTCCTTCTTGGACTTCTTTTATGTCCCAACCGCCCAAGTCAATAACACCTGTATTCATTCTGGACACCCCTGGTCATGTCAGCAGCCACCTACATATATTTACCTTCAACGCTCCCATCTCTCTCTCTCTCTCTCTCTCTCTCTCTCTCTCTCTCTCTCTCTCGATCCCGTTTTCTGATTGCTCCTCGGGTGAATTCACATCCCGTTCTCTATTTTCTCTATTATGATGGGGGTCTTCAATATTTTGGTTACTTTCTTCATTCCTCGTTTGTGCCCTAGTTGTTACTCCTATTACTGCACCTCTAGAGAGGGCATCAGCTACCTTGTTAGCTTTACCTTTTATGTGGTGAAAACCCTTTATATTAAACTCTAACAATCTTTCAATCCATCTCACTTTTCTAGATGTCAAATCATTTTTATATTATAAGTCACGTAAGGGGCGATGATCATTTGCAACTCAATAGACTGACCTAATAAAATGAACTGATGCCTCTCTAAGCCCAAAGAATAGCCAAAGCCTCTTGATCGAATGTACTATAATTCTTTTCTGCCCCTTTTAATGGCCTGGAAGCAAAACAAATGGGTCTTTCTCTACCTCTATCATCTCGTTGAAAAACTACGCCACCAATAGCTAAGCTACTCACATTTGTTGTCACTGAAAACGGGTGATCAAATCTAGGATATGCGAGTGAGTCATTGTTAGTTAATGCAGCTTTCAAATGGTTAAAGGCCCTCTCTTCTTCCACTCCCCAATTTATTACTTTTTGTTTCTTTAAAGCATCCAAGGGTCTGGCTATCTCTCCAAAACCTCTTATGAATTTACGGTAATACCCACCAAGCACAAGGAATCCTGCTACTTCCTTAGGGGTACGTGACCTGGGAAAATCTTTAATAGCTTTTACTTTACTGGGGGACGGTTGGATATCTTCTGGGGTTATTATGTGACCTATAAATTCGACCTGTTTACAGAATAATTTGCACTTTGACAAATTTATTTTCATACCAGTACGTCGCAATGCTTTTAAAACTTTATGCTTATTATTATTATGTTCTTCGGCCATTTTCCTTGTAGTTATGATATCGTCTAAATAAACAAAAAACATTATGCATAATTAAGGGAGACAAAACCACCATCATTACTCTAGAAGAATGACTTGGAGCATTTTTAACACCATCCCATTATTAGCAGTTTCACATAACTCTAATCCACACGGTAATTCTTCCTGGGCACTCTCGAGATAGATGACCATAGGCCTAACAAGTGTAACAGCGCAGGGATCCTTGGGTGGGGCACTGCAATCATCGGTTCCCCTCTCTCCCACACTTCCAGCATCTGAAGACTCTTCTCACCTGCTGACTGCATTCTCCCCTCTCCCACTTTTGGTGTTGGGGAGTGCCTCTCATAGCTGCCAGCTTCTCAGAATCTGGCCAGTTATTCTCAGTCTTCTTTTCTTCTGGCAAACTGCCTAAAAGGTTTTGTATTGCGCTCACTACATCTGCTAATGAGTGATTGTGATCGAACGAATAACCACATAAATAAGGGTTTACTAATCTGCAAATATGTTTACGGGCAATTGCTTTTTTATCACCTTTTGGGAGTTTGGCACTCCGGGTAGCAAACGAATCACAATCGCGAAAAATGCGAGTTGCAAGACTAAGAACGGAATCACCTTCCCGAATCTTGGGTTTGTAATTTTCTTTCATGTCTCCCTTTCTTGCATCGGGAAAGGTATATTTTTCAATTAAACGGTGTTTCATTTCAGTATAACTTCTTAAACTGTCTTGTGGCCAACACATTACCTCCATTGCCGGAACATCTTTCAGCAATTTCTTGAATAGCTTTTTCTTTTTCCGACCACCCATATCTGGGTAATTCAAAGTCTCTCAAAAACACATAGATCGATTGAAACCCTTTGCTAGGCAGTTGATCATCAAAAGGCCTAACACTTGCCTGGAGTTTTGGCAACTTTCGAACTATGATGTTATCATCACTTGGCTGTGCATGTGTATTTTCACTTGTGTGCGTTTAAACTTTGTTTATGTACGTAGGATATGCTGTGATTGCAGGCCGCTCCTCTTCTCGTTCAACCAAGAATCTGTTCATTAACTCTGCTAGATTATTTAACCTATTTTGCAAGTTCTTTGTTCGAAGATCCTGTCTATATTCTTCACCGGCTTCACTATATCCAACTGCTTCTTCATTTTTATCTCCCGCAGCAGGAGTTTCTGCTATGTTAATCCTTGTGTATCTAGGCATCTTGAACTTTTATTTTACTGGCTCAAAGAACAACTTTGCTCACAGCATACACAAACAAACATATTTGTACACCTGACACCAATATGTCCCATGTCAATGGATAATGAGACATCGGAACATGTTTTTTATTTTCCCTTTATTACAAAAGGTTCATGAATACACTGTCTACAGCTGACACTCTCAGGTGAGCACCTTGTCCAAATGAACCACAAAGGCTACTATCTCCCCTAGCAAGTACATGGTGAATGGTTAGGTTAGGTTTTGTGAAATTTTCATGATTATAGAGTTTATTTACCTTGACGTGTAACACATATTTTCATACAAGGAATAGGATATATATATAAATATATATATATATATATATATATATATATATACAGTATATATATATATATATATATATATATATATATATATATATATATATATATATATATTTGTGTGTGAGTGTGTGTGTGTCAAAATCAATATATATATATATACACATATATATATATATATGTATATATATATACATATATGTATATATATATATATATTTGTATATATATAAATATATATATATATATATATATATATATATATATATATATATATATGCATATATATATATATATATATATATATATATATGTATATATATATATATATATATATATATATATATATATATATATAGATAGATATATATATATGTGTGTGTGTATATCCATATGCATATATATACATATATATGTATGTGTGTGTATTATATATAAATATATATATATATATATATATATATATATATATATATATATATATATATATATACATATTTATATATAGTATGTATATATGTTCATATATATATATATATATATATATATATATATATATATATATATATATACATATATATGAATATGTATATACATATGTATATGCCACTATAGAGCATTTTGAGGAGTAGTCAATATATTTTTAGCCCTTGCAATGTGTAGAAACTTGATAAACAAAAATTATTAAAAGTTTTCATGTCATCCCAAAACTTTATATTTTTTTTTTTAAAATGTACTTTGCAATTTCCCCGTCCCTGGACGATATCGTTTTCAAGAAGTATGGGTAATTTGAAGCCTGTTATAAGGATTTCCGGTTATGTCTGTCTCATCTGCAAAGTTGGTAAAATTTGGAAAGTCAGACAAATGGTAGACAGCATTTCATTAAAGATTAGTGAACTGCACAGATCTTTAAGTGTGACTTTATTCATAACTCTTCCGAAAGACCCCATTCTTTCTCGCTTCAACAAAAGTGACTGAATCGAATCATCAGGATCATTGAGTGTTTACGGAGTCTTTCTCATGATCTCCTTTTTGAGGTAATAGAGTCCTTACGAATGATTGATTGATGAAATTATCTCCTATCTGCGGATGTATTCACAGGTCGAGAGAGAGAGAGAGAGAGAGAGAGAGAGAGAGAGAGAGAGAGAGAGAGAGAGAGAGATTTCTTAGTTTGATTTCAATAGCTTTTCAAAATTTATAATAAATATTTCTGCTGAAAATATCCACATTTTCTTATAATAATTAATATCAGTATGGTAGCTTAAACTATCATTGCAGACTGATACAAGACAGTTCTATAAAACCGGTGAGTGTATATAGGGATTGGTGTCGAATAACTTGACAACCAGGGTATAAATCAAACGTAGATTAATAGCTGATTGTGATCCCTTCTCGTGAATATCCTGCGTTTGTACTCAGTAATCTTTGCATTTGCATTATAAGTTAAAATGAATTATTAATTCTTCCATGTTATTTCCTATCCAAGTCTTTCATGACAATACATAAATATTTTGTTCTGTTGTTAGACAGCGAGAGATGCGTTATGAACTAGTCGTAAAACGTTACTAAAGAAGATAATAAAACTTACAAAATACATGATAATATTACGTGAGTTAGTAGAATATTTTAACCCCATTTCTTAACTTTATATTAACGAGCTTTATTATTTCCTACGTAACCATGAGCAATAGTAATTAATAAAAATATGAGAAACATCGAACCCTTAATCACTAATGCTACTTGCTTCTTTTCGGTACTTTTGCTACTACTACTACTACTACTACTACTACTACTACTACTACTATTTCTTCTTCTTCTTCTTCTTCTAACAATGATGATAATGATACATTAAGGGTTATCTCATGGCCCAGTGACACACGGTACCACTCTATTACTCTATCATATGAAATAGGAAAAAGTAGATCATTAAACCCAATTCCTAACCGGAAATCCTCTCAAAGGTAAAAAGCTCTTCATAGGCGCTTGAACAACACCCACAACCCGAAAAAAGGTCATGAAAATTCATCTTAACTTTTCTACATATACAATGAACATAATATCTTCATAAATATTTAAATTTCAAACATCCATCAATCTCCGTTGCAAAGTGCATCACCATAAAGAAACTTTGCTATCAATAGAAATAGTAACTAGTGTGATATCTTCATCACTATTGTTATTGTTGCTTTTATTGTTGTTTTTGCCGGTGCTGCTAGTGTTATTATTGATGAATGAATACTAGGCCTGAGAAACGACAGAGAGTTTATGAAACCTCACGAATAATAGAGCAAAAGCCTTCTGCTCCTCCTAGGGGACATTGAATATTAATCTTCGTAAAAGATGTATCTTGGCCAAGCCAAGGATTCTAGCTCCCGTTACTTACCGCCTAACAAAAAAAAAGAAAAAAACCTCTTAAGAGAACCATTCGATATCTATTTCCCCGAGTTGAATTCCCTCTAAACATGTTCAAGTCCGAAATTCCATATCTATCATTATTTTGGCATTTATACTTTCAAATCCTCTAATCATTATTAGGTCTAAAATCTTGCATATCTAACTTTTTGCCTTTAGTTTTTCCATTCCCCTAATTAAAATGAGGTCTGAAATCGTGAATACTTGATTTTTGGCCAATTCTTGTTCCATTCTCCTAATCATAATCAAGTATGAAATCCTATATCTTTCATTTTACTCATTTCCCTTTTTCCATTCCACTAATCATGATCAAGTATGAAACCCAGCATTTCTGTTTTTTCTCATTTCCTTTTTTCCGTTCCCTTAATCCTACTCAAGTCACAAATCCTTTATCTTTCTTTTCTAGGTTTACTTTCGTATTTCCCTAATCATATGCAAGTCAGAAATCCTGTATATTTCACTTCCCCTAATCCAGTGTTTTTCAGCCTTTTTGTGGCCACAACCCATTTTGTTGCATTCCTAAATAGTCGTGGCGCAATGCCCTTCAAAATTGTGTAAAAGAAAAAAATTATCGAAATTTATTAAAGCTTTTTATAAGATTTTAGAAGACTTTAGAAGCTTAATGATATCATTTACAGAACTGTTAAATAACGCATATAATTATGATCATAACTCAAAGGACATGACATTGCATTCATTTATGAAATTAAAGACTTTCCAGTATTTCTGTAATTAGATTTTATGGATTGTTATAATATCTCAAAATGTTTTTTTCACTTATGAAAATAAGCACCTGCATTTCATAGAATTCTAAATAAATTTTTGACATTGAAATAAAAACAAAAATTCCAACTTTTTACAAATGAAATTAAGACTGGCGTGCATTTATTGAAAATGAAATATGTCTATTTGTACTATAATAAAACTAAATTCATACGTGTACAACAATTATATATATAAAAGTAGTAGTACTTCAGTACTGCAGGTTGGCCGGGGCACCAGCCACCCGTTGAGATACTACCGTTATAGAGTTATGGGGCTTTTTGACTTGCCAGAGAATATACATTGGATCAATGTTTCTGGTTAAGGTTCATTTTCTCTTTCCCTACATTTACACCGAAAAATCGGGCCTATTCTTTATATATTCTCCTCTGTCCTCATTCACCTGACAACACTAAGATTACCAAACAATTTTTCTTTTCGCAATGGGATTAACGACTGCACTGTAATTGTTCATTGGCTACTTTCCTCTTAGTAAGGATGGAAAAGACTCTTTAGCTATGGTAAGCAGCTCTTCAAGGAGGACACTCCAAAATCAAACCATTGTTCTCTAGTCTTGGGTAGTGCCATAGCCTCTGTACCATGGTCTTCCACTATCTTGGATTAGTGTTCTCTTGTTTGAAGGAACACTCGGGCATACTATTATATAGGAAATATTTATTTTAATGCTGTTACTGCTCTTAAAATATTAAATTTTTTCTTGTTCCTTTCCTCACTGGGCTATTTTCCCTGTTGGACCCCCTACACTTATAGAATGCTGCTTATCCAACTAGGGTTGTAGCTTAGCAAGTAATAATAATAATGATAATAATAATAATAATAATAATAATAATAATAAAATACTGGGTAGATTTGTTGGCTAGTGTGATGGTTATGCTTACTTTTTAACTATAAGTTTATCAATCCGTGGTACAGTTGTAAATAATGCACATCACATATCATGCTCCACCTCCAAGCGATTTCTTGCTTTTGCTTTTATTTGTAATAAGGCGGAAAACCGGGCTTCATACAGGTAAGTAAAAGCAAAAGGTAGAACGGCTTTTAACCCGAGCTTCTCAACACTAGGATATGACGCACTTGGTTGTGACCAGAATTCCTGTATGGAATATTCTTTAAAAAATTCCTTGACACTTGAATCAAACTTCATTTCTAGTATTTTATCTTGGTCAGTTGCTAGGAATAATATCTGGTTCTGCATTGAAAGGGTTACTCACAAATGACAGATCTATTTCTTCAAGACCAGGAAAGTAAACTGCCTGGAAAATTCTTGGCACAAAATATGAATGTGACTGACTACTCTATTTTGGAGACAAGATTTGGTTTCTTGTTCTCTTCTTTCAGAAACTTCACAAGGCCTCCTAGGCAACAAAAGCACGGAATGTGTCAACAAAGTGAATCACTGTTGTGGCCTTACTCTGGAGCTTTAGATTAAATTCGTTAAGCTAGTCAAAAATGTCGGCTAAATAGGATAAACGTGGCTCCCAAAGTGATCATTGAAAAAATATGCTCCTTATCTCGCATATCCGGAAACTCTATCGCTCTTCTCTAAGTTCAAAAACTCTGTTCAAGACATTGCCCTTGGATAGGTATCGAACTTTAATGTAGAAAAGCAGAAGTTGATGCTCGGAATCTAAATCTTTGCAAAACTCTTTGAAACGACGAGTGTTCAAAGGCATAACTTTTACATAATTGTCTATCTTTATAGCGTTGTCAAAGATGGATTGGAGTGCCTCAGGGAGGGTTCTAGAAGCAAGGGCCTTTCGATGGATCACTGTAACCTCAGGAGCAATCTCTTCAACTCTAGGAAAAAAAAAAAACGATTTTGAACCTAACATGGAAGGTACATTTTTCCAAGAGAGGCCTAACTAACTTCAATAATTTGTTACCTCTCTCTTTATATCTTCGCCTTTGGTGGTAGTTTCAAGTGGCCTACAGAAAAAAATTTCTCTTAAAGTTTTCACTCTAAACGCATCTAGTAAATACAAAAAGTTGGGAATAAGATGAAACATCAGTGGACTCATCTAATTGCAGAGCAAATAAACCAGCATCGTTTATCCCCCTGATCACCTGTTTTTTTTTTTTATATCAATAGACATTTCTTCAATGAGCCTTGATACTGTGTTTTCAGAGAGTGATATTTGCCGATATTTTTCCAACTATCCCCCCGACAAAAAAAAAAAAAAAAAAAAAAACAAGGTTAACCATCTTTTAAGCACAAGGTTTTATAGGAGGCTTTTATGAAGCCTTGAGTACATTCCTACTTTGTCCCACTTGAGTCCAGTTTCATTAGTTTCAAGCTACATTCATAACGTTTGAAGAAATTCACGTCTTTACCAGAATGTTCATGGTGAGTCTTGACAAGAGGATTTTTCAGTTTTGAGGGCCTCAAGTAATCATTGCCAAGTACTTTCTGGCACATGCATATGAATGAAGTAAACCCACAATAGGTATATTCCTTACAGAAACTTCTTTTAGATTTCTTTCCATCTTCCATGGTACAAGGGATTGAAGAAACAGAGAAATAGAAGAAATATTCTGTGCTTCATTATTTCTAATTTTCGCTTTTAAATGTCATTTTAAAGATACTCGTGTCATGGACCCACTCAGAACCCGCCATGGCCCACACGTTGAAAACCAGTTCCCTAATCATATTCAAGTCTAAAATCCTATAATATTCAACTTTTGTCCTTTCCTTTTCAAAATAAGAAATCGTATAACTTTTACTTTTGAAATTAACCTTTCCATTCCCCTAATCATATTCAAGTCTAAAACCCTGTAACTTTCACTTTTGGCATTTCCTATTCCCTTCCCCTAATCATATTCAAATCAGAAATCGTATAATTTTCCCTCTCTGCATTTAATTTTCCATTCCCCTAATCAAAATCCGCAATCCTGTATCTTTCACTTATGGTATATCCTTTTCCATTCCCCTATTCATATTCCAATCAGAAATCCTGCATATTTTCTTTTTGCCTTTCCTATTTCATTCCCCTAATCATATTTAAACCCAAATTCTGTATCTTCCACTTTAGACATTTTCCTTTCCTTTCCTTTAATCATATTCAAGTGAAAAATCCTGTATCTCTCACTTATGAAATTTCCTTTTCCATTCCCCTAATCATTATCAAATCAGAAATCCTCTATCCTTCACTTTTGGCATTTCTTTTTCCATTCCCGCAATCATATTCAAGACTCGTATATTTTATCTTTCTTTTTTGATATTTACTTTTCCATTCCCCTAATCATTCTAAAGTCAGAAATCTTGCATCTTTCACTTGTGGCATTTCCTTTTCACTCCCATAATTATATCCAAGTAAATTATCTTCTATCCTTTGCTTTTGGCATTTCTTTTTCCATTCCCCTAACAATATTCAACACTTATATCATGTAACTTTTGCTCTTTTCCACTTTCTTTTCCGTTGTACTAATCATATGCAGGTCAGAAACCTTGTTTCGTTCACTTTTCGTTTTGCTTTTTCCATACCCCTAATAAAACTCGTCAGAAATCCCGTATTATTCACTTTTGGTATTGCCTTTTCCATTCCCCTAACCATATTCAGGTCAGAAATCCTATATCCAATTTTGGATTCATATCCGAAATTCTCTATCTTTAATTTTTGCATTTCCTTTACAATTCCAGTAATCATATTCTAGTCAGAAATCCGGCATCTTTCATTTTCGCCGTTTTCTTTTCCATTCCCCCTTTATATTCAGGTAAAAATCACGTATCTTTCAATTTTGGCATTTCTATTTCCATTCCTATAATCATATTCAAGACTCGTATTCTCTATCTTTCTCATTTGATATTTCCTTTCCCATTTCTCTAATCATATTCAAGTCAGAAATCCTGTATCTTTCACGGATTCAAGTCCGAAATTCTCTATCTTCCATTTTTGGCATTTCCTTTTCCATTCCAGTAATCATATTTTAGTCTGAAATCCAATATCTTTCCCTTTTGACATTTCCGTTTCCATTCCTATAATCATAATGTAGTATAATTCCTGTATATTTTTTATTGATATTTCCTTTTTTCTTCTCCTAATAATATTCAAGTCCAAAATACTGTATTTTTGATTCATGGCAATTCCTTTCCCATTTACTTAATCTTATAAAAGCCCAAAATCCTTTTCTATTCCACTAATCATATTCAAGTCCTAAATCCTGTATCTTTAACTTTTTTTCATCTCCTTTTACCATTCTCAAAATCATATTTAAGTTTGAAATTCTGCATATATTATTTTATGCAATTTTTTCTTCATTCACATAATCCTATTAGAGTCTGAAGTACTTTATCTTTCATTTTTCGTATTTCTTTTTTCATTCACTAAATCATTATTCAAGATCGAAATCCATTATCTTTCATTCATAGCGTTCCCTTTCCATTCGCCAAATCATATTTAAGTCCTATATCCTTTGTCATTTATTTTTGGCGTTTCTTTTCTTTTTTCTTCTCCTAATCATATACTAGTCCAAAATACTGTATCTTTCACTTTTGACATTTCCTTTTTCATTCCTATAAGCTTATTCAATTCAGGAATCCTGTATCTTTCACTTTTGGCATTTCCTTTTCCATCACCTAATTATATTTAAGTCAGAGCTCATGTATTAATTTCTATATCTTCAATTTTTGGCAATTTTTTTTCCATCTCAGTAATCATATTCACGTAGAAAATCCTATATCTTTCACTTTTGGCATTTCTTTTTCCATTTTCCTAATCTTATTCAAGTCAGAAATCCTATACCTTTTACTTTTGACATTGCCTTTTCCATTCCCCTTATCATATTCAAGTCAGTAGTAATCCTGTATGTTCCACTTTTGACATTTCCTTTTCCAATCTCCTAAACAAATTCAAATCACAAATCCTTTATCTTTCGCTTTTGGCATTTCCTTTCCCAACCCTTAATCATATTCAAGTTAGAAATCCTGTATCTTTTACTCTTGACATTTCTTTTTTCCATTCTTCCAATCATATTCAAGTCAGAAATCCTATATCCATCACTTTTGGCATTTCTATTTCTATTCCTCTAATCATATCCTCTAATCATATTCAAGATTCGTATTCTGTATCTTTTTCATTTGATATTTCCTTTCCCATTTACCTAATCATATTCAAGACAGAAATCCTATATCTTTCACTTTGGATTCAAGTCCGAAATTATCTCTTCCATTTTTTGCATTTCCTTTTCCATTCCAGTAATCATATTTAAGTTCGAAATCCTGTATCTTTCACTTTTGACATTTCCTTTTCCATTCCTATAATCATAATCAAGTATGAATCCTTTTTATATCCTTGTTGACATTCCCTTTTTTTTCTCCTAATCATATTAACGTCCAAAATACTCTAATTTTAATTCATGTCAAATCCTTTTCCATTCACCTAATCTTGTTAAAGCCTAAAATCCTATATCATTCATTTTGGCATTTCCTTTTCTATTCCACTAATCATTTTCAAGTCCTAAATCCTGTATCTTTCACTTTTTTTTTATTTTCTTTTACCATTTTCAAAATCATATTTAAGTTTGAAATTATGCATATATAATTTTATGCACTTTTTCTACATGCAAATACTTATACTAGTGTCTGAAATAGTTTACATTTTATTTTTCGTATTTCTTTCTTCATTCCACAAATCATATTCAGGATTGAAATCCAGTACCTTTCATTCGTGGTGTTCCTTTTCTATTCGCCCAATCATATTCAAATCCTAAATCCTTTGTCCCTTATTTTTGGCATTTCCATTTTCCCTTCCCGTAATCATATTTAAGTCGAAAATACTGCATTTTTCATTTTTGTCATTTCTTTCTTCCCTTCCCTTAAGTATACTCAAGTCCGGTTACCTGTAGCTTAATTTTTTTTAATTCTTTTTTTTTAATTCTTTTTTTTTTTTTTTTTTTTTTTGCCTTTTTACATGCCTCTAATAATGTTAAATTTTTAAATCCTTTAGTTTTTGGCATTTCCGTTCTCCATTCTCCTAATCTTATTCGTGTCCTAATTCCTATATCTATCACTTTTGGCATTTCCTTTCCCATTCCCCTAATCATATTCAAGTTAGAAGTCCTGTATCTTTCCTATTTGGCATTTCATTTTCCAATCCACAAATCATATTTAAATCGGAAATCCTGTATCTCTCTTTTTTTTTGGTATTTCATTTTCTATTCTACTAATCATAATCAAGTTCGAAATCCTGTTTCTTTCTTTTTTAGCTTTTCTTCATCATCAATGCTATTGTGTCTTTTGAACATTCATATAGAGTGTGCAACACATACACACTTAAATGAAATCCTAAAACACACATACACATACTACTTATGTATTTACATAACTCCCATTTTATTTGTAGTTTTCGAACGTCTTTTGGTAAAGCGTCTATATAGGGTTGCTGAGGATCATCATATTTCTACTAGTTTGTTATTTCACTTACGTAAAGGCCTTGGAGCATGTGATGCCTTTCTTACAATTTCCAGTGTTGTAAAGAAATCCCTTCATTTTGGTCAGGAAGTTCGTATGATTGGCCTCGATTTTAGTTCTGCCTTTGTGTTAATCACGAGGCCTGGGTTTTCTAACTCAAACGGTTGTAAGTGAGTTGGTCTTTTCTTAGCATTATTATTGAGCTTTTAAGTAATAGATCTCAAAGAGTTGCTGTTGATTTGCACCATAGTGAGTATAGGAATGTGGTATCTAGTGTTCGTCAGGGCTATGTTCTTGGCCTATTACTTTTCATGCTATATATACATTACATGTGATTTCTCCTAGAATACAAGCTCGTTGCATTAGCAGATGATGCAACTCTCTTCGCGCAATTCCATCTCTTACATGTATATCTGGGGTTGCTGGATCTCTTGATAGAGATTTAGCTAAAATTAGTGTATGGTATAAAGTATGTTTGTTGTTAGGCTAAGAACAGTTGCTCCTCAACATCCAGATTTCAGCATTAATAATGTTTCTTTAACTCTGGATAACTTTAAAAATTTTAGCTGTAATTCTCGACACCAAGTTTACGTTTGAGAAACCCATCAGATCTGTGTCTTCTGCAATTGCACATAAACAAATGGCCTATTGAGAAAGTCTTGTATGATTTTCGGTGATCAATATATTCTGAAGGAGTGTTTTAATTTTTTCATTTTACCTTGTTTCGAGAATTATTATCCTGGCTGGTCTTCCGCTGCTGATTCTCATCCTAATTTGTTGGACAGGAACGTAAGATCTATTAAATATCCTATTCCTGATCTAGATATTGATATCTGGTACCGTTATTTAGTTACTTCGGTATGCATGTTGTATAACATTTTTCATAATTCTGACCATCCTTTGCATTCAGATCTTCCCGGGCAGTTCCATCCTGTTCGTAATACTAGGTATGGAGTTAATTCAAATAGTCATTCCTTCTCCATAATCAGTCTCAATACTAAAG
>NC_090725.1:130506528-130514028 GCF_036898095.1 Palaemon carinicauda | reverse complement strand
AAAAACTTGTACAACAAAGATACAAGTTGAATCCATCCCATGAAACCAGGGACAAACTTAAATATATAAAAGTGAAAAAAAGACTAAAAGATTATGAAAGAATCCCACAGGGCTACAAAAAGTAGATATTTGAGCTGAAAGTTTTGGGAGCAAAAGAGGTGGTTGGAAAGTATTTATGGACCCTGATGTTTACAAACCGCCCAAACAAACACAGAAGTTTACGCAGTACAGAAGTGAACATCGTTGTTTGCCTTTCTAAAAACTGGCCACCCGTAATGTTCTAATATTATTTACGGGTTTATTTACAAAGATGTGTTGGGATACCTTAATGTGGTAAAATGGTTTGTGTATCGCCATGACCAACAAACCTGTAATAATATTGAGGGCTACCCATACTATAGTCCATTTCTTTTAGCGATGCATATTTGCACCGACTCGCAGCGGTGCCCTTTTAGCTTGGAAAAGTTTCCGGATCACTGATTGGTTGGACAAGATAATTCTAACCAATCAGCGATCAGGAAACTTTTCCGAGCTAAAAGGGCACCGCCGCGAGTCGGTGCAAATATGCATCGCTAAAAGAAATAGACTATAGGTTAATTTGCTGTGAGCGATCAGACGAAAATCTCCCAGCATAAAAAACTGCAATGGCCATCGTAATGATGAAAACTGGACAAACCCCAGGCATAAATTAACATCTCTATGGCCTTTGTTCTACAGTGGAAAAGAAATGACTGCAGTTGTTGCTGCTGTTGCTGTCAAATTTTACGCAACACTGCCTTTGCAAAAGAAACTTTTTGAATATCCTGTTTCAAGGTTCGATTGTGCTGAATGCAAAGCGATGCCATTCCATTAAGTATTACCTTTTACAGTATTTTGTAACATTGTTCCTGCACACACATTCATACAGACACACAGACACACACATATGCATATATATATATATATATATATATATATATATATATATATATATATATATATATATATATATATATATATATATATATATATATATATATATATATATATATATATATAATGTGTGTGTGCATACATAACTTTTAACAATGTAAATCAATCGAAATTGTGTGTGGTTCACTCACACCAGTCTACTAAGCTAAATCAGACATTGGCAATATAATCAATCCTTAAAGCGTAATGCATCAGTCGATCTAGAGTCTGATATATAATAAAAAGTAATAGAATGGAGAATTCTCCGGATCTGGGAGCAAATATTTTTCCAGCTGAAATGAAAAGCGAGAGAGCACTGCAGCATTGGTTTACATAATAACGCCACCTGATTACCAATTCTGTCGGAAAAGAATGCTGATTGCAAAACCCACACGAAAAAATAAACCAATTCTCCTCTTTTATCTATTTGAGCTCGGTGAAGAAATTTCTCTTTTATCTGGTCGAGCTGATGCAAGAAATAGAAATTTACAGAGTCGCAGAAAAGTAATCACGGCAATTTTTCTCTGTCCGCAAAACCCGGATAAAAATTCCACGTATCTAGACCTCCCCGAAGTTTCTTTAACTCTGGACATTCTCTTCCAGCACAAAGAATAGCAAATGCATTGATTTAATACATGACATTTTATCCTTGTTATCGTCATCTATAGAATTATATTGTACAAATGGAAAAGTTTCCACTTTTTCTTTGTTTTTATATCATTTCATAATACCGCCGCTACTCGCAGTGCTGGTTCTCTTGTAATAACCATTTCTTAAGTTAAACAAAATACGCTTTAAAGATCAGATTTACCAGTATATATGAGAACTACTGTGTATTTCACGGACCATGACACCCTCTTTTTTTAATATAACTAATGAACTAGGCTTCTGATTAATGTGAAACTGAAACCACCAGAGTTTGAGACACCGACCTAATTAAGAAAAATGGATTCAAGCATCTACTCCGCATTATTGTCTTACTTTATATAGAGAAATGTCATCTAAATTCTGTGGTTATGGCGAGAACGGAAATTAAGACCTGGCAACTAGGAGCAGAATGACGTATGTTAACTATGACGTGAGGCCCGTGACGTTTACACCTGCCACGCCCCCTCATTATATCAGTACAAGAATTTATATATAATTATATATTTGATAGAGATAAGGTGTTTTTATTTTTCAATACAGGAATGCATTCATTATTGTGTTGAAGTTATGGAATGATTGTTGAGGATGCGCACATAACATGGTCATTATAAATATTTAATATGGCTGAGGATTGGATGGAGGTGGAAGAATAGTAATACTTTATTAACAATAAATGTATTGTATATAATTAGTAATATAACAGCTAACATTATAATGAATAAAGTTACAAGACTGGAATAGAATATATATATATATATATATATATATATATATATATATATATATATATATATATATATATATATATATGTATATAAAGTAAATATCTATATATATATATATATATATATATATATATATATATATATATATATATTTATAATTTATATATATATATATATATATATATATATATATATAAATATATATATATATATATATATATATATATATATATATATATATATATATATATATATATATATTATTCACATTCACTTTCTATTAACCATCAAAACTGTCTGAAATAAAGTCTTCCTCTTCGTCGTCACTGGCGAGACTTATGATGATGGGATCCACACTGTCATGGATATTATCAAATGACCAGTACTCTCTCTCAAAGTATTCAGAGCGCCGAACAGCATTTGCCCACACGTCCTCTGTCACACACAACTTTGCTTCATTCAATCTTGCATTGAGGTCCGTTCGTGTAAAATGGTGAAGGGATGATCGAACGTACTTCTTCATGACACCCCATACTTGCTCAATAGCATTTAGCTCCGGGTGTGCTGGTGGTAGCCACACTATTTCATGACCCCACAGGCGAATGGTATTGTCCACTGTGAATCTGGGGGGTGGTCGATTTTCCTTGCATATTTTGAGTAGTTCAGGTCGCAAAGCGTATGGTGGGTATGTGATATTGCGCTGCTGCAACCATTTTATTACATCGTCTTTTTTGGTGCCAGTAGTTGGACAGTGGCTCTCCTCTGTAAGGCGACTGTGGTAAGGAGCGTTGTCGATGACCAGAACTGATGGGTCCTCTAATGATGGTAGTAATTTGGTTGTCAGCCATCGCTGGAAGAGTTCAGCATTCATTTCACCATGATAGTCTCCACTACTATTCTTAGCTGTATAGCAAAGAAATGAATCCTCAATAAAGCCCTTGTTGGTACCAGCTGCTACCACAACAACGCGTTCACCATCTCCTGGCGGAACCTGTCGGCTATGTGTGTTAGTTGTGGATGGTTGAGTTGTATCTACCCATTCTTTATTGTGGCTCATCCTTGTCGTAAACCATGTTTCGGCTAAATAGACCACCTGTCTTCCTTCCTCACGATACTGTTTGAGAGCTCTGAGAGCCCAGATCCTTTTACATACTATGTCTAAGGACTCTTTTCTAGCATACATTTTTCGTTGTGTCGTTTTATATCGAAATCCAATCTTGTGAAGTACTCTCCAAAGCGAAGTTTCCGATGTGCCTTCAGGTAAAATACCTTCCTTCTTGAGTTCTCTTGTTAGAGTAGTAATTGTAAAGGTATCCTTTGACAAGAACCTGTTGTGAACATATCGGCGAATTGCGCCGATGGTAAAAGAGTCGAACATATCTTCAGCTGGCTGTATGAAATTAGACTGTACTGGATCTGATGAGGGCAGTGCTAATGGTGATGGCGATGGAGCTCTTGATAGTACTGGCAATGAGGGTGATGATGGTGGAGATAGTTGTTCTGCAATTGGCCGTGAATGTGTGGTGTGTTTGACCAATTGACGAACGGCATTCCTTGTCATGTCCATGACATGAGCAACTCGGTCATACGGTCTGTTTGGGTAAAAAATATTTGTTTTCGTGTAATTATCTATTGAGCAATCTCTCATTATATATATATATATATATATATATATATATATATATATATATATATATATATATACAGTGTATGTGTGAGAGAGAGAGAGAGAGAGAGAGAGAGAGAGAGAGAGAGAGAGAGAGAGAGAGAGAGAGAGAATCTGATAATGCATCATATTCAACTATATATGTCCGTGATGGTACGGCATTAAACATGACAACATGATACCAACCTATTCAATCCAATTTTCAGTTTATTGTTGTGTTGTTCCCTCTTGAAGTATGTTAAGAGTCGCAACACAAAAGCATTACGACAACCTTGTGGACAATGGTGAAGCATTCTAGACATGATATAAAATGTCAATAGTAGTCAGTGAGCAAAGTGTCAGCAGGAGCCTTGTCAATGACCGTATGTAACAGGCGTGTTCCTTCCCTAGCGCGATCACCTCTCTGACTGCCTTCCGAGATTTTAATTTTTTGGTCTTTTTTTCGTAAAATTAACAATTAATTAAATAATAAACACAAGTGAGTCTAAAAATTAGTTTATTTAAATATAATAACTAATCAGTATCTTTAGATTCCATCAGAGAGCAGTATAATTCACTACAACTTATATATCTTTTAATAACCATACAGAAAGGGGGGCGTGGCAGGTGTAAACGTCAGGGGCTCACGTCATGGTTAACATACGTCATTCTACGCCTAGTTGCCAGGTCTTAATTTCCGTTCTCGCCATAACCACAGAATTTAGATGACATTTCTCTATATAAAGTAAGACAATACTGCGGAGTAGATGCTTGAATCCATTTTCCTTAATTAGGTCGGTGTCTCAAACTCTGGTGGTTTCAGTTTCACATTAATCAGAAGCCTAGTTCATTAGTTATATTAAAAAAAGAGGGTGTCATGGTCCGTGAAATACACAGGTAGTGTTATATTTTTTCTAACCAAAAGGATAAATGCAATTAATTCTTCCCATTTTTTTTTGTGATATTAGGGGATGAAATACTATTATACAGATATTTTTAGGAAACTGTTTCAATATGAATGTTCAGCTTTTACCGGAGATGTTACTTCAATTAATAACTCTGCCACAATATATTGTCTAAATAATTTCTCTATATAACAAAATCAATGTTGTTTATAGCTCTTTTGTAACTCTGCAGGAAGAATGATTCTGATGGAGATTATAAGCATTACTACATTAAACAAAATATGCTCAGTTTCAGTTTGCTAGTAGAAAAATAATTGAGAGATGGACTATATATCATTATACGGATTTTCTACTAAAAGAAACTTCATCACAAGTGTTCTTAGCCTAAGTTCATAATGGTGAAGTAGGCGTTCAGGATAGAAATTTATTTTCTTTGAAAACTAACAAAACTTAATAATTTTAGACCTATAGAAATAAATATATGTTCATATTTCATGTGCTTGAAGAATTATTAGCAAAAAAGTGGTAATCGGAGACAGTAAATGAAATAAATAAGAATCAAAATATATAGTATTCAGTGAACTACAAAATGTGAGAGTCTGAGTAAGGGCAGCAATTAGCGTAGATTCGAATTCCGACATTACAACGAATTAGCGATCTAATGGATCCTGCAAATCCGATGTCCCCATTGCCAGAATTGCAATCAAGCAGCTAAACCAGATAGAATTCCAGGTGTCTATTAGAATGTCATTTACTACCCACGCTATTTCATCAGAGGATATATTGGTTGGCGGCCATATCCGTATTGGAATATACAGACAATGAACGAGCAAATTAATATTTCGAAGTAAATATCATGTATCTTTTTACATATTTGAATAGTTTAGTCATTTTTTCATTCTCTAAATTTCTTATTTGAATGTGACTTCGTTCACATATAGATACAGAGAGAGAATGTTATTGCCATATTAGCGTTACCATGGTGCAATATCTACACGCATGAGCTGAAATTAATTATCATCCAAATATATAACACATACAAAATACTTCATTGGACTAGAATTTTCCTGTCAGTGTTTCAATAAGCTGAGTTTCTTTGTATGTTTCTATTGGAATTAGATATTTTTGAAACATAATAATGAACCTCTCTCTCTCTCTCTCTCTCTCTCTCTCTCTCTCTCTCTCTCTCTCTCTCTCTGGTATTACCAAGAGACTGGCAGTGATGACCAGATAAAGGGTTTCCAAACATATAGATCAGACCGAACAAATAAGAAGCAAGGGGGAACCGCAATGTCTGGAAGAGACATAAATCAAGGAAAAGTCTGTGGAAAATACAGCAACACAGAATGTAAATTGATTGCGGTAGAATTTGAATATGAAAAACTCGTGAATATTGTAGTTTACAGACCCCCAAATACTAAGGAGTTTGACATGATAATAGAAAAAATAGATGATATATGTAGAAACCATAAAGACTGGAATACACTCCTATCCGGAGATTTTAACTTTCCTTACGTGGATTGGAAAGAACGGATAGAAGAAAGTGGTTGTATATATATATATATATATATATATATATATATATATATATATATATATATATATATATATACATATAAAAAAGAGAGTAATAGTAGCGCAGAATATAAGAGGCAATTTGAAAAGCTTTAAGATATGCTATTAGAACATAATATGCAACAAATAAACCACATTCCAACAAGAAACGACAACGTCCTAGATTTAGTATTTGTGAATTGGGTGAATTATGTTAAAGAAATAATAGTGTATAACACAGGAATTTCAGACCACAATGTCATAGAATTAATAGTCCATTCCAAAGCAAGTGATTGCAGAGATAAACAAAGCACAAAACGATGGGAAGGATATGGAAAATATTAGTTTTATAGTAAGAATATAAAATGGTCAGAAATAAATGAAGAATTGAACAAAGATTGGAAAAATGTATCCGTAAGTGATAATATACAGGTAAATACGGACATACTGTACAAAATACTGGAGAAAATTGTTGAAAAATACGTACCGACAAAATAAAATAAACATCAGACATGCATACGAAGAGACAGGAGGGTCTTATTTCAGAAAATTAGAAAGTAGAAGAAGAATCTTGCAAAAGAAAAAAATTTATGGAAAATGATGGAAATAAAAAGTTAGATAGTAAATGCAGAACAAAAGATTATACAGTCGAAAGAAAATGAAAAAAGGGACTTAGAAGAAAGGACACTTCAAAAAAAAAAAAAAAAAAAAACAAAGTACTATACTCCTATACAATAAAGATGAATAAAGAGAGATTAGAAATAGGCCCTCTCAGAATTGAAGGACAGTTAATGAAGAAAAAAAAAAGAAATATGCAACATATTAGCAGAAAAATATAAGAGTGAATTCACGCCAAGAATTGCGAATGAGAATAATGAAACAGAAATTAGATAAGAAAATTTTGAATATCTAACGGATATAGATATTAATGAAGCAGATATTATGCAGGCTATATGCGAAATTAAAAATGGATCGGCGGCCGGACCAGATGGAGTTCCGGCGATTTTGGTAAAAAAAACTGCACCCACTATCGCGAAACCGCTTGCAATACTGCTAAGACAAAGTGTAGATA
>NC_090725.1:130486528-130499028 GCF_036898095.1 Palaemon carinicauda | reverse complement strand
TTCTTTAGCATTTATAAACAAGGAGATTCTTAGCACCCCGCTACATCCGGGCCGATCAGTCAGAAGACTAAAATTAATGTCAGATCTTCGATCAAACAGCATATATAATATTTAAAATATTTTTATTATTATTATTATTATTATTATTATTATTATTATTATTATTATTATTATTATTATTATTATTATTATTATTATTACTTAGCTAAATCCCTAGTTGGAGAAGCAAGATGCTATAAGCCCGAGGTTTCCAACAGGGAAAATACCCCAATGAGGGAAGGAAATAAGGGAGTAAATAAACGATATGAGAAATAATTAACAATTGAAATAAAATATCTTAAAAACAGTAACAACATCAAAACAGATATTTCATATATAAACTATAGAAATACTTATGTCAGCCTTTTCAACATGAAAACATTTGTAACAAGTTTGAACATTTAGAAATACTACCGATTCAACTACCTGATTAGGAAGATCATTTCACAACTGGATCACAACTGGAATAAAACTTTTAGAATACTGTGTGGTATTGAACTTCATGGTGAAGAAGGCCTGACCAATAGAATTTACAGCATGCCTAGTATTACGAACAAGATGGAACTGTCCGGGAAGATCTAAGTGTAAAGGATAATTAGAATTATGAAAAATCTTGTGCAACATGAATAAGGAACTACTTGAGGTTGATATATAGATCTGGAATAAGAAATTTAATAGGTTATAGGTTCCTGTCTAACAAATTAATATGAGAATCAGCAACTGGAGCCCAGAGAGGAGAACAATATTCGAAACAAGGTAGAATGAAAAAATTATAACACTTTGTACCAACCGTGTGTAACACGGTCGTACATAGTAACGATATTTCATTTTGTGTATATATTATGCTTGTAACTTCGCTCTCCCCTCGCACTAATAAGAACCTGAAATAACATATCTGTTTTTCTCACCGTTAACTGTTAACCGGTGCGGTGCCGGTTTGAACATGAAATTGCCTGTTATATTTTGTATACCCTTTTTGCCTGGAGTCTTTGTATATAAAAGCGAGTGTTCTCTAATAAAGTTACTCAGTTGCTTTCATACTGCCTTTGAGTCACAACCTTCTCTCGGCCCGTCACATTGATGACCCCGGAGCGACTCGCTCGTCCCGCCTTCCTCCCCCCAATCCCCGCCTCTCACCGTTACTATGATGCCCTCAAAACATACCTTCTTCACCAGTACTCGCCGTCGCCAGCCACGGGTATAGCAAAGCTTTTTAAGCTCTCTCAACAAGCGTTAGGGGACCAAAGGGCTTCGCTCACCCTCCGTGAAATGACCAGTATCACTTGCCTGCAACCTGCCGCAGACAGCTCTCCTTGTGAGGTGAACCTGCTTCATGCCCTTTAGGTAAGCCGTTTACCAAAACCTGTACGCGCTGCCATACCCAATGTCGATAGATTACCCATAAAGGACTTGATGACCAAAGCCGACGCCCTTATGGACAGCCACTTCACGACCTTCTAGACATCCATCAACACCTCCACTCCTGACAAAGAGGACACTTATTCAACTTCAACCGAAGCTGACGTGACACACACGCCTATGAATGCCGTAGGAGACACACGCCTATGAATGCCGTAGGACACACACGCCTATGAATGCCGTAGGACACACCTATGAATGCCGTAGGACACACACACCTATGAATGCCGTAGGACACATACGTCTACCCCGTGACGAGCCGGAGCGACAACAAAGCCCCCCATCATCCACCACTCGCTCGCCCCCCAACCAACGACTTCTACAGCCACTCACTGCTGCTCATCGGCCGCAGTTTTGCTACTACCACTCCAGATCAGGGCGCCCTATTTAACATGTACAGTATGTCATTTTTAGAGGGGAGCCATGTACCAACTTTGTGTCACACGATCGTATATAGTAATGACATTTCATTTTGTGTATATATTATGCATATATCTTTGCTCTCCCCTCGTACTAATAAGAACCTGAAATAACATGTCTGTTTTTCTCACCCTTAACTGTTAACCGGTGCGGTGTCAGTTTGAACATGAAATTGCCTGTTATGTTTTGTATGCCCTTTTTGCCTGGAGTCTTTGTATATAAAAGCGAGTGTTCTGTAATAAAGTTACTCAGTTGCTTTCATACTGCCTTTGAGTCACAACCTTCTCTTGGTTCGTCACAACTTGTTCCGAATAGATTGATCACCGAAGAACTTACAAGACTTTCTCGATAAGCCAATTTTTCATGCAATTGAAGAAAACAAACTTAAAGTGTTTCTCACAAAGTAAATTTGCTGTCGAGAATCACACCTATTATTTTAAAAGAGTCATAAAGAGTTAAAAAAAATATTATCAATGCTGAAATCTATCCTTGACTTACTTATAATCATACTGTGAGTTTTGTTGGGATTCAACTTCATGCCCCGTAATTTACACTGAGCACTACTTTTACCTAGATCTCTATTAAGGGATTCAGCAACCCCAGATCTACATTCAGGAGATAGAATTAGAAGAACTACCATCTGTTCTTATATAGGGAATACAAGCAAAGTACTAAAAAGATGGTGATCGAGATAATAAACACTTTAAAAAAATAATTATATTCCATAAAAAGTTAACAGCTTTTCACAAGAATAACACCAAAAATGAATCGCTCAAAATATTGAATTCTGAACTAAACCTTAGAGTAAGAAAAAAGAAAGACACTTTGAAAAAATTATTCAAAATCTTGCTTTCCCTGGAAATTAATTTATAGAATTATTTAATTCTTATAATTAATGTAAAGACTAATGAACAAACAATAATGAAATTTACATATATGTAACTGTTACACTTACGTCTTTTGGTTCGCACAAGATTACTGAACGGTTAAGCAAAGTTTTTAATGCACTTCACTATTGATCCTAACCTCACATGGCCATTTGCAGATATTTATGTTAAAATGTTATCACATTAACACGCTACACTTGAACATCACATGGCCAGTTACAAATATTTATGTTAAAATGTTATTACATTAACACACTACGCTTCAATTATAATTTTACCAACGTTTGAACAACACTAAACACAATATATGTTGGATAGAAGTCTCTTTTCACGTTTGAGAGGACACACACTTGAGAGGAGAAAAGGCAGTCTGACATTGGTTCTTTCAAAGGAATAAGCTGGGTCTCTTCTGCTTATGCATTACTAGGTCCTATATATATTGACTTAATTCGTCTAGAAAATTCTAATTGATCATTCTCGTAGCGTGGGGGGCCATGAATGACTCTAGCGACGTAAGGTTGCCAGCGTAGTAATTTGAGGAAGGGTAACTAGCCTTGCTTGCGATGCAACCCTTTCTCAGCTAACTCCATCTACCTACCTCTCATGGCAATAAAAAAAGAGTAAATCTAATTCGAGAATATTCATGCCCTTTCTAAACACGTGGAAACAAAAAATGATGTAATCTCTTGTGCTCTAAACCTCGTGTGTGTCATACAGCATACATAAATGACACCACATAAGACTTCGTAGCAAAACTACCTGAGATATTAAGTTAATTCTTAAAAATAATGTAAATTTACATATACTGAACGGAATGAAAATATAACTAAAAGAATGAAGAAATTATTATGTAAATTACATATACTTACTTGAACATACGAGAGCTGAATTCACTTTTCGAAGTGGCTATACATCTTTTAAATACATAAATAAAATATTTACTCTTATACTTGACCAGCTTCGTAAGATAGCTCCCCTCAAAAAGATGATCTCTGCAGGGCCAGGATCCACTGATTCAGCACAAGAAAAATAATCTGTAACCACATTATCTTTACCTGATATGTTCTTTACATCAATACAATATGGTTTCAAACATAAAGACCACCTAGTTAACATTTGATTATTATTCCTCATTTTATCAGCAAAAGTTAAAGGATTTTTATGAGAGTAAACTGTAATTTCTTCGTTCCATGGTCTATTAACATAAACTTCATACTTTACTTATGGCTGTGGTTAGTGCTAGTAGTTCCTTTTGAATTGTTGAGTAGGCTCGTTGAGGCTTCTTCAGCTTCAACGACATAAAACAAACAAGGTGAAAAATTCCTTCCTTGTCTTCTTGCAATAAGACAACTCTAATCCCATTATCCGAGCATCCACTTGCATAATGAATTTCTTGTTGAAATCAGGTTTTGAAGTTAATATGGCTTTCCTTTGACTTTTCCTTCTTCCTAGCATTTTGATAACGTAGGTCAAGTCACTGATCCTCTCCAAAATACGGAATGGTTCTTGGAACTTGTTTGTGAGAGGGAATCTTCTTATCAATAAGTAAACCAACACCTGTCGTCCTACCGCAAACAGCTTTTTCTTACTTTTCATACCAAACCTGTCGTCCTACCGCAAACAGCTTTTTCTTACTTTTCATACCAAACCTTTTCTTCGTTTTTCCTTGACTACTTTTTAGGTATTCTAGGGAAAATTTTCTTATCTCCCCAATCATCTTCCTCAAATTCTTGACATATTCTTCATCTGTTTCCTTTCGATCCTTCTATTTTGCAGCCAACATTTTAATCGGTCCTCTTACTTCTCGTCCAAACACTATTTCCTTTGGGTTACATCCAATGCTTTCTTGACAAGCATTAGGCACCTCAATTAACATTTAACGGTGGTCCGATGTCCCATTCATTTCCTGTTTCGTTGCAGTACTTTGTTAACATACTCTTTATGGTTTGATGAATCTCTCTAATGTACCTTGGGTCTCCAGGTGATAGGCAGTGGACAGTTGGTGTTTCACATCTAACAGTTTCATCACGTCCTGAAACAATTTTGACATGAGATTTATTCCTCGGTCACTCTGAGCGATTTCCGGAATATAAAACTTAGTAAAAAAGTCTAGTGACTTCTCGGAGATTACTTTGTCACTGATGTCACTGGAAACATCAAGATTAACATATATTCGTGACCTTTCTTCATCCTTGGTAACTGTCCCACAATGTCGATCATTACCTTGCTGAAGGGTTCTCCTCGCACTTCAATCGGATGAAAGAGAGCTTTCTTGATGTTCTCGTTAGGCTTTCCAGCCATCTGACAAACGTGACATGTACGAAGAAAAATGGTTAACATCCTTATGCATACCCGGCCAGAAGAAGGGTTTCATAATCTTCTCCGCCATCTTCCTTATTCCCATGTGTCCCATCTCTTGAGCTACGGTGATCACCTGTGTTCTCAGTGGTGCGGGAATCAATATCTGACGGTATATTGTCCATTCAGCATTCTCAGGGATATCGGCGGGTCTATGCTTTCTCATAAGCAATCCATCCTTAAGATAATAACAGGTGGGAGACTACTGCACCTCCATCTCATCCACCACACAGTACAATAACTCTATTAATGTCGCATCCTTCCAATGCAATCCTATCAGCCTTTTCTTAATTCATCGCTCCTTCAGTTTCTCTGTCTTTTTCTGTAGCCACTTTCCTTGTCATGCTGCTAGGAAACAGATATGGGTAGTCCTTCTCGAGTTCAGTGGTAGAACTATACTTCAATAGTTTCTCCGTTACAATGGGACAAGGCACAAACGGCGCTCCACCAACCTCATTACCCAGCAGTACTTCTACTCCTTCGACAGCCAATGAATCCTTTACCATAAAATCAAAATGACATGTCACCAACTCGCATGACAGTTTCAAACGGCAAATAGGGGTAAAATCCTTGTCTCTTATTCCCTTCGAAAAGACCGAAAATCCTGTGAGAGACTGCTCCACCAAAGGGCGTACACCTCGTGTCACTACTCTATGGTTACAACCTGTGTTGTGCAATATTTTGAACGGGATCTACTTGCTCCTTTCTAGAGCGGCTAACATGCCTTCGTAAATATAAGGTTGAAAGGTATCCACGCTTTTTGGAGTTGTCCTGTTCGTCGTGTAAATGTTAGCCAGTTTATTTTCCTCATCGTCCTTTCCCGATTGTTTCTTCATCTTCGCTTTCTGTGAGGTTGAATTATCCTTAACCAGGCGACTACTTTCGGTTGGTTCAAATAACACTCTTTACTGACGTGGGCTTTTTTTGCCGCACTTATAACAGACAATACTAATCTTCTGCACATCTTTCAAAACACCTGAGGGAGGACGATTCGACAAGTATTGCTGTGGTAATATCGCATTCTGGTTTTAAACATTACCAGTGGAACTTCCACTGTAGCTATTGAACCTGTTCACATAGTTATTACTGAACTTGTTTCCATGGTTTGGCGAATACTTGACACTTGGTCAGAACGATGGTTGAAACTTCATACCCGAGGAGGGTTTATGATTGATAATATTATAATCTTCACTCAGCAAAGTGGCTTTATCAAGTTTTTCACTTCTCTCTCTTTCAAGTACGTTCGAATATGTTCAGGAACTCCTCGTAAATATTGTTCCAGCACTATCAATTCTTCTAAATCAGCAATCTCTCTAACTTTAGCACCCTCTCTTCATCTCTTAAAACATTGTTGTACTTGATAAGCATAATCCACGAAAGTCCTTTTCTCGTCCTTCCGTAAATTTCGGAATCTTTCATTATAATACTTATGGGTCATCTGATACACTTGCATCACGCTCCCTTTAACTCCTTGATACTCCTTCTTCTGGTCATGAGACCAGGCAAGATATGCAATGCGTCCTTTTCCAATGAGGACGGTCTCCAATAACTCAGACCATTTATCTTCTGGCCATTCCATCGTCAACGCGACCTTTTCAAAATGATCGAACAATTTGTCGTTAGCTTCTTCCATGGATTTTGGAATTAACCTCTGGGTGTTCGTCACATAAACACTGGATCGTGTAAAGCAGGGGTCATCTTTGTCTGCGTTGCCTACCATGCACGAGCACTCAACAGCTCCAATTCCCTCACATTTTGAGTAATCTCTCTCGCCTCCTCTCTCTCTCTTTCTTCCCGTCTTACAATTGTTTTGCCTCCTCTCTCTCTCTCTCTCTCTGTCTCTCTCTCTCTCTCTCTCTCTCTCTCTCTCTCTTCCCATTCTGCCATCATCTTAATCAAATTCTCGTCGGCTGTTATTCGTCGAATCTCATCCTCTACATTCCTTTCTGCTTTCATTCCTTCAGTTCCTCGGTTAACTGATACTTGCTTCGCTACAGATTCTGCTTCAGCATTCTCCAACAGTTCGCGATCTGCTACAATATCTTCATCTGGAAACTTTCCCGACTTTATCAACGCTTCTAAGGCTATATACTTGATTTGGGCTTTAATCATTCCACTCATTGCATGGCCACCACATGCCATGAAAAAAAAGTAGCACTGAGCTTTAGTTACATTAGCTTTTAATAATTCCTGAACTATTGGGTTTTCGAAAAACTCTTTTGCATTTAGTTGTGCCACCTTGTACTTTAAAAAAAAATTATACATCTCCAAAATTATATCCTAACAATACACAGAATCCTATCAACACTAAACTGTACAAACCTTTAATAAAAACATGGACCTGTTATCACCAATATTTAAAACAGACTTGCTTGATCCCAAGGATCTAGGCACCAAAAATATATACTGTATATTACAGCTGAAGAGTTATATAAATCCCTGAGCTCCAAAACTTACCTGATTATATTACATAAGTCTATCACACTTGAAGAATAATTTTTATAAACACTGAATATCCAAAGGTCTCTTACGTTACTCTAAACAAAAATTAGGTGATTTCTTTATAAGAACTATTCAAAACCAACTTCTTACTGAAAAACAATATTGGTGATTGAAATAATGCACACTTTACAAAAATAAATAAATTCTATAAATAGTTAACAGCATTTCAAGAGAATTAACACCAAAAAATAAATCACTCGGATATTAGATTTTGAACTAAACTTTAGACTAAGACAAAAGAAAGATGCTTTGAAAAAATTATACAATCTCTTGTTGCACTGGAAATCAATTTATAAAAATATTCAATTTTGATTATGAATGAAAAGAATTAACACTTTAAAACTCTGATGAACTTAAAATAATGAAATTTACATATATGTAACTGTTACATTTACAACCTTTGGTTCACGCAAGGTTACAGAACAGTTAAGCAAAATCTTTAATTCAATTGACTGTTTAACCTAATGTCATAGGGCCAGTTACAAAAATTTATGTTTAAATGTTATTATATTGACACACTACATTTGAATTAGCATCCAATAATTTCACCAACGTTTGAACAACACTATACACAATATATGTTCGATAGAAACCTCTTTTCCCTTTGGAGAGGACAAACACTTGAGAGGAGAGAGTGCAGGCGAATGTTGGCTCTTCCAAAGGGATAGGCTGGGGGTCTTTTGCTGCTTATGCATTACTAGTTCCTATATATATTAACCTAATTCATCTAGAAAATTCTAATATATCATTCTGGTAGCGTGGGGGTCATGGTTCTAGAGGTGTAAGTTTGCCAGCGTAGTAATTTGAAGAAGGGGAACTAACTTTGCTGGCGAGGCCACCCTATCTCAGCTAACTCCGCCCATCTACCTCTCTTGGCAATAAATAAAAAGATTGAATCTAATTCAAGAATTTTTATGCACTTTCTAACCACAGGGAAACATAAATGACATATTCTCTGATGCTCATACCTCGTGTGTTTCATACATCATACCTAAACGAGATTACATTAGCCTTCATAACAGAAGTACATGAAATAAAAATTTTATTCTTAAAAATGACGTAAATTTACATATAGTGAACTAAACGAAAATACAACTGAAAGATTGACGAAAGTCGTATGGAAATCATATACATTTACTTGAACCAACGAGAGTTGAAGTCACCTTATGAGCTGGCTAAACTTCTCTTAAATACATGAATAAAATATTTACTCTTATACCAGACCAGCTTCGTGAGAATATATACATATATATATATATATATATATATATATATATATATATATATATATATATATATATATATATATATATATATATTTATTTATATATATATATATATATATATATATATATATATATATATATATATATATGTATATATATACAGTATATATATATATATACATATATATTTGTATATATATATATATTTATATATATATATATATATATATATATATATATATATATATATATATACTGTATATATATATGTATTATAGCCACGAAAGGAAGGATGAAAAGACTTGATTGGAGTTAGTATTTTCATCCATTAAGGACATCAACAGACTCAACAATGAGAATACATATACAAAGACATCGTATTTATACTGGAGAAGGGGATCCAACAGCTATTAGTTTCTTAATAATTTCGGAAAGGTCAGATTTTAGATAAAAGGGTAATACTGGATTAACGGAAAACAGACCTGGGCTTAGATTCAAATTTCTACCTTTGGTATAGGAGATTAAAAAGGATTCAACAATATTCCTTTGGAAATAGTCATTTACATGGATTATTTTTTTCGCCTCTGACCATCCAATTCTGTGACTTGACTCTAACCCATGGGAGGCCAAGCCATTATTAAGAGAACCCCTAGAGACGGCCACCTGATGCTGCTTAAATCTGACTGAGATACCTTTGGATGTTTGGCTGACATAGAATAGGTTACACTCTGAATAAGGAATGCTATATATTACATTATTGTCATTTCCAAAACTATTATTAATCAACATGTTTTTTAACGTACAATTATATTGAAACACTACACCAATGTCTAGTTTTTTCAAAAGGGGTAACATCTAATAAACAAACATGAAATGGCAAACAAAGCATATTATTAATTGTTTCCTTCCTCTCTAACTGGACACTATAAAAAGTTTTCTTAGCCTTATTCATACATTTTTCTAAGATATATTTGGGATAGCAAAATTTTCTTGCAATTTTTGCTATTTTAGTGAACTCGTCATCAATATACTCTGGGCTACAAATTCTAAATGTCCAAAGGTACATGGAGGAAAAAACTGAATGCTTTATATTTTTAGAGTGACCAGAGTAGAAATGTATATATGAAAAATTATTGGCTGGCTTTCTATATATGGAAAACTTGAATTTATCTGTTTCTCCAACTATTAAAACGTCTAAAAATGAGATACGGTTATTTTCTTCATTTTCTAATGTAAATTTTATAGATGGTACTAATGAATTAATGATTGAAACAAAACCCTCAAGGAAATTTCTACATCGTTGTTTAGAGGAACATGTGATCCCTAAAACGTTACTCCCAGCTCGACTAAGAAAAGAGATCGACCACCCATTTAGTGATTTCAGTGTTTTCTCCCTGAAGAAACACCTGGAAACTACAAGAAAGACAGAACAATAACTATTCAAGAAGTTAGGGAAGGCTAAACATGATTTCATGCGTGATGTTCCTCTTGACAGGAGAACACCCATATTGAACGTTATCTACTCCCGACTTGGAGAGAAATTTCAGGTTTTAAGTGTTCATTTGGAAAATAAATTGAATAGACTAATACAGGCAAGTGATTGGAACAAGAATTTTCAAAATAATTGTGTTTTAAACTTATCCGATAAACCTGTATCAAGTGAAGTAAATAAGGCTTTGGGGTATGGTTTATCATTCGCAGTAAATAAAAAACTTAATAGTGTAGATATTGCCTCTGCCTTTGTAAAATTGGAAAACACTAAGAAAATTCCCCAGTGTAACATCGACATTGCTAAAGGGCTTATTTATTCGGTGATGGGATATGCAAACACCTGCAATTTCCCTAAACGTTCTTTAACAGCCTTAAAATCGTTGAAAAATGACTGTGAATTACATATTACAAAAGCAGACAAAGCTAATGTACTAGTTATTATGAACAGAACCACTTATTTAGAAAAGATGTATGTACTTTTATCTGATGTTTCCACTTACATAAAATAAGAGTTGATCCCCTAGACGATGTCATCAAAGAATTTAATAAAAACTTAAAATTTATCTTAAAACAAGAAAAAATCCTTAATTAATGCCTTTATCTCTACTGGTCCGTCTTTGCCTTATTTATATGGTTTAATTAAAACCCATAAAACAGGAAATTAAATCATACCAATTATCAGTGCTACAGGTTCCATTAACTATAAATTATACAAATATTTAGTCAAATTACTTTCCCCGATCTTAGGATCTATTTCAACCTCGCATATAAAAAATTCTGTAGATCTTTGCGAAAAATTACAAAAAGTTAACCTTACGTCCAGACATATATTAGTAAGTTTTGATGTGACTTCGTTGTTTACCAAGGTGCCGGTTAATAACTTATTGTATTTCCTGTCGAGTATTTTAGATGCTTATGATTTACCTTTATCAACCCATACTATTATTGAACTCATTTGTCTGTGCATTAAAAAGTGTAAATTTAGTTTTAATGGAGATTACTATGAACAAGTTTTTGGTATGGCTATGGGTAATCCTTTGTCCCTACTTTTATCCAACATATATATGGAGTTTTTTTTTTAATCTAGATTAATTTCTTCAGTGTGGTGTTCCCAAATTGTTTAGTATCGATATGTTGATGATGTTCTAGGTATTTTAGAAGAAAATTTTAATTTTGAGGGTTTTGTTTCAATCATTAATTCATTAGTACCATCTATAAAATTTACTATAGAAAATGAAGAAAATAACCGTATCCCATTTTTAGACGTTTTAATAGTTAGAGAAACAGATACATTTAAGTTTTCCAAATAATTTTTCATATGTACATTTCTACTCCGGTCACTCTACAAGTATAAAGCATTCAATTTTTTCCTCCATGTAGGCCCTACCTTAGGCCATTTAGAATTTGTGGCCCAGAGTATATTGAGGACGAGTTCACTAAAATAGAAAAAAAATGCAACAAATCTTTGCTATCCCAAATATTTTTTAGAAAAATGTATGAATAAGGCTAAGAAAACATTTTATAGTGTCCAACTAGAGAGGAAGGAAAGAATTAATAATATGCTTTGTTTTCCATTTCATGTTTGTTTATTAGATGTTACCCCTTTTGAAAAAACTAGACATTGGTGTAATGTTTCAATATAATTGTACGTTAAAAAACATGTTGATTAATAATAGTTTTGGAAATGATAATAATGTAATATATAGCATTCCTTGTTCAGAGTGTAACTTATTCTATGTCGGCCAAACATATATATATATATATATATATATATATATATATATATATATATATATATATATGTGTGTGTGTGTGTGTGTGTATATGCATATACATATATATATATATATATATATATATATATATATATATATATATATACATTTGAATTTTTATACATGAATATCAGGGCTATATTGTCTGAGTTGAATATTTGTTGCTTTTTCTTTAAGGCCTAAAGGGATTATAGAAAATATCATTCACACAGACCGCAAAACGAGAACTTTAAAGGAAGAAGGATACAATGTGAGATCATTTCCAGGAGAATGAGTGAAACAAAACTTTTTTCCTTTGTGGAACAATCTCTTAGAAAGAACTCTGACACTGTGTCTTTGTCCCATTAGCAGAATACTCATTAAACTTTACCGTGTCAGTTATT
>NC_090725.1:130464028-130474028 GCF_036898095.1 Palaemon carinicauda | reverse complement strand
TGGAGAGAATATTAAGACGGGAAAGTAGATGAGGCTGACAAAGCTATGAATTCAGGGAGTGGCTATGGTGTAAGAATTGCTCACAGAATTATTAATGGAATCTCTTCTGAAGCAACGAAGAAGAAGCATATACCCATCAAAAAGAGGGAAGGATCTGTTATACAACAGAAGAGGAATACAGGTAATGTTGGATGGAACACTTTAGTGAGGTCATAAATAGATGTGAAGGGAATAATCTGATGGATATACATGAAGCTGAGGAAGACCTTGATGTCCCCATGAATGAATTCATCGTGTTTGAAGTTGAAGCTATAATAAAAAACTAAAGAGATGGAAAGCCCCTGACTATGATGGAATAACCTCTGAGATGATTTAGGCCGAAAATGAAGTGACTCCCCAAATAATTACAGTATTGATTACTAGAATGCAGCGTGAAGAGGCAAAAACTGGTGAATGGGAGCTAGGGCGTTGGTGAAAATAGCAAAAAAAAAAGAGATCTAATTGATTACAATAATTACAGAGGCATCACACTTATGTCAGTTGTCATGAAAATATATAGTATGCTTATTCTAAAGACTCTAGAGAGAAAGATTGATGAAAAGCTGAGAGATGAGCAAACAGGATTTTTGAAAAGGTAGAAGTTGTATTGACCAAATTTGTATTTCAAGACAAGTAGTACAGCAATGTGTAGAATATAGAAATCTAAATCTGATGTCATTTGTGGACTATGATAAAGCCTTTGATAGTGTGCACCAGCCAATTTTGCGGAGAGTCCTGAAGCACTATGGAATTCCTCTTAAATATGTAAATGTTATTAAGTTCAAGAGCATATCAAGTGCAAAGTTGATGTTAGTGGAGTCCTATCAAATGAGGTTCCTGTGAACAGTGGAGTACTCCAAGGGAATATGTTGTCACCTATAGTATATTGTTTATCCTCCTCATGGATTTTGTAATGCATAGAACAGTTTGGGATGGTAGAAAAGGATTGGACTGGGTTGGTAACAGGATATTAGTAGAACACCAGGTGATTTGCAAAGCTTGTTTACCAGAATATATGAAATATCACATGAGGTTGGGCTCAAGATATATAGAAGAAAGTAAGAAATGCTGAGAACGGAATATGGAAGATGAAATATCATTGGAAAGTGAAAGGATTAATGAGATGGAATTATTTAAATATTTAGGAACTATGATCTCTAATGCAGTGTCTTTAAAATTCAAGTTTAATGAAAATTTGAAAAAAAAAGCATATCAAAAATTACACAATGGCTACGTTTAGTAAAATTTTGAAATTGAAACGGCTGAAATTAAATATGAAAATACAGGCTATATATCAGTTTAGTGAGATCGACGTTTTTGTATGGACAGAAGTCGTGGTATGACAATGAAACAATATCCAATAGATTTTGTAGAATTGAGAATGAAGCCCTCAGAAGAATATTAGGCATTAAATGACAGGACAAGATTAGAAATAAAACTATAACAGAGATTACACGAGTGCCATATGTGGATGAGATTATGGTGAGGGGTAGATGGAGATGGTTTGGTCATGCTCTTCGCACTCCTGAAGAGAGTTTAGTTCACCAAACTTCCAACTGGGATCCACAAGGCACTAGAAGAGTTGGAAGACCCAGGTCTACATGGTTGAGGACAATAAGGTGGGAAGTAGGAAATGATGAATGAAGAAGTATTGAATTAAAAGCTAAGATAGTGACGACTGGGAATACCTAACAGAAGCCCTTTGCGTCAATAGGCGTAGAAGATGATGGTGAAATTCTTAAAACCTTTTTTCTAGGCACATTCGAATAATTTAGGGGAGTTAAAGTCGGCATGTCTAACTCTTTTTATAATCAAGGTTTCCTAACTATCTTTATATAGTTTTAGGATTTTTTAAGTTTTGTTAGAATGAAGTTTTCACTTAGTTTATAATTTCCATATGTGGTGGTTTGTCATATTCTCTTCATTTTCCCAATAGCTAGCTAACTACATGGATATGGTTAGTTGTTGAATGCACACTTCTAAAGCCTACCTGCTCACTTGTTGATTAAAGTCTAGCTGTCTTACTATTCGGCCTAATATGATCTATATAAATATCTTATATATTACTGAGAGTATACTTGTCGAGAATTAAGTTTTTCAGGTCTTTTGTGGCTCCGTTTTTGCAAATTAGTATAATGCTAAAGTTTCTCCAAGCTTCCTAGCAGGCATTTTGTGAAAAATTCAGTGTTACTATCATAAAATCTCCTCCATCTTTTATCAACTCAATTGTTAGGCCATCTTCTCCTGCAGCTTTGCCTCTTCTCATGCCATTAAATGCTTTCCTTACTTCTACCATTACTTTTGGTACCGGCTCAGGTGTTTCATTATTATTGTCGTGTGACGGTGGAGAGAACGTTGTGATCACCAATGTGACGGTGTTGGAGAAAGGTTGTGACTCAAAGACAGGATGGAAGCAACTGAGTGAGTTTATTATAGAACACTCTCTTTTATATACAAAAGCTCAAGGCAACAAGAATTTTCATGTTTAAAATTGACACCGTTACCGATGAGGAAAAACAGACATGTTTATTCTGGTTCTCTTTAGATCGAGGGGAGAGCGAAGATACAAGCAATAAATACACAAAATGAAGTATGTACGATCGTGTGACACACGGTTGGTACATGGCTCCCCCTCTAAAAATGACATACTGAACATGTTAAATAGGTGCCCTGAATCTGGAGAGGTAGTAGTAAAAACTGCGCCGATTAGCGGCAGTGAGTGGCTGTAGAAGTCGTTGGTTGGGGTGCGAGCGATTGGTGGATGATGGGTGGCTTTGTTGCCGCTCCAGCTCGTCATGGGGTAGGCGAGTGTGTCCTACGGCATTCATAGGCAAGCGTGTCCTACGGCATTCATAGGCGTGTGTGTCCTACGGCATTCATAGGTGTGTGTGTCCTACGGCATTCATAGGCGAGTGTGTCCTACGGCATTCATAGGCGTGTGTGTCCTACGGCATTCATAGGCGTGTGTGTCCTACGGCATTCATAGGCGTGTCCTACGGCATTCATAGGCCTACGGCTTTTGTTACCACTCCCTTTGTTGCCGCTCCTGTCCTACGGCATTCACGTCAGCTTCGGTTGAAGTTGAATAGGTGTCCTCTTCGTCACGAGTGGAGGCGTTGATGGAGGTTTTGAAGGTCATGAAGTGGCTGTCCATAAGGGCGTTGGCTTTGGTCATCAAGTCCTTTATGGGTAAACTATTGACATCGGGTATGGCAGCACGTACAGGTTTGGGTAAACGGCTTACCCAAAGGGCATGAAGTAGGTTCACCTCACGAGAAGAGCCGTCTGCAGCAGGTTGCAGGTGAGTGATACTAGTCATTTTCCCGAGGGTGAGTGAAGCCCTTTGGTCCCCCAACGGTTGTTGAGAGAGTTGAAAAAGCATTGCTATACGGGCGGCTGGCGACGGCGAGTACTGCTGCAGAAGGTATGCGTTGACAGCGTCATAGTAACGTGAGGGGGGGGGGGGGGAGGCGGGAGGAGCGAGTCACTCTGGGGTCGTTGTGATCACCAATGTGACGGTGTTGGAGAAAGGTTGTAACTCAAAGACAGGATGGAAGCAACTGAGTGAGTTAATTATAGAACACTTTCCTTTATATACAAAAGCTCAAGGCAACAAGAATTTTCATGTTTAGAATTAACATCGTTACCGATAAGGAAAAACAGACATGTTTATTCAGGTTCTTTTTAGTGCGAGGGGAGAGCGAAGATACAAGCAATATATACACAAAATGAAGTATGTACGATCGTGTGACACACGGTTGGTACAGTCGTCAAAGTTATTTTTATACCAATTTTGTATAGCATTGTATAGAAATCCTCCACAATTTATATTAATCCAGCTCTCTTGATGATAATATTTCAATTTTCATCCTTTAAAGCAAGCAGCTGTTGGTGTCCCGTTTCAAGTTTTCTTTTCATGAATTTTATATTTCTTTTCTTTAGTGGTTCCTCGATTTTTCTGATCGTGTTTTATATATATATATATATATATATATATATATATATATATATATATATATATATATATATATATATATATATATATATATATATACAAAAAATGCAACTGTTTCTATTCCGCTACAAGACGAAGGCCTTAGACTTATCCGTATTCATGTCAGGGGTTTGGCCATTTTCATCACCATTCCGGCCATTTCAGTTTGGTGATGGGTGGAGATTTTAGTCTGATCGCTCACAGCAAACTAACCTAGTTATGTGTGACCCTGACTAGTATAGCTTTGCTAATAATGACTAAAGTTAGCGGGAACGTTGTTCTAAAAAATGTAGCCTATGTTTTAATATTGTGTGAAAGGAAACAAACTGCTATAAGAAAATATATTAAGAATAATAATAGAATCGTAATAGATAAAAAAGGTTTCACTTACTATAACTAAAAAAATGATAAAATCATAGAAAAAATCATAAATTTTTACTTACTATAACTTAATTTGTAATTGTCTAAGCTTGATCCAATCATTCAGATATAAGTCCATTCTTCTTGTTTAAATTTGTGTGAAAAGATCAATAATTTTTGCTTTTATCTCAGGATGATAACTGAGGATATTTTTATTGAAAGCCTTTCAAGTTGATTTCACCTTTCCGAATTTATGGCTCTTTTTTTTTAATATTTTTTTTTTATTGCTTTCAATGTGGAAAAGTAGCGTTGGGCCTCCAATCAGCTGTGGAATTTTTCAAGAGACGAACAAAATTGTAAAAGAACTAAAAAAAGAGGAATGAATTAGAATAGCTGCAAGTAGGATATTCTAACTCTACACTCTATCACATACAAAAATATGGTACACAGTTTCCTAGCGCAACACACGTCGTGTAAAATCCAAACACCACGCAACTGGAACTGTGTAGTGCATATTTCCATACAAAGAATTTTATATTTGATTCATAAACTAAAAGATAGATACTGACATTAAGTACAAGTGTGAAGAAAGAATTTTAAAAAAAATCTTATACTGAATGTGATCGATAGTATCATATGAAAATAGGGGGTACTGCAGTTCCACAGGGGTTATACACGAGCCGCCATTAATGGCAATACACAAACCCTTTCACCACTCAGAAACGGATATATATATATATATATATATATATATATATATATATATATATATATATATATATATATATGTGTGTATATATATACATATATATATATATATATATATATATATATATATATATATATATATATATATATGTATGTATGTATGTATATATACATACATATATATATATATATATATATATATATATATATATATATATATATATTTCTATGGAATCTCTGGGAAATATGTGAAACGCCAAATATCTACTTTGGAAAAAAATAAAAGTACGAATTTAACAGATCTCCTAGGAATTCTATAAAACGCAAAATGCACTTTTGATAAAGTATGAAACAAGGCAAAGAGAAATAAAGAGCTAGTCGACTTGTATCTGCTGTTCTATTATTCCTCTCGGAAGGTGAAAAATCATTTATTTCATTAAATGCTTAATGAGTCTTAGAGACCTTCTATCATTGGACGCTTAAAGAGTATAGGACATTTTCTTCCCTGTCATTTAGCATATAGAATGAAGGTGACTGACTACTGTGTGGAAGTTGCAGCAATGAAACGCTTTCATCAAGAACCTGAAAATAAACAATGTGCTGCAGCTAAGAATACACGGGCTTGAGACAGCCTTGTGGTCTTGCGAGTCTCGCTTTCAACAATTACTGGATAAAGTTAGGAAGGCCAGAGCTACAGTAAAGAAAGTCCCTCGTCCTTCTTGGTTGCTAAAACGTTACTCCCAGCTCGACTAAGAAAAGAGATCGACCACCCATTTAGTGATTTCAGTGTTTTCTCCCTGAAGAAACACCTGGAAACTACAAGAAAGACAGAACAATAACTATTCAAGAAGTTAGGGAAGGCTAAACATGATTTCATGCGTGATGTTCCTCTTGACAGGAGAACACCCATATTGAACGTTATCTACTCCCGACTTGGAGAGAAATTTCAGGTTTTAAGTGTTCATTTGGAAAATAAATTGAATAGACTAATACAGGCAAGTGATTGGAACAAGAATTTTCAAAATAATTGTGTTTTAAACTTATCCGATAAACCTGTATCAAGTGAAGTAAATAAGGCTTTGGGGTATGGTTTATCATTCGCAGTAAATAAAAAACTTAATAGTGTAGATATTGCCTCTGCCTTTGTAAAATTGGAAAACACTAAGAAAATTCCCCAGTGTAACATCGACATTGCTAAAGGGCTTATTTATTCGGTGATGGGATATGCAAACACCTGCAATTTCCCTAAACGTTCTTTAACAGCCTTAAAATCGTTGAAAAATGACTGTGAATTACATATTACAAAAGCAGACAAAGCTAATGTACTAGTTATTATGAACAGAACCACTTATTTAGAAAAGATGTATGTACTTTTATCTGATGTTTCCACTTACATAAAATAAGAGTTGATCCCCTAGACGATGTCATCAAAGAATTTAATAAAAACTTAAAATTTATCTTAAAACAAGAAAAAATCCTTAATTAATGCCTTTATCTCTACTGGTCCGTCTTTGCCTTATTTATATGGTTTAATTAAAACCCATAAAACAGGAAATTAAATCATACCAATTATCAGTGCTACAGGTTCCATTAACTATAAATTATACAAATATTTAGTCAAATTACTTTCCCCGATCTTAGGATCTATTTCAACCTCGCATATAAAAAATTCTGTAGATCTTTGCGAAAAATTACAAAAAGTTAACCTTACGTCCAGACATATATTAGTAAGTTTTGATGTGACTTCGTTGTTTACCAAGGTGCCGGTTAATAACTTATTGTATTTCCTGTCGAGTATTTTAGATGCTTATGATTTACCTTTATCAACCCATACTATTATTGAACTCATTTGTCTGTGCATTAAAAAGTGTAAATTTAGTTTTAATGGAGATTACTATGAACAAGTTTTTGGTATGGCTATGGGTAATCCTTTGTCCCTACTTTTATCCAACATATATATGGAGTTTTTTTTTTAATCTAGATTAATTTCTTCAGTGTGGTGTTCCCAAATTGTTTAGTATCGATATGTTGATGATGTTCTAGGTATTTTAGAAGAAAATTTTAATTTTGAGGGTTTTGTTTCAATCATTAATTCATTAGTACCATCTATAAAATTTACTATAGAAAATGAAGAAAATAACCGTATCCCATTTTTAGACGTTTTAATAGTTAGAGAAACAGATACATTTAAGTTTTCCAAATAATTTTTCATATGTACATTTCTACTCCGGTCACTCTACAAGTATAAAGCATTCAATTTTTTCCTCCATGTAGGCCCTACCTTAGGCCATTTAGAATTTGTGGCCCAGAGTATATTGAGGACGAGTTCACTAAAATAGAAAAAAAATGCAACAAATCTTTGCTATCCCAAATATTTTTTAGAAAAATGTATGAATAAGGCTAAGAAAACATTTTATAGTGTCCAACTAGAGAGGAAGGAAAGAATTAATAATATGCTTTGTTTTCCATTTCATGTTTGTTTATTAGATGTTACCCCTTTTGAAAAAACTAGACATTGGTGTAATGTTTCAATATAATTGTACGTTAAAAAACATGTTGATTAATAATAGTTTTGGAAATGATAATAATGTAATATATAGCATTCCTTGTTCAGAGTGTAACTTATTCTATGTCGGCCAAACATATATATATATATATATATATATATATATATATATATATATATATATATATATATATATATATATATATATATATATATATATATATATATATATATATATATGTGTGTGTGTGTGTGTGTGTGTATATGCATATACATATATATATATATATATATATATATATATATATATATATATATATATATATATATATATATATATATATATATATACATTTGAATTTTTATACATGAATATCAGGGCTATATTGTCTGAGTTGAATATTTGTTGCTTTTTCTTTAAGGCCTAAAGGGATTATAGAAAATATCATTCACACAGACCGCAAAACGAGAACTTTAAAGGAAGAAGGATACAATGTGAGATCATTTCCAGGAGAATGAGTGAAACAAAACTTTTTTCCTTTGTGGAACAATCTCTTAGAAAGAACTCTGACACTGTGTCTTTGTCCCATTAGCAGAATACTCATTAAACTTTACCGTGTCAGTTATTGCTCAAAGGAGCTTAACACCAAGAGAGAGAGAGAGAGAGAGAGAGAGAGAGAGAGAGAGAGAGAGACTTTCAGTTTTAAAGCTATAGTGATAGGAATTTCTATTTTCATCATAATCATTTTCGATTGCATTTCATTTCGTTTTACGATGTGGAGTGAAGATATTTTTTTTTCTCTTTCGTAAATTATACTGGCTGGGCAGTTTCTTGCTTGTTTGATTTATTTGATAGATTGTGCAGCTTCATCGTTTTGTTAGAATTTTGTCCAAAATATTTTTTTGTTTCATGAAAGAAACTCATCTATTCCTCTAAATGACCTGTAGATGCCTAATCAAGCCGAATCCTTATATATGATTAGACGAGGATGGCCTCACACTTGGTCATACAACGCTGATTTCATATTACATTTTTTTTTCTGTAATTCTTTTTATTGATAATTCCGATTTTTATAGTTAACGAACAATTATAAATCCACTATTCTTTTTTTTTTGTTTTCTTAAAGCATTAGCCCACACCAATTATGAAAAGTAATTAATGAGGGTTCCATTTCGCTTAACCAATTACATTACATATATTACAAATATAAATAAAAATGAGGGGGAATTCACACTAGTTCCTAAAATCATAATAAGCTTCTATTTATTATATAACCATTAAAATTTCTGAAACTGTTTATTTTTCAAAAGGTTAATGCATTCTTATATTTCAATTGATGAAGAAAATTTTTCTTCATTGCAGGTCATTTGACATGTTGGTTACTGGAATCTCGCCTAAATATTTTTACTTCTGCTATTCAATTTCGTTATGCAAATATCCAAGGCTTGAAAATATATATATATATATATATATATATATATATATATATATATATATATATATATATATATATATATATATATATATATATATATATATTGTTTTTGAGTTTTGGTAGGAATGATGTAAGCAGACCATCGGTAGCTAACAGCCTTTATTGATGAACGAAAGCCAATGATTATTCAAAATCTAATTTTCCAACAATTCTATCACTTTTATTGGGTATTCAGCTCTTGTATATTCAATTATTCAGCTGTTGCATTGAACGATAGCAAATTCGCGATTGATATTACATATGAAAACTGAAAAGGACGAGTATAGATTCTTATCTGTAAATGTTAATATCTAATTAAAAATAAGTCACGAATAGAGAGGGGATAAGGCGAGCGTTTTCTCACATCCACTTTCAGTTTAATAATTAAGTTACTTGTTCTCTTTTCGAAAATGCTCTTGTATATCAAATGTTTTATTCATTCCGTATATTACTCGCAAAATTCTTTTTGTTGGTTCAGGATACAACAAATAACTAAAAAGGGAGACACTCTCTCAAAGAAGACTCGTACCTGTTTTGGCCGAATATGGGAGACAAAATATGTTATCATTTTCGTGTTTCCATAATTGTTTTAAAATACTAAAATCAGATTTTCCGAGACATATTACACAAAGAGACGTTATAGTGTAATAGGGCACTGCTCTTTTGTCACAACAACTATTAATATCTTATGTCATATCAGAAAATGTAAAGAATGAATCTAAGCTTAGTAAATAAACCTAGAAATAATCTATTTCTGGCTTTTATAATAGAGTGAAAAATAAGAAGGGAAAAATACTAGCAGAAAAATAAGGCTTCATAATTTCAAATATCTATATTTGTGCTTATATGAAATGATTTCGTCAACGAAATGAATCGGGAAACATCGCAGTCAATTTTCTAATGCCTTTTTTACGAGCA
>NC_090725.1:130456946-130463528 GCF_036898095.1 Palaemon carinicauda | reverse complement strand
GTTGCTAAACAAATATATCCTAATGGAAGTACAACAGAAACAAATATCATTCAGCCATTAAGGGAGGGTAGTATTACCATTATGATCTATGAAACTTATAGTAAACTATTTGATGTACTGTATGAAGCACACATATAAGTAGGTCATGAACAAGTGACTATCGTAAATGTATAAGAATATAACCCGATGAGATATAGGATTATTTCCTCAGCTATATGTGCCACACCAAAAGAAGCATTTCCATACTTGACTTTGATAAAGGTCTTGGAGATGCCCGAAATGCTTTGGCCATTATCATTGATGCTGATAACAGTTTCTATCGGCTCGGCACTATTCTAGGGAGTTTAGCCCTTTTTGGACTGGTGGGGTCCTGGGGACCCCTAGTAACTCTTTGGAATAACATATCTTTTTTTACAATATAGTAAAAAATACCCATGTAGATCCATTTTATCATTAGTGGCTTATGAATATTTAAATAGATAATAGCTTAGAATAATTTATTTTTAGGGAATGACAGCTAAAAATATACCTCTGTGGTCTGTAGGGACCCCATCGGTCTTCCGTGTCCCTATTTCTTCTATTTTTTGTTATTGTCCAATTCTAAAAACTATGTGTTTTCTAAGCCTAGGGCACTGCCCAATCTACATATCAAATAATTATTCCGTAATAATATTTCTGAAGTAATTTATTGGTGCTTCTTCATTATGTATCTAGTTGCTATTGCCACAAAAATCTTTAAAGTAAATTATTGGTGCTTATCCTGTGTGCAAATAAAAAAAAAAAAAAGCTGCTATTTATGCTGTATAATGGAAGGTAGTAGATTGCGTTGAACTGATGCCATGGGTAGATCTTCAACTTCAATCTGAAGTGGATAAGGATACATTCAAACCTGTTGCTGAATTATTCAGTACGAAGACATGACCACCAATTTATCGTGCTTATGATAACGTCAAAAAAATAAAGAGCTGCATAAGATTTGGTGAGATATCAACATGTGCTGTGAGAAAAAGTGGTTAACAAGGGAAGTTAGAACCTATATATGAAGTCTGGCATAAGTTTATTGAAGCATGGCAGGTAAACTATAAAACTGGATCACGTGTTATTGTTGATGAATCTCTAGTATCATTCCAAAGTTGTTCCTTCAAAGTATACCGTATATGTCATCAAAACTAAATAAATATGCGATTAAAATCTGGTGCAGGTCAGATGCTACAAATGCTTATCTCCTAAATACACAAATATATTCAGGAAAGGGTCTTGATAGTCCAAAACGGCAACAAGCTAGATTTAACCTAAATCTAGAACCACTGAACACGAATATTACTCTATTGCGAACACTAGGGAAAAATGAACGGCAAATACTCCTATCATTTCAAGTATCGCGGTATCGCAAAGTGCAATCAACAAAATCTGGCTTCAGCAAATATCACCATTTTATATCAAGTTATGTCTGGAAGATCAATAAGGCAGTAATTTTACTGAGTACAATTTATTATGACAATAAGATGCAAGAAGATGAACTTTTAAACACGATAAGATTTTGGACTATAATGCAATAAAAGATGAGGTTGATACCCAATACTTCTTAGTCAAGAACTATGCATGTAAAAGAATTACCAATAGATGGCCTTTGGTTATTTTTTAGTGGATGATTGATGCTGCAGGATATAATGCTGCTGTATGCTTCATGGAAACAATTCTAATGTCTGAACTGGAAACCGAAAGCTCAGGAATTCTGTCTCCAACTCAGCTAAACAACTTTATAAGCAACAGATCCAGCGACGTTTCAGAGATTTACGAGCTGATTTTCCATGGCATATAATTCAATGCATGGAAGCGTTTATGATTATGGAAGACACAGCACTTCACTTTAAAACCCAGCAAAAAGAAACCAAGAAAAGACGTTGTTCCAAGTGTCCAAGGAAGCTGGAAAAATAAAGATATCGTGCATATCATGTGGTGACCCAGTGTGTGATGCACATTGTAACTCTATTTGTAAAGATTGCATATAAAATTTGCTTAGTATGTAAGTCGCATTGTGTCATAACAGACCAAAAACAATAAGCTGTATGTCATTTAATGTCATTAATTGCTAATATTTACTTGTTTAATGGAAGATAATCTTAATTTTGCTAACTAAAGGCATTTTTTCACAGTTTTTCTTTTCTTACACACGAATGGGATTTTGTTTAAAGTATATACAAAAAGGATATTGGGTTTCATCAAAAAAGACCTGAAGAATACACAGGTAAAGTTTAGTAATTCTAAGTTCATGAATAATATATTCATCTAACTCAAAAAATGGGGTTTGTATGAGCCCTATCAGTCTTCTAGGTAATTTCTAGCCCACCAGTCCACGAAGGGTTAAAACTGTTTTATACCAGATCTCAATTTAATGTTTGCAGGAAGCAATTATTGGTATTGGATTAATTTCCAATGGATAAAAAGTATAGCTAAAAACGGCAGAAACCAGTAATCAATAGGAACTGGACAATGATTTTTCAAATGTTTATATAAAAGAAAATGTTTAAATTTATTATGCAATTCAAAATATCATTCGAGCTTACATTGATGCAATAGAAAAAATTTGATTATTTTGGTAATTTAAAAAGAAACACTAAACTAATTATTTACTAATGATTACTTATTATTTTGATTCCTCGTGTTTCAGTTATATACTCAATAAAGTATTAAACACATGCTACTCGTATACTCTAAGTACACTAAGACATTCTGTACAATTCCTAGGTATAGAAATTGCCCCGCCCAGAGATTATAGTGTTAAAACATATAAATATTATTTCATACTTTGTCTAAAACTCTTAGCTGTTCTAAAAACTACCAAGGCTTTCTAAAAAGTACCGAAATTTTAAACTTTGCCACTAACATATACATATATATATATATATATATATATATATATATATGCGTGTATATATATATATACAGTATATATATATATATATATATATATATATATATATATATATATGAATATATATATAAATATATATATATATAAATATATTTATATATATTCATATATTCACATATATATACATATATATATATATATATATATATATATATATATATATATATATATATATATATATATATATATATATATATAAATATATTTCGTGTATGTACATATATATATATATATATATATATATATATATATTATATATATAAACATATTTCGTGTATGTACATATATATATATATATATATATATATATATATATATATATATATATATATATATATATATATATACAGTATATATATATATATATACTGTATATATATATATATATATATATATATATATATATATATATATACAGTATATATATATATATATATATATATACAGTATATATATATATATATATATATATATATATATATATGTATATATATATACTGTATATATATATATATATATATATATATATATATATATATATATATATATATATATATACAGTATATATACATATATATATGCATATATATATATATATATATATATATATATATATATATGTATATATATATATATATATATATATATATAAATAAATATATATATATGTATATATATATACATATATATATATATATATATATATATATATATATATATATATATATATATATATATATATATATATATATATATATATATATATATCTGTGAGCGTACCTGCCTGCCTCTTTTCTTTGAATAATTAAAATCAGAAACTTAGTTAACATTCATGTTTGATATTCCTCCCTTACGTATAATAAAAATATATGTAAAATTTGAATAATTGCAAAACAATACCCATATCCAATATTAGATATGCAGTGGTACTTTGAAGAAGAATTATATTTAGGGAAAATTAGATAATATACTTATTTCTTGAGCACAACGACTGAATGGCTTGGCCTCTTTAGACATCCAAGACAGACATACAACTGTGTATCAAGTGACGTCTTGGAAATCAGAGTCGGGGTCCACATTGCAGACATTAATCTTAATCCCAATCTCTCTCTCTCTCTCTCTCTCTCTCTCTCTCTCTCTCTCTCTCTCTCTCTCTCTCTCTCTCTCTCTCTCTCTCTTTGAAGGTTTAGCTAGTGTCCTTCGAAGACTAATCAAGCCCCTTACATTTCGCTCGTCGTACATTAAATGTGTCTGCAGAGACCTCCATTTCGAAGCAGGTGACATTTGTTTGGACTCCCTCGGCCCCTGAATAAGGAGAGAAGACTAGAATCGGGGCCATTTGATTACATCATGTTTCATCTCTTCTATTGAGATCTATCTTGCGATTATTTTCCCAATATAGTTATTCAGAAACACGTCCGAATAGATATATTTCGTGTTATACGTGATGAAACTTGATTATTTTTGTATGTAAGCTAAAGAGAGAATGACAGAGAAGGGAAAGAAACCGAATGAGTTGATAATCCTCTCTCTCTCTCTCTCTCTCTCTCTCTCTCTCTCTCTCTCTCTCTCTCTCTCTCTCTCTCTCTCTCTCTCTCTCTCTCTCTCTCTCTCTCTCTCTGGGAGCAAGGCTGTAAGAGCAGAGAGCTCTATCCAAGAACCCGGAAGAGAAATTCAGCGGAGCGTTCACTCTAATACTCTTGACTAGAGCTATCAGGCCATCAAAGGCATTGAGCCGCTGGCTTGCTCTCACCAATTACAACAAAGTCCTCACATTTCAGCCACGTTTGTATTTCTAGGACGTTCGTGTCTTTTACTTTACAGATCGTTACGTGAGAAAGAAAACGTTGTTTGTATCCCATCAAATGTCTACAAACGATATCTCAAATTAGGAGGAGCAACTTCAGTTTCCAGGTCGATTACTGATAGATTACCTATAATCTTACCATTTCATTTTTCTATCAAATCTGTTTTATTCATCAAATATTAGCGATTGACTCAACTGCATTGTAATTCTATTCAATAAAATTGACTTTAGGCTGATTATATAATTTACCATTTTTAATTACTTTTTATTGCATGTTGAAAACATACCTTACATTTTGAAAGATAAAGATAACTACTCAACCTTCTAATTTAACTTTAAGTTACTACAATGTCCATATTTCTATGATTTTCACTTCAAACTCTATGATTATCAAAAAATAGGCCTAAAGTATACATAGAAACATTTTGAGAGAACCCCTCTTTCTTCAATATGAATACAAGTTAAGAATATAATCGGTACTAAGTTGTAGTTATCTTAGGTTAAGAAATATAACACTGCTAATGATCTCATTCTAGAACACCCTCTAGTGATAAAAACACCTATGGATGGGAGTCCGAGTCCAGAATTGTAAAAAAAAAAAAATTTAAACCATAAAATGACAATTAGTAAGAGAGAAAGTTAGTAGGACAAATTATCGGTGTAGTGGGAGAAGTCCTAGAAGGGAAAGAACATTTTACAGACAAAGAAAAAACTCTAATGAAGTTAGCCCAAAGGAAAAAGGACTCCAGAGGTAAAGATAATTAGTTTCGATCTTTTGATGATATGAGGACTGGAATGGATTATGATTTTTTGGGGGAGAGCTCTATGATTACGAGAAAAGGAAGGTAAAGTCAATGAGAGAATCTTTCTGGTTTCAAATTCATAGAACGAGGAAAATATGAAACCAAAGAAAAATATCACAATAGCAAAATTATATGTCATTGAGAGCTTCAGTCTAACAGGGATAAGGATATGAAAATTAGAAGAAATAAATAGTTGAAGAATAAGAGCTGCTGTAATTCATAAAGAATTACGGTTGCTTAAATGTTAATGATGGTCGGGATCAGAAGTCATTGGGCAATTTAGGAATGGTATGGCGAGGCGCACGTCAATTATGTTCCGCATTTTAGCTGCGAAAGAATTTTATTCAGGGTTTTCCTTCCAAGATGAGTTTAATTAATTCCGCCAGAAGTTTTAGTCCTTTAGCCATGATGATTCATTTGTTATATCTTCCTCGCTGACATGGTTTAAAGGGCAGAAGGAAGTGGTGGGAGGGAGAGAAGAAGAAGAAATGGAATAAGAATGTAGGAGTAAAGGAACGTCTTCCCTGCTTCCTGCAAGAAGAATCGACTCACAAAAATATTAATCCCTGAAATCATCAATGATGATAAGTCATAAGATATTTGCTGGTTTTCACCTGTTTTTTTTAGTTTTTGTCTGTTTGCTTGTTTGTTTGTTTGTTTGATGTATGTTTGTTTGTTGGTTTGTTCGCTTGCTTGCTTGTTTGTTTGTCACCAGCGTAACTAAAGAAGCGATTATTTATGAAAATTTCATGATTTGTCAGATATGGGATAACATAGGAATTACTAGATTTGAACGGTGATCCCGAACCCCATTCAGCTCTAGGATTTTTAAAAGGATTATTACTATAACGAGATTGCACCATTTTAGATATTTCTCCTCAAACAAATAATTAAGGTTTTTTTAGAGGTTTATATGGAATGATAGAGGGAACTGAGCTGCATTGGTGGGAGTCTGAGTTCTGTGAGTGCCTTTTTTACTTCTAGACATGTAATCATTCCTGGATGTGACTTGGTTCCCTGATCTGTTATACCAAACA
>NC_090725.1:130449446-130451946 GCF_036898095.1 Palaemon carinicauda | reverse complement strand
ACCTAACCTACCTTCATAAATATACGGTTTAAAGGCATCCATGCTGTTTGGTGTTGTTCTGTTCGTCATGTAAACATCAGCTGGTTTATTTTCCTCGTCGTTCTTTCCCGTTTGTTTCTTCGTTTTTTTGCATTTTGTGAAGTTTAATTATCATTAAACCCTTAGCTGACTGATTTCGGTTAGTTCAACGAACATTTCTTATTGATATGGCCTCTCTTGCCACCCTTGTAACAGACAATATTAACCTTCTACGAGTCTTTCACAATACCTGAAGGAGTACGATTCGACGAGTGTTGCTGAGGTACTTTCGCATTCTGCTTTGGAACTGTACCAGGGGTACTTCAGCTATAACTATTGAACTTGTTCACATAGTTATTATTGAAATGGTTTCTATGGGTCGGCGATTACTTAATACTTGGTCAGAACAACGGTTGAAACTTCATACCCTAGGAGGGTTTACAACTGATAATATTATAATCTTCACTCAGCAAAGTGGCTTTATCAAGTTTCTTCACCTCTCTCTCTCTCAAGTTCGAATATGTTCAGGAATTCCTTGTAAATATTGTTCCAGAGCCATCAATTCTTCTAACTCAGCCATCTCTCTCATTTAAGCAGCCTCTATCCATCTCTTGAAACATCGTAATACCTTATAAGCTTAATCCAGGAAAGTCCTTTTCTTGGACCTCCGTAAGCTTCAGAATCTTTCATTATAATATTCAGGGGTCATCTGATACATTGTAGTACGCTCCTATTAACTTCTTGATACTCCTTCCTCTTGTCCTGAGACAAGGAAAGATAAGCACTGCATCCTTTTTCACTGGGGACACTCTGCAATAACACAGACCATCTATTGTCTGGCAATTCCATTGTCGATGCGACCGTTTTAAACTGATCGAAGAATTTGTCGGTAGCTTCTTCTGTGAACTTTGGAATTAACCTCTGCACATTCGTCACATTAAACACGGGATTGTACATAGCAGGGGTCATCTCTGTGTGCGTTGCCGACGTTGCATGAGCATTCAACAGCACCAAATCCCTCACATGGCATACTTCTTCTCTCTCTCTTTCTTCCCGTCTTACAATTTCTCTTGCTTCCATTTCCCTTGCATGTCTGGCAATTTCTCTGGCTTCTTTTCTCTCTCTCTCTCTCTCTCTCTCTCTCTCTCTCTCTCTCTCTCTCTCTCTCTCTCTCTCTCTAGCAATTTTTCTTGCCTCTTCTCTCTAACTTCCTTCTCGTCATGCAATTCCTCTTGACTCTTTTTCTCTCTCTTTCTTCCATCTCGCTTCCATTTCCCTCATGTCTTGCGATTTCTCTTGACTCTTTCTCTCTCTCTTCCTTCCATCCTGCTTCCAGTTCCCTCTCATGTATTGCGATTTCTCTCTCTCTCTCTCTCTCTCTCTCTCTCTCTCTCTCTCTCTCTCTCTCTCTCTCTCTCTCTCTCTCTCTCTCTCTCCGTTCTGCCATCATACTCAACTTAATAAATTTCTCTTCCGCTGCAATTCGAATCCCATCCTCTATATTCCTTTCTGCTTTCATTCATTCAGTTTCTAGGTCAACTGACACTTGTTTTGATACCAATTCTGCTTCAGCTTTCTCCAAAAGTTCGCGAGCTGCTTCAATATCTTCTTCCGACAAATTTCCGGAGTTCATCAATATTTCTAAGACTAGACACGTGATTTGGGCTTTAATCATTTCACTCATTGAATGGCCACCAAATGGCATTAAAATACAGATCCACTGAGCTTTACTTACATTAGCTTCTGACAATTCCTGGACAATTGGGTTTTCCAAAAACTCGTACATTTATTTGTACAGTCTTGTACTTTACAAAAATTTATACCTCTCCAAAAAATATTTACAAACAATACACAAAATCCTACCAACGCTTAACTGGTCAACCCTTTAATGAAAACACGTCCTGTTATCATTAATGTTTAAAACAGACTCGCTCAATTCCTAAGGTCTGGGCACCGAAAATAGATATAAGTCTGGAGAATTACATAAATTCCTGAGCTCCAAAACTCACTAGATTATATTACATATATCTGCTACACTTAAAACATACCCGAGCTCTGAGAATATACGTAACTCCCAGACGGCAATATATATAAACACTGAATATCCAAAGGTCGCTTACATTACACTAAAAAAAAAACTAGGTGATTATCTATGTTCACCTATTCAAAAACCAACCTCTTACTTCAGTTCTTAATCAAAGATTATGAGCAAGGCACTAATAGAAACTATTTGTGAATGAAATAATAAAAACGTTACAAAAATTAATATATTCTATAGGTTAACAATGATATAAAAGAATTAACACCAAAATTAGATCATTTGAAATATTAAATCTGAAATGAGATTAAGACAAATGAAAGACTCTATGAAAAATATATACAATCAATTGTTTTACTGAAAATTAATTTTACACAAATATTTAATTTTGACAATTAATGAAAAGAGTTAACACTTTAACACTCTAATGAACATACAATACTG
>NC_090725.1:130429446-130444446 GCF_036898095.1 Palaemon carinicauda | reverse complement strand
CTATCTTCACCATCGTAGCTAATTGGTAGTTTGTTACTTGGCAATCAATTAATGATAAATTTTGCACATTTTTACGTGTTTTTCATATTCAAATAAGCCATATATATTTTTGATACATTAAAGTCTGGATTCTCTTAACGACCTCGGGATCAGAGCCCCAGGCAAAATCACACAAAGACAAGAGCTTGGCTCCGGCCGGGAATCGAACCCTGGTCGGCAAGCTTGTACAGACAGTGACTAACCCACTTGGCCACGAAGAAAGATAAAAGTCAATGACAATTCTTCTGTACTTATACCTGTCGAATTCAGGTATTTTGTACTTAGAATTGAAATCAACCCATCTTCACCATCGTAGCTAATTGGTAGTTTGTTACTTGGCATTCAATTAATGATAAATTTTGCACATTTTTACGTGTTTTTCATATTCAAATAAGCCATATATATTTTTGATACATTAATGTCTGGATTCTTTTAACGACCTCGGGATCAGAGCCCCAGGCGAAATCACAAAAAGACAAGAGCTTGGCTCCGGCCGGGAATCGAACCCTGGTCGGCAAGCTTGTACAGACAGTGACTAACCCACTTGGCCACGAAGAAAGATAAAAGTCAATGACAATTCTTCTGTACTTATACCTGTCGAATTCAGTTATTTTGTACTTAGAATTGAAATCAACCTATCTTCACCATCGTAGCTAATTGGTAGTTTGTTACTTGGCATTCAATTAATGATAAATTTTGCACATTTTTACGTGTTTTTCATATTCAAATAAGCCATATATATTTTTGATACATTAATGTCTGGATTCTCTTAACGACCTCGGGATCAGAGCCCCAGGCGAAATCAAACAAAGACAAGAGCTTGGCTCCGGCCGGGAATCGAACCCTGGTCGGCAAGCTTGTACAGACAGTGACTAACCCACTTGGCCACGAAGAAAGATAAAAGTCAATGACAATTCTTCTGTACTTATACTTGTCAAATTCAGGTATTTTGTACTTAGAATTGAAATCAACCCATCTTCACCATCGTAGCTAATTGGTAGTTTGTTACTTGGCATTCAATTAATGATAAATTTTGCACATTTTTACGTGTTTTTCATATTCAAATAAGCCATATATATTTTTGATACATTAATGTCTGGATTCTCTTAACGACCTCGGGATCAGAGCCCCAGGCGAAATCACACAAAGACAAGAGCTTGGCTCCGGCCGGGAATCGAACCCTGGTCGGCAAGCTTGTACAGACAGTGACTAACCCACTTGGCCACAAGAAAGATAAAAGTCAATGACAATTCTTCTGTACTTATACCTGTGGAATTCAGGTATTTTGTACTTAGAATTGAAATCAACCCATCTTCACCATCGTAGCTAATTGGTAGTTTGTTACTTGGCATTCAATTAATGATAAATTTTGCACATTTTTACGTGTTTTTCATATTCAAATAAGCCATATATATTTTTGATACATTAATGTCTGGATTCTCTTAACGACCTCGGGATCAGAGCCCCAGGCGAAATCACACAAAGACAAGAGCTTGGCTCCGGCCGGGAATCGAACCCTGGTCGGCAAGCTTGTACAGACAGTGACTAACCCACTTGGCCACGAAGAAAGATAAAAGTCAATGACAATTCTTCTGTACTTATACCTGTCGAATTCAGGTATTTTGTACTTAGAATTGAAATCAACCCATCTTCACCATCGTAGCTAATTGGTAGTTTGTTACTTGGCATTCAATTAATGATAAATTTTGCACATTTTTATGTGTTTTTCATATTCAAATAAGCCATATATATTTTTGATACATTAATGTCTGGATTCTCTTAACGACCTCGGGATCAGAGCCACAGGTGAAATCACACAAAGACAAGAGCTTGGCTCCGGCCGGGAATCGAACCCTGGTCGGCAAGCTTGTACAGACAGTGACTAACCTACTTGGCCACGAAGAAAGATAAAAGTCAATGACAATTCTTCTGTACTTATACCTGTGGAATTCAGGTATTTTGTACTTAGAAATGAAATCAACCTATCTTCACCATCGTAGCTAATTGGTAGTTTGTTACTTGGCAATCAATTAATGATAAATTTTGCACATTTTTACGTGTTTTTCATATTCAAATAAGCCATATATATTTTTGATACATTAAAGTCTGGATTCTCTTAACGACCTCGGGATCAGAGCCCCAGGCGAAATCACACAAAGACAAGAGCTTGGCTCCGGCCGGGAATCGAACCCTGGTCGGCAAGCTTGTACAGACAGTGACTAACCCACTTGGCCACGAAGAAAGATAAAAGTCAATGACAATTCTTCTGTACTTATACCTGTCGAATTCAGGTATTTTGTACTTAGAATTGAAATCAACCCATCTTCACCATCGTAGCTAATTGGTAGTTTGTTACTTGGCATTCAATTAATGATAAATTTTGCACATTTTTACGTGTTTTTCATATTCAAATAAGCCATATATATTTTTGATACATTAATGTCTGGATTCTTTTAACGACCTCGGGATCAGAGCCCCAGGCGAAATCACAAAAAGACAAGAGCTTGGCTCCGGCCGGGAATCGAACCCTGGTCGGTAAGCTTGTACAGACAGTGACTAACCCACTTGGCCACGAAGAAAGATAAAAGTCAATGACAATTCTTCTGTACTTATACCTGTCGAATTCAGTTATTTTGTACTTAGAATTGAAATCAACCTATCTTCACCATCGTAGCTAATTGGTAGTTTGTTACTTGGCATTCAATTAATGATAAATTTTGCACATTTTTACGTGTTTTTCATATTCAAATAAGCCATATATATTTTTGATACATTAATGTCTGGATTCTCTTAACGACCTCGGGATCAGAGCCCCAGGCGAAATCAAACAAAGACAAGAGCTTGGCTCCGGCCGGGAATCGAACCCTGGTCGGCAAGCTTGTACAGACAGTGACTAACCCACTTGGCCACGAAGAAAGATAAAAGTCAATGACAATTCTTCTGTACTTATACTTGTCGAATTCAGGTATTTTGTACTTAGAATTGAAATCAACCCATCTTCACCATCGTAGCTAATTGGTAGTTTGTTACTTGGCATTCAATTAATGATAAATTTTGCACATTTTTACGTGTTTTTCATATTCAAATAAGCCATATATATTTTTGATACATTAATGTCTGGATTCTCTTAACGACCTCGGGATCAGAGCCCCAGGCGAAATCACACAAAGACAAGAGCTTGGCTCCGGCCGGGAATCGAACCCTGGTCGGCAAGCTTGTACAGACAGTGACTAACCCACTTGGCCACAAGAAAGATAAAAGTCAATGACAATTCTTCTGTACTTATACCTGTGGAATTCAGGTATTTTGTACTTAGAATTGAAATCAACCCATCTTCACCATCGTAGCTAATTGGTAGTTTGTTACTTGGCATTCAATTAATGATAAATTTTGCACATTTTTACGTGTTTTTCATATTCAAATAAGCCATATATATTTTTGATACATTAATGTCTGGATTCTCTTAACGACCTCGGGATCAGAGCCCCAGGCGAAATCACACAAAGACAAGAGCTTGGCTCCGGCCGGGAATCGAACCCTGGTCGGCAAGCTTGTACAGACAGTGACTAACCCACTTGGCCACGAAGAAAGATAAAAGTCAATGACAATTCTTCTGTACTTATACCTGTCGAATTCAGGTATTTTGTACTTAGAATTGAAATCAACCCATCTTCACCATCGTAGCTAATTGGTAGTTTGTTACTTGGCATTCAATTAATGATAAATTTTGCACATTTTTATGTGTTTTTCATATTCAAATAAGCTATATATATTTTTGATACATTAATGTCTGGATTCTCTTAACGACCTCGGGATCAGAGCCACAGGTGAAATCACACAAAGACAAGAGCTTGGCTCCGGCCGGGAATCGAACCCTGGTCGGCAAGCTTGTACAGACAGTGACTAACCCACTTGGCCACGAAGAAAGATAAAAGTCAATGACAATTCTTCTGTACTTATACCTGTCGAATTCAGGTATTTTGTACTTAGAAATGAAATCAACCTATCTTCACCATCGTAGCTAATTGGTAGTTTGTTACTTGGCAATCAATTAATGATAAATTTTGCACATTTTTACGTGTTTTTCATATTCAAATAAGCCATATATATTTTTGATACATTAAAGTCTGGATTCTCTTAACGACCTCGGGATCAGAGCCCCAGGCAAAATCACACAAAGACAAGAGCTTGGCTCCGGCCGGGAATCGAACCCTGGTCGGCAAGCTTGTACAGACAGTGACTAACCCACTTGGCCACGAAGAAAGATAAAAGTCAATGACAATTCTTCTGTACTTATACCTGTCGAATTCAGGTATTTTGTACTTAGAATTGAAATCAACCCATCTTCACCATCGTAGCTAATTGGTAGTTTGTTACTTGGCATTCAATTAATGATAAATTTTGCACATTTTTACGTGTTTTTCATATTCAAATAAGCCATATATATTTTTGATACATTAATGTCTGGATTCTTTTAACGACCTCGGGATCAGAGCCCCAGGCGAAATCACAAAAAGACAAGAGCTTGGCTCCGGCCGGGAATCGAACCCTGGTCGGCAAGCTTGTACAGACAGTGACTAACCCACTTGGCCACGAAGAAAGATAAAAGTCAATGACAATTCTTCTGTACTTATACTTGTCGAATTCAGTTATTTTGTACTTAGAATTGAAATCAACCCATCTTCACCATCGTAGCTAATTGGTAGTTTGTTACTTGGCATTCAATTAATGATAAATTTTGCACATTTTTACGTGTTTTTCATATTCAAATAAGCCATATATATTTTTGATACATTAATGTCTGGATTCTCTTAACGACCTCGGGATCAGAGCCCCAGGCGAAATCACACAAAGACAAGAGCTTGGCTCTGGCCTGGAATCGAACCCTGGTCGGCAAGCTTGTACAGACAGTGACTAACCCACTTGGCCACGAAGAAAGATAAAAGTCAATGACAATTCTTCTGTACTTATACCTGTGGAATTCAGGTATTTTGTACTTAGAAATGAAATCAACCCATCTTCACCATCGTAGCTAATTGGTAGTTTGTTACTTGGCATTCAATTAATGATAAATTTTGCACATTTTTATGTGTTTTTCATATTCAAATAAGCCATATATATTTTTGATACATTAATATCTGGATTCTCTTAACGACCTCGGGATCAGAGCCCCAGGCGAAATCACACAAAGACAAGAGCTTGGCTCCGGCCGGGAATCGAACCCTGGTCGGCAAGCTTGTACAGACAGTGACTAACCCACTTGGCCACGAAGAAAGATAAAAGTCAATGACAATTCTTCTGTACTTATACCTGTCGAATTCAGGTATTTTGTACTTAGAAATGAAATCAACCTATCTTCACCATCGTAGCTAATTGGTAGTTTGTTACTTGGCATTCAATTAATGATAAATTTTGCACATTTTTACGTGTTTTTCATATTCAAATAAGCCATATATATTTTTGATACATTAAAGTCTGGATTCTCTTAACGACCTCGGGATCAGAGCCCCAAGCGAAATCACACAAAGACAAGAGCTTGGCTCCGGCCGGGAATCGAACCCTGGTCGGCAAGCTTGTACAGACAGTGACTAACCCACTTGGCCACGAAGAAAGATAAAAGTCAATAACAATTCTTCTGTACTTATACCTGTGGAATTCAGGTATTTTGTACTTAGAATTGAAATCAACCCATCTTCACCATCGTAGCTAATTGGTAGTTTGTTACTTGGCATTCAATTAATGAAAAATTTTCCACATTTTTACGTGTTTTTCATATTCAAATAAGCCATATATATTTTTGATACATTAATGTCTGGATTCTCTTAACGACCTCGGGATCAGAGCCCCAGGCGAAATCACACAAAGACAAGAGCTTGGCTCCAGCCGGGAATCGAACCCTGGTCGGCAAGCTTGTACAGACAGTGACTAACCCACTTGGCCACGAAGAAAGATAAAAGTCAATGACAATTCTTCTGTACTTATACCTGTCGAATTCAGGTATTTTGTACTTAGAATTGAAATCAACCCATCTTCACCATCTTAGCTAATTGGTAGTTTGTTACTTGGTATTCAATTAATGATAAATTTTGCACATTTTTACGTGTTTTTCATATTCAAATAAGCCATATATATTTTTGATACATTAATGTCTGGATTCTCTTAACGACCTCGGGATCAGAGCCCCAGGCGAAATCACACAAAGACAAGAGCTTGGCTCCGGCCGGGAATCGAACCCTGGTCGGCAAGCTTGTACAGACAGTGACTAACCCACTTGGCCACGAAGAAAGATAAAAGTCAATGACAATTCTTCTGTACTTATACCTGTCGAATTCAGGTATTTTGTACTTAGAATTGAAATCAACCCATCTTCACCATCGTAGCTAATTGGTAGTTTGTTACTTGGCATTCAATTAATGATAAATTTTGCACATTTTTACGTGTTTTTCATATTCAAATAAGCCATATATATTTTTGATACATTAATGTCTGGATTCTCTTAACGACCTCGGGATCAGAGCCCCAGGCGAAATCACACAAAGAAAAGAGCTTGGCTCCGGCCGGGAATCGAACCCTGGTCGGCAAGCTTGTACAGACAGTGACAAACCCACTTGGCCACGAAGAAAGATAAAAGTCAATGACAATTCTTCTGTACTTATACCTGTCGAATTCAGGTATTTTGTACTTAGAATTGAAATCAACCCATCTTCACCATCGTAGCTAATTGGTAGTTTGTTACTTGGCATTCAATTAATGATAAATTTTGCTCATTTTTACGTGTTTTTCATATTCAAATAAGCCATATATATTTTTGATACATTAATGTCTGGATTCTTTTAACGACCTCGGGATCAGAGCCCTAGGCGAAATCACACAAAGACAAGAGCTTGGCTCCGGCCGGGAATCGAACCCTGGTCGGCAAGCTTGTACAGATAGTGACTAACCCACTTGGCCACGAAGAAAGATAAAAGTCAATGACAATTCTTCTGTACTTATACCTGTCGAATTCAGATATTTTGTACTTAGAATTGAAATCAACCCATCTTCACCATCGTAGCTAATTGGTAGTTTGTTACTTGGCATTCAATTAATGATAAATTTTGCACATTTTTATGTGTTTTTCATATTCAAATAAGCCATATATATTTTTGATACATTAATGTCTGGATTCTCTTAACGACCTCGGGATCAGAGCCCCAGGCGAAATCACACAAAGACAAGAGCTTGGCTCCGGCTGGGAATCGAACCCTGGTCGGCAAGCTTGTACAGACAGTGACTAACCCACTTGGCCACGAAGAAAGATAAAAGTCAATGACAATTCTTCTGTACTTATACCTGTCGAATTCAGGTATTTTGTACTTAGAATTGAAATCAACCCATCTTCACCATCGTAGCTAATTGGTAGTTTGTTACTTGGCATTCAATTAATGATAAATTTTGCACATTTTTACGTGTTTTACATATTCAAATAAGCCATATATATTTTTGATACATTAATGTCTGGATTCTCTTAACGACCTCGGGATCAGAGCCCCAGGCGAAATCACACAAAGACAAGAGCTTGGCTCCGGCCGGGAATCGAACCCTGGTCGGCAAGCTTGTACAATCAGTGACTAACCCACTTGGCCACGAAGAAAGATAAAAGTCAATGACAATTCTTCTGTACTTATACCTGTCGAATTCAGGTATTTTGTACTTAGAATTGAAATCAACCCATCTTCACCATCGTAGCTAATTGGTAGTTTGTTACTTGGCATTCAATTAATGATAAATTTTGCACATTTTTACGTGTTTTTCATATTCAAATAAGCCATATATATTTTTGATACATTAATGTCTGCATTCTCTTAACGACCTCGGGATCAGAGCCCCAGGCGAAATCACACAAAGACAAGAGCTGGGCTCCGGCCGGGAATCGAACCCTGGTCAGCAAGCTTGTACAGACAGTGACTAACCCACTTGGCCACGAAGAAAGATAAAAGTCAATGACAATTCTTCTGTACTTATACCTGTCGAATTCAGGTATTTTGTACTTAGAATTGAAATCAACCCATCTTCACCATCGTAGCTAATTGGTAGTTTGTTACTTGGCATTCAATTAATGATAAATTTTGCACATTTTTATGTGTTTTTCATATTCAAATAAGCCATATATATTTTTGATACATTAATGTCTGGATTCTCTTAACGACCTCGGGATCAGAGCCCCAGGCGAAATCACACAAAGACAAGAGCTTGGCTCCGGCCGGGAATCGAACCCTGGTCGGCAAGCTTGTACAGACAGTGACTAACCCACTTGGCCACGAAGAAAGATAAAAGTCAATGACAATTCTTCTGTACTTATACCTGTGGAATTCAGGTATTTTGTACTTAGAAATGAAATCAACCTATCTTCACCATCGTAGCTAATTGGTAGTTTGTTACTTGGCATTCAATTAATGATAAATTTTGCACATTTTTACGTGTTTTTCATATTCAAATAAGCCATATATATTTTTGATACATTAAAGTCTGGATTCTCTTAACGACCTCGGGATCAGAGCCCCAGGCGAAATCACACAAAGAAAAGAGCTTGGCTCCGGCCGGGAATCGAACCCTGGTTGGCAAGCTTGTACAGACAGTGACTAACCCACTTGGCCATGAAGAAAGATAAAAGTCAATGACAATTCTTCTGTACTTATACCTGTCAAATTCAGGTATTTTGTACCTAGAATTGAAATCAACCCATCTTCACCATTGTAGCTAATTAGTAGTTTGTTACTTGGCATTCAATTAATGATAAATTTTGCACATTTTTACGTGTTTTTCATATTCAAATAAGCCATATATATTTTTGATACATTAAAGTCTGGATTCTCTTAACGACCTCGGGATCAGAGCCCCAGGCGAAATCACACAAAGAAAAGAGCTTGGCTCCGGCCGGGAATCGAACCCTGGTTGGCAAGCTTGTACAGACAGTGACTAACCCACTTGGCCATGAAGAAAGATAAAAGTCAATGACAATTCTTCTGTACTTATACCTGTCAAATTCAGGTATTTTGTACCTAGAATTGAAATCAACCCATCTTCACCATTGTAGCTAATTAGTAGTTTGTTACTTGGCATTCAATTAATGATAAATTTTGCACATTTTTACGTGTTTTTCATATTCAAATAAGCCATATATATTTTTGATACATTAAAGTCTGGATTCTCTTAACGACCTCGGGATCAGAGCCCCAGGCGAAATCACACAAAGACAAGAGCTTGGCTCCGGCCGGGAATCGAACCCTGGTCGGCAAGCTTGTACAGACAGTGACTAACCCACTTGGCCACGAAGAAAGATAAAAGTCAATGACAATTCTTCTGTACTTATACCTGTGGAATTCAGGTATTTTGTACTTAGAAATGAAATCAACCTATCTTCACCATCGTAGCTAATTGGTAGTTTGTTACTTGGCATTCAATTAATGATAAATTTTGCACATTTTTACGTGTTTTTCATATTCAAATAAGCCATATATATTTTTGATACATTAAAGTCTGGATTATCTTAACGACCTCGGGATCAGAGCCCCAGGCGAAATCACACAAAGACAAGAGCTTGGCTCCGGCCGGGAATCGAACCCTGGTCGGCAAGCTTGTACAGACAGTGACTAACCCACTTGGCCACGAAGAAAGATAAAAGTCAATAACAATTCTTCTGTACTTATACCTGTGGAATTCAGGTATTTTGTACTTAGAATTGAAATCAACCCATCTTCACCATCGTAGCTAATTGGTAGTTTGTTACTTGGCATTCAATTAATGAAAAATTTTCCACATTTTTACGTGTTTTTCATATTCAAATAAGCCATATATATATTTTTGATACATTAATGTCTGGATTCTCTTAACGACCTCGGGATCAGAGCCCCAGGCGAAATCACACAAAGACAAGAGCTTGGCTCCAGCCGGGAATCGAACCCTGGTCGGCAAGCTTGTACAGACAGTGACTAACCCACTTGGCCACGAAGAAAGATAAAAGTCAATGACAATTCTTCTGTACTTATACCTGTCGAATTCAGGTATTTTGTACTTAGAATTGAAATCAACCCATCTTCACCATCTTAGCTAATTGGTAGTTTGTTACTTGGTATTCAATTAATGATAAATTTTGCACATTTTTACGTGTTTTTCATATTCAAATAAGCCATATATATTTTTGATACATTAATGTCTGGATTCTCTTAACGACCTCGGGATCAGAGCCCCAGGCGAAATCACACAAAGACAAGAGCTTGGCTCCGGCCGGGAATCGAACCCTGGTCGGCAAGCTTGTACAGACAGTGACTAACCCACTTGGCCACGAAGAAAGATAAAAGTCAATGACAATTCTTCTGTACTTATACCTGTCGAATTCAGGTATTTTGTACTTAGAATTGAAATCAACCCATCTTCACCTTCGTAGCTAATTGGTAGTTTGTTACTTGGCATTCAATTAATGATAAATTTTGCACATTTTTACGTGTTTTTCATATTCAAATAAGCCATATATATTTTTGATACATTAATGTCTGGATTCTCTTAACGACCTCGGGATCAGAGCCCCAGGTGAAATCACACAAAGAAAAGAGCTTGGCTCCGGCCGGGAATCGAACCCTGGTCGGCAAGCTTGTACAGACAGTGACAAACCCACTTGGCCACGAAGAAAGATAAAAGTCAATGACAATTCTTCTGTACTTATACCTGTCGAATTCAGGTATTTTGTACTTAGAATTGAAATCAACCCATCTTCACCATCGTAGCTAATTGGTAGTTTGTTACTTGGCATTCAATTAATGATAAATTTTGCTCATTTTTACGTGTTTTTCATATTCAAATAAGCCATATATATTTTTGATACATTAATGTCTGGATTCTTTTAACGACCTCGGGATCAGAGCCCTAGGCGAAATCACACAAAGACAAGAGCTTGGCTCCGGCCGGGAATGGAACCCTGGTCGGCAAGCTTGTACAGACAGTGACTAACCCACTTGGCCACGAAGAAAGATAAAAGTCAATGACAATTCTTCTGTACTTATACCTGTCGAATTCAGATATTTTGTACTTAGAATTGAAATCAACCCATCTTCACCATCGTAGCTAATTGGTAGTTTGTTACTTGGCATTCAATTAATGATAAATTTTCCACATTTTTACGTGTTTTTCATATTCAAATAAGCCATATATATTTTTGATACATTAATGTCTGGATTCTCTTAACGACCTCGGGATCAGAGCCCCAGGCGAAATCACACAAAGACAAGAGCTTGGCTCCGGCCGGGAATCGAACCCTGGTCGGCAAGCTTGTACAGACAGTGACTAACCCACTTGGCCACGAAGAAAGATAAAAGTCAATGACAATTCTTCTGTACTTATACCTGTCGAATTCAGGTATTTTGTACTTAGAATTGAAATCAACCCATCTTCACCATCGTAGCTAATTGGTAGTTTGCTACTTGGCATTCAATTAATGATAAATTTTGCACATTTTTACGTGTTTTACATATTCAAATAAGCCATATATATTTTTGATACATTAATGTCTGGATTCTCTTAACGACCTCGGGATCAGAGCCCCAGGCGAAATCACACAAAGACAAGAGCTTGGCTCCGGCCGGGAATCGAACCCTGGTCGGCAAGCTTGTACAATCAGTGACTAACCCACTTGGCCACGAAGAAAGATAAAAGTCAATGACAATTCTTCTGTACTTATACCTGTCGAATTCAGGTATTTTGTACTTAGAATTGAAATCAACCCATCTTCACCATCGTAGCTAATTGGTAGTTTGTTACTTGGCATTCAATTAATGATAAATTTTGCACATTTTTACGTGTTTTTCATATTCAAATAAGCCATATATATTTTTGATACATTAATGTCTGCATTCTCTTAACGACCTCGGGATCAGAGCCCCAGGCGAAATCACACAAAGACAAGAGCTGGGCTCCGGCCGGGAATCGAACCCTGGTCGGCAAGCTTGTACAGACAGTGACTAACCCACTTGGCCACGAAGAAAGATAAAAGTCAATGACAATTCTTCTGTACTTATACCTGTCGAATTCAGGTATTTTGTACTTAGAATTGAAATCAACCCATCTTCACCATCGTAGCTAATTGGTAGTTTGTTACTTGGCATTCAATTAATGATAAATTTTGCACATTTTTATGTGTTTTTCATATTCAAATAAGCCATATATATTTTTGATACATTAATGTCTGGATTCTCTTAACGACCTCGGGATCAGAGCCCCAGGCGAAATCACACAAAGACAAGAGCTTGGCTCCGGCCGGGAATCGAACCCTGGTCGGCAAGCTTGTACAGACAGTGACTAACCCACTTGGCCACGAAGAAAGATAAAAGTCAATGACAATTCTTCTGTACTTATACCTGTGGAATTCAGGTATTTTGTACTTAGAAATGAAATCAACCTATCTTCACCATCGTAGCTAATTGGTAGTTTGTTACTTGGCATTCAATTAATGATAAATTTTGCACATTTTTACGTGTTTTTCATATTCAAATAAGCCATATATATTTTTGATACATTAAAGTCTGGATTCTCTTAACGACCTCGGGATCAGAGCCCCAGGCGAAATCACACAAAGACAAGAGCTTGGCTCCGGCCGGGAATCGAACCCTGGTTGGCAAGCTTGTACAGACAGTGACTAACCCACTTGGCCACGAAGAAAGATAAAGTCAATGACAATTCTTCTGTACTTATACCTGTCGAATTCAGGTATTTTGTACTTAGAATTGAAATCAACCTATCTTCACCATCGTAGCTAATTGGTAGTTTGTTACTTGGCATTCAATTAATGATAAGTTTTGCACATTTTTACGTGTTTTTCATATTCAAATAAGCCATATATATTTTTGATACATTAATGTCTGGATTCTCTTAACGACCTCGGGATCAGAGCCCCAGGCGAAATCACACAAAGACAAGAGCTTGGCTCCGGCCGGGAATCGAACCCTGGTCGGCAAGCTTGTACAGACAGTGACTAACCCACTTGGCCACGAAGAAAGATAAAAGTCAATGACAATTCTTTTGTACTTATACCTGTGGAATTCAGGTATTTTGTACTTAGAAATGAAATCAACCCATCTTCACCATCTTAGCTAATTGGTAGTTTGTTACTTGGCATTCAATTAATGATAAATTTTGCACATTTTTACGTGTTTTTCATATTCAAATAAGCCATATATATTTTTGATACATTAATGTCTGGATTCTCTTAACGCCCTCGGGATCAGAGCCCCAGGCGAAATCACACAAAGACAAGAGCTTGGCTCCGGCCGGGAATCGAACCCTGGTCGGCAAGCTTGTACAGACAGTGACTAACCCACTTGGCCACGAAGAAAGATAAAAGTCAATGACAATTCTTCTGTACTTATACCTGTCGAATTCAGGTATTTTGTACTTAGAATTGAAATCAACCCATCTTCACCATCGTAGCTAATTGGTAGTTTGTTACTTGGCATTCAATTAATGATAAATTTTGCACATTTTTACGTGTTTTTCATATTCAAATAAGCCATATATATTTTTGATACATTAATGTCTGGATTCTCTTAACGACCTCGGGATCAGAGCCCCAGGCGAAATCACACAAAGAAAAGAGCTTGGCTCCGGCCGGGAATCGAACCCTGGTTGGCAAGCTTGTACAGACAGTGACTAACCCATTTGGCCACGAAGAAAGATAAAAGTCAATGACAATTCTTCTGTACTTATACCTGTCAAATTCAGGTATTTTGTACTTAGAATTGAAATCAACCCATCTTCACCATTGTAGCTAATTAGTAGTTTGTTACTTGGCATTCAATTAATGATAAATTTTGCACATTTTTACGTGTTTTTCATATTCAAATAAGCCATATATATTTTTGATACATTAATGTCTGGATTCTCTTAACGACCTCGGGATCAGAGCCCCAGGCGAAATCACACAAAGACAAGCGCTTGGCTCCGGCCGGGAATCGAACCCTGGTCGGCAAGCTTGTACACACAGTGACTAACCCACTTGGCCACGAAGAAAGATAAAAGTCAATGACAATTCTTCTGTACTTATACCTGTCGAATTCAGGTATTTTGTACTTAGAATTAAAATCAACCCATCTTCACCATCGTAGCTAATTGGTAGTTTGTTACTTGGCATTCAATTAATGATAAATTTTGCACATTTTTACGTGTTTTTCATATTCAAATAAGCCATATATATTTTTGATACATTAATGTCTGGATTCTCTTAACGACCTCGGGATCAGAGCCACAGGTGAAATCACACAAAGACAAGAGCTTGGCTCCGGCCGGGAATCGAACCCTGGTCGGCAAGCTTGTACAGACAGTGACTAACCCATTTGGCCACGAAGAAAGAAAAAAGTCAATGACAATTCTTCTGTACTTATACCTGTCGAATTCAGGTATTTTGTAATTAGAATTGAAATCAACCCATCTTCACCATCGTAGCTAATTGGTAGTTTGTTACTTGGCATTCAATTAATGATAAATTTTGCACATTTTTACGTGTTTTCATATTCAAATAAGCCATATATATTTTTGATACATTAATGTCTGGATTCTCTTAACGACCTCGGGATCAGAGCCCCAGGCGAAATCACACAAAGACAAGAGCTTGGCTCCGGCCGGGAATCGAACCCTGGTCGGCAAGCTTGTACAGACAGTGACTAACCCACTTGGCCACAAGAAAGATAAAAGTCAATGACAATTCTTCTGTACTTATACCTGTGGAATTCAGGTATTTTGTACTTAGAATTGAAATCAACCCATCTTCACCATCGTAGCTAATTGGTAGTTTGTTACTTGGCATTCAATTAATGATAAATTTTGCACATTTTTACGTGTTTTTCATATTCAAATAAGTCATATATATTTTTGATACATTAATGTCTGGATTCTCTTAACGACCTCGGGATCAGAGCCCCAGGCGAAATCACACAA
>NC_090725.1:130408393-130420893 GCF_036898095.1 Palaemon carinicauda | reverse complement strand
ATGCTAGCTTATGTCGGATATGCTCACAAAATGGCTGCCAACCACACCTCCTTGGAAGGTCAAATCTGCTACCTGAAATGGAAAAAGATATGTCAATATCAGCGAGTCATTTACTTATATAATTGTTCGAGGATTTGCATAAGAATATTATGGTAGCTAGAATGAAGTTTATAGATTATTTGGCAATTAAAAAAGATTAAATAATCATAATAAAGGTAAAAACTTACAAAAGCAGGAGAAATTATAAGCTATTTTATAAAAACATAAGGTGTAGAAGACATTCACAAACACTTTACAACAATCCTTTTTTATACACTCCTAAACACTACTGCACATTCGATGATTATATAAAAATTTGATACTACACAACTTACCTTAATTAGGTATTGATGGGTCAAGCTCAACCCGAGGGTATCTCAGAAATAGCACAAGGAAAAGAGCTTGGATGAAATGCGTCCTCACCCGACTGCTGCGCACACTGAACTGAGGTCTCGCAGGTCGATATCACTCACAACCAATATGGATGAAAAATTATGGCAAAAAAACGTGTTTGTCCCGTAACTGAAATGCAAACCATGCTATTTACATGGGGTGATTACTTCGGCGCAGCCGATGACGAGCCATAAAGTTTTAACGAAGGTTTCCTACCCCACCGCTAGTTAGCGGGGGGTTAGGGAGGGGTAGCTAGCTACCCCTCCCCCTCACACACACCGGAGAATACTCCATTTTACTTTTGGCTCGGATAGTGATCGGAAGTCTTCGCTCCTATCCTCACTTGACGGCCATTATTGTTTTGTCTTTTAACTTACTTAATATATTTAAACATTATTGATGTTTATGTATATTTTGGTGTATAGAAAATAGTAAGTTTCCTTTGCTTTCGGTGTTGTGCGGTGTGTGTTGTGTAGGTTCTACGAGAGTATCGCCGGCTTTGCAGGCCACTACGATCTTTTCTTGATCACGGCCTTTTCACTCCTAGGCCACCATGGTTGCCTTCGTGGAGACCGGCCCTTCTCTTGAGGTTGTTCACCTCTTACTCCGTACTACGCCTACGATAGCCTCTCAGGACCGAGTCGCTATTTCGTTTTATTTGTGTCAATTATTTTTATGAATATAATTGTGTTTTAACTTTTCTGCTCAGGGCTCACGTCCCTTCGGGGGTCAGTGATCCTTGGTACATTCAAAGTCAGTTGCATAATTATAATGTTATAATTCTGTTTTGTTAACCTTCATCCCCCCCCCCCTCTCCTGGGCATGCCGGGTGGGGGAGGGGGGGGCGCATACCTCCTTTCGTTTTTATGTTTTTTCCCTCGGGATTTCTCTTCGGAGTTTCACCCGAGGGAATTTCTGTTAAATAATTATTCTGTTTTATTTTCCAGTTTGCGATGCTGTTTCTTCGTGCCTGTTGTGTGCCTTCGAAGCAGAGCTGTCCTGTTTTTCCTGGGGAGTCGGCTTCGCCGCCGTCTCACAAGGCGTTCGTCAGGGGCGTTTCCTTCTCTTAGAAGTTCCCCCGTGACTACTGCCAGCTCTTCATTGCATCCTAGAACGATAAGGAGGTTTGCTTCCAGGGTAGTTAGTTAACTTCCCTTTTTACGTTCCTTGGTCTTTAGGCGGTTATGCTCTGGGGGCTGAGCGGCCGCCTTTGTGACTTGCTCAAGGGGCTGAGCGGTTGCAAGGCTAGACCATGGTACTAGCGACTATGCTCTTGGGGCTGAGCGGTCGCTTCTGTAGCTACGCTCAAGGGGCTGAGCAGCTGCAGGATCAGCCTAGCCCTCTCGTTCGCGAGGGAGGCCGCACTAAGGGCTCCTCCTCGGAGGATTGCTCCTTTTGTCTCTTCTACGAAGTGTCCCCTCCCGTTCGCGTGAGAGGACACTCACAGAGACTCCTCTTCGGAGGATTGTTCCTGTTTACGTCTGCTGATCTCAGGGCCTTTCGGGGCTCCATCAGCAGTCTCTTCTACGAAGTGCTCACCTCTCTCGTTCGCGAGAAAGGCCACTCATAAAGACTCCTCTTCGGAGGATTGTTCCTGTTGACAACAGCTTGCTGTTCAGTCACTAGCACTTCGGTGTTTAGTGACAGGGAAACTTCGGTTTCCCTTTTTTCCCTGATCCTTCGGGGTCTCGGAGCTTTAGTTACGCAGTTCCCTCGGGCTCTCGTAACTTTAGTCACTTCTACACTTCGGTGATTAGTGACGAAGAAACTTCGGTTTCTCGTTGCGTTGACCCTTCGGGGTCTTGCAACTAATCCTCAGTATACCTGTTGCCTTCTGTATCCGTTCCTGACTGCAGACGCGCCTTGGGGCAGGAGAGACTTTCTCACACCTTGAGTAAGTCCCTTAAGTGCCAGGCATCACCTGCGCGCCAACGTTCCCTTACGCGCTTGCGCTCGACTGCTGTTCCTGAGTCTGCCTTCAGAGACACCCTGTCCCGGTATTCAGTTAGGCTGCTACTAACGTTCCCTGCGCATTTTGCGCACATCGTTGGGGTTCCTGAGATAGCGCACTGGCGCTCACCAGCGTTTCAGCCTACGGTGTCTCTAGTCTCTTCAACGAAGGACACCTCTCCCGTTCGCGGGAAAGGTATCTCACAGAGACCACTCCTCGGAATATTTAGCAGTCCCTCAGTTGATCGTCGGCACTGAAGTAGACCTCCTGGTCCTCTTCAGGGGATGCCCTCCCTTTTAGGGACACATCCCAGTTCTTAATCTACGAGTTAGCCGATCCTTCAACCATTCCCGATCCTTCAACCATTCCCGATCCTTCAACCATTCCCGACGATCTTCTGCTCGCGCTAACGCGTAAGCATTGATGATCACCCGAGTGTGGGATGGTTTCCCGCGCGCGATCGTCGACGATCGTTAGCCGACGATCTTCTGTTCCTGCTAACGCGTAAGCGTTGATGATCGCCCGCGTGCGGGAAACCATCCCGCGAGCGATCTCGCGATCGTCGATGGTTTAGCCGACAATCTTCTGCTCGCGCTAACGCGTAAGCGTTGATGATCGCCCGTGCGTGGGATGGTTTCCCGCGCGCGATCGTCGACGATCGTTAGCCGACGACCTTCTGTTCCCGCTAACGTGTAAGCGTTGATGATCGCCCGCGCGCGGGAAACCATCCCGCGCGCAATCATCGAGGGTCGTTAGCCGACGATCTTCTGTTCGCGCTAATGTGTAAGCATTGATGATCGCCCGTGCGCGGGGTGGTTTCCCGCATGCGATCTTCAAGGCCCTTCCGCTCGCGATCATCAACCTGGCAATGGTCGTTAGCCGGCGATCTTCGAATCCAGCACTAGGCGCTCAAGCGCCGACGATCTTCTTAGTGTGCGTAAGCGCCGAGGATCGGTCCGTGCGCGGATGGTTTCCCGCGCGCGACCATTGAGGCTCAAGCAATCATCGCACGGATCGTCCGCGCGCGGTTTCCCACTCGCGATCGTCATAGATCGTTCGCGCGCGGCACCGAGGTTCCCGCTCGTGATCGCCGACTATCTTCTCTCGCGCGCGAGCGCCGACAATCTTCGCTTACGCGTGAGCGTCGAAGATCGTCCGGGCTCGCGCGAGTCGCTGACGATCGTCTTACATAGTTGGAGATCATTCGCATGCGGGCACTATGGGTCCCCGCTCACTGTCTTCTACGGTTTTTCTCTCGCGCTAGCACCGACGATCTTCGTACTCGCGTAAGCACCGAAGATTGTCAGCGTTATTCTTTCGCGCGTGGGATAGTTTCCCCACATGCAATCGCCGACGGCGCTAGTACCGGCGATCTTTTTTCGCCGAGATCGTTCACGCGTGGGATGGTTTCCCTCGCCCACGATCTTTCATGCGCAAGCGCCAGCGATCTTCATACGCGCGGAGATGTGGGGATTGTTCACGCGGTCGCCGATACGCTCACGCGGGCATGCGGCGCGGTTATTCTGCTACGCATGCTTTATTCATGTGCTACCCAGATCTGTGCTTTTCGCATGATCGTCAGCGTGATCGGCGCACCGTTCTCTGACACGACCACGCCCTGTTTACATTATGGCTTATGGCGGTCAGGCCACCTCCGCGTTTCCCTCCCCCGCAGCGCAGAGCAGCGCCCTCTCCGGAGGGGGGAGGGGGGGAGGTTTCCGGACAGGTCAAAGGTCGCTTCTCCCTTCACTGCAGATTCTCTACGGGCGAACCCTTATGTGTCATCTCCCCCAGAGGATCAAACTATCCTCTTCCCTCCAGAGGGACTCCCTGTCAGCGCGAGGATTGGTCGGCATCCCTGGTGGGATGTCATCATCAGAGCACTCAAGCAGGCGATGAGCCTGTGCCTTCTGACTAGGGGTCACTAATCAGTAGCAGCTTCCTCTCCCCCAGAAGGGGGTGAGAGGAATCCCTGGCATAGTATCTTCCCCAAGGACTATCCTGTCCCTTCGCGAGTCCTTACGCAGGCAATGAGCCCTCCTCAGACTCCATCTCCCCTCCCCTGCGGATGAGCTTTGCCCATCCCCAGGAGGGTCGGAAGACCCGGTCCTCTCCCCCTTCACTCCATAGGGAGAATCCCCGCCTCTTCCTGAGGGTCCTATCGTGCAGAGGGGGCGAAGCCTTACACCCTTCATCGCTGGGGTCCTGTTTTCCTCCTAGGAGGGATCTTAAGGCCCTACCTTCCGCTAGGATCCGACAGGATCCAGTTGGACCTTTGGGGCATGTCTACGAGTCTCCCCAGGAAGAGCCTCTGGGGATGGGAGACCTTGCTGCCAGTCCATCAGGAGGAGGAGCTCCAGGGGTCGGAACTTGCGTTCTGGCAGGTTCTGGCCCTCAGGAGAAACCTCAAGGGGATCCCAGATTCAGAGATTCCTCTTCGGTAAGGGAAGGATTCGGTCCTCGACCGAGTTCTACTCACCCAAGGACTCCCTTACGCCAGCGCGGCTTGCCCTGGTCTCAGGGAATGGAGAGCGCCAGAGACTAGGCCGAGGGCCAGCTCTCCGAGCTTGTCTCCTTCAACAGTCCCGGATGGTTTCGAGCCCCTCCCTCCTCCCGGGGTAGGGATCGGTGAGGGGACGGGCCCTCCAGGCGGAAGTACAGTCCATGTCGGAGAGGCGCCCCCTCCAAGAGGCGGCCAACGGGTTTTGAGGCCTCCCTAATCGTGTCCTTCCCTTCTCGACTCTGTACAGGGTTGTCAAACAGTCTCCCTTCAGCATAACGACAGCAGATGTGGTCAGCTTTGCGGTGAGACCACAAGTCTTCATGGGTACTCTGGTCCGGTAGGACTCGTACTCCCGGTCCTGGTTCACCCATCTTCAAGGAAATACTTTGGAGGCTGCCTGGAAGGCGGGTATACCAGTTCAAGGGCTGTGCTTCGGCCTCTCCACGGCACCTCAACAGTTCTCCGATACTTCCTCTCGGATCTCTTCACGGGCTCCCAGCATCAACATCCGGCCACTCCGTTTCCTGGGTGGCTGGCCGATCCTGCCAGACTCAAAGGCTTCCCTTCTTTGTCATCGGGACAAGCTCCTCGGACTTTACTAAGTTCTAAAGATCATGGTGGTCCTCGAGGAGTCCTCCCCGCAGCCCTCTCAGAGTCTGGTATACCGAGCCTGGTCTTAGGCTCCTATCTCCCGTAGCTTTCCCTTCAGATGTCAGGGTACCAAAGCAGAGGAAGGTCGCGAGACCTTCTCCTAACACGAGAAGACCCTCCAACCCAATGTTGTTACGTCTCTCCTCCCTGGCCCGTCGAGTTCTCTCCAGTGGCGACTCGGGGCGCGGGGGAGTCGGGGGCACGATTCCCCGGACGCCGAGACCCCTAGGGGACAACCGGTACAGACGAACCCCTAGGGGTGGGAAGCTGACGAGGTCCTACAAGAGGGAGTGGTCCTTCTCGTCCTTCCCCCTAACTTGATGCTGTTTTCGGACGCGTCAAAGAAAGGGGGGGGGGTCCCACGTTCTGATCCACGGGTCCTCAGGGCGGGGGTCAGAACCAGGAAGAACCTTCTCTAGTCCTACTAGATACAGAAACCGTGTTTCTGGCTCTTCAGTAGCTCCACATAGCCTGGCGGACTACTCTGTGGTTATGAGGATCAACAACACCACAGTGAGGGTTTTCTGGCCCAGACAAGGAGGTACTTTTCAGTACAACCATCCCATCCTGCGGTAGAGATACTGGGATGGTCCGACTTCCCCTCGGACTCCTTGGCAGCTCGCTTGATTCCAGACAAAGGAATGGGCTCGCCGACAGTCTGAGCAGTGTGTCACGGACACCACATTCCGAGTGGTCTTTGCATCCTCAAGTAGCTTACAAGTCCTGCCTCGGTGGGGCTCCCTCGGTGGACCGGTTCGCTACAGCACTGAGCTGCAGGCTCCCGCTGTACTGCTCCCTGGTCACGGATCCCAAGGCCCTCTAGTAGGAGGCCTTCCAGCAACGGTGGGACACCATCGATGTGTTGCCCCCGTAGCTTGCTCCTCTTCCCGCCGGGAGGCTATCCAGCATCTCCTCAAAGAGAGAGGACTTTCGCAACAAGTGGTGAAAGGAGGCCTGGACACCTGCGCAAGTCTTCCGCAGTAGTCTCCCAGGCGATAGGGCGAGTTTCTGTGGCCGGTGTCGGGGAGAGGGCATCCCTCCACACGATGCCGCTTCCAGCATTGGCGGAGCCCCTAGTGGGATTGCGGGATAAATGTGCCTTTTTCAGTTTCGACTGTGAAAGGCTATCCCTCAGCCGTAAGTCTTGCCTCCTGGCTCTAGGGACAAACATTTCTCCCCCCGCTGGAACTCTTCCTTCGCATGCGAGGCCTTGTCCTCTCCTACCCTCAGTCGAAGGTGAGACGACCTCCTTGGAACGTGGTTCGAGTCCTCGAGTCTCGAAAGAGACCCCCTGACGAACCACTACGTAGTCCCCAGACCACCACCTTTCTGGGTAGACAGTGTTCCTGCTAGCCTATCTTCAGCCAAGCAAGTCACATGGTCTCTCTTACGACTTCGCCCATTCAGGGGGTTAGGGGGAGACAACTTCAGGTTCGTCCCTGAGGTTTGTTGCCGAGACTCAGAATCCAGGAGTTCCGGACCCGCTTCGTCTCCTTCCAGGGCTCGAGTCTCCGTCCTGTAGCAGATGACTCAGTCCATCTCCTACCTTGCCGGTAGGGAGTCTTCAGAGAACAGCTGCAGTACGTCTCCAGGTCCAAGTCTCGTTTGTGGATCCTGGGTAACGAGGGTGCTACACCCTGCCTTGAATCCTGACCCTTCTCCGTCGCATCGCCCTAGAGCCCATGATGTCAGGGGCGTGGCTACGTCCCTGCCCTTCATGGAGCATCTTTTAGTGATGCAGGTCCTGCAAGCGGGAATGTTGAAGCCTCAGACCTTCTTCTCAGCCCCTTACCTGCAAGACATGACCCACAGGAGGCTCGATACGTTTCCATCGGCCCTGTGGTGGCTTCACAACATCTGGTCTAAACCTCAAGCTCCTTGATGGACAAGTAGCAAAAGGTTGAGGGCATTGTTACCTGGTGTTAGTCTGCATGAATGAAAAGATCTGTCTGGCCCTTATTCTTTTCTTCATCCTCTCCTCCCACGGAGAAAGCAGCATCCTGGGTTCTCTGCACAGCTGACCTCAAACCACTGCAGGCAGACCATGCTTCCTTGTGTTCCTAGTATTAGGTGTAATACTGTCATGTCCCCATGCCCTGACGAGGTGGTATTGGAAGAGTCCTAGCCTGGATTTCCTTCTGAGGGACTCCAGGGCAACTGCTTGGGACAAGTCACTTTTCACCTTCGCACACACCTTACGTAGGCCGCGGCAGTTTCACAACCGCCAGCGAGGAGCTGGGATTCCCTATTGTCCGAGTACTTGATCGCTGGAATAGGGAATCCCCGGGCAAGCCAAAGCCAGTATGGCCGGGACTTACCACCCTTCCTAAGGGTTAAGTCACCCCATGTAATAGCATGGTTTGTATTTCAGTTATGGAACAAATGACAAATTCGTAGATAATTTGTATTTTTCCTAACTATACAAACCTTAGCTATTTACAGTTATGTGCCCGCCAGCCCTGTCCCCCAAGATAAGTCCTACCTCTAAGTAAAGTGGAGTATTCTCCGGTGTGTGTGAGGGGGAGGGGTAGCTAGCTACCCCTCCCTACCCCCCCCCCACTAACTAGCGGTGGGGTAGGAAACCCTCGTTAAAATTTTATGGCTCGTCATCGGCTGCGCCGAAGTAATCACCCCATGTAAATAGCTAAGGTTTGTATAGTTAGAAAAAATAAAAATTATCTACGAATTTGTCATTTTTTTTTCCTTAACCTTGGGTCGTTTACGACCCACCAAACCTATCTAGCTAAAATTAGTACATGATCTCAGCATTGATAATGTTTCTTTAACTTTGTATGACTTTTGAAATTTTAGGTGTTACTCTCGACAGCAAATTTACTTTTGAAAAACACATTAGGCCTGTGTCTTCTTCAATTACACAAAACGTTGGCTTATTGAGAAAGTCTTTTCAAGATTTTTGGTGATCAATATACAGTATTTGAAAAAGTGTTTCAATTATTTCATTTTACTTTGTTTCGAGTATTGTTCTCCTGTCTGGTCTTCAGCTAATGATTCTCATGTTAATTTGTTGCGCAGGAACTTACGGTTTATTAAATTTCTTATTCCTGATCTAGATATTAACCTTTGGCACTGTCATTTAATTAGTTCATTATGCATGTTGCATAAGATTTTTTATAATTCTGACCATCCTTTACATTCAGATCTTCCCGGACAGTTTCATCCTGTTCGTAATACTAGGTGTGCAGTTAATTCTAATATTCAGGCCTTCTCCTTCATGAGGCTCAATACTACACAGTACTCTATAAGTTTTATTCCAGCTGTGACCAAGTTGTGGAATGATCTTCCTAATCGGGTAGTTGAATCAGTATAACTTCAAAAGTTCAAACTCGCAGCAAATATTTTTATGTTAAACAGGCTTGCATAAGTCCTTTTATAGTTATAAATTGAATATGTTGTAATGTTGTTAATGTTTTAAAAGTATTTTATTTTGATTTTCATTACTTCTTGTATCGTTTAGTTATTTCCTTATTTCCATTCCTTACTGGGCTATTTTTCCCTGATGGAGTCCTTGGGCTTATAGCATCTTGCTTTTCCAACTAAGGTTGTAGCTTAGCTAGTATTAATAATAATAATAATAATAATAATAATAATAATAAAGGGATTTTGACGAAGGAAAAATCTATTTCTGGGGAGAGACCTGTGGCGGCCGGTGAAAAGAGTCCTTCTTATATACCTTTTCTGAAAAAACCTTCCAATTATACCAGAGAAAGATAAAAGCATGGAATGCTGAGGTTACAACCCTCGCGCGAGCACCTTTTGGGTGTCGTGTATAAAGCAAAGGCGCGTGAAATCCACTATTCACAGGTTGTCTTCCATTTAGTTAATTCCTTCGTCAAAGGGATGGGCCGATTCAAAGGCCCTAGCCAACCACCAGCGCCACACCACCCACGCCACGACGCGAGCGCCATCTGAACAACATCCTTCTTTTTGACTTGTTAGTGTGGAATTGTTTTGTCGTGCTCTCGACCTTTTTTAACATTCGTGGATTTATTTCGTCATGTCCGAAGCTCCATCTTCACACATTCCAATGTTAAGTACTATAGTTTGTTTTATTATTCCCGTCTGGCCCTTCACGGCGGCCATTGTTTGTTCACTTGTTTGGGAATTCTTCTTTGTCTGCCCGTTTAGTACTCTGTCACTTAGGTTCTTGGTTAAGTCCCTGGCCTTATGCCTTTAGAACCGTTATTATTTTTGTGTTATTATGCTCATGGTACTTTTTGCTAGCAAGTCCAGCCTACGAACGAGATAGCGGTCTAGCTTTGTTATTGTTTAGTACCCGCTCCTCCGGGGCATTCGTCACTCGACTGTGCTATTTATTTTAAGTTTTAGCAGATGCTATTCTTCGTTCGTAGTCTTATCTTGATGTACATTTTTATTTTATACGTTTATAATAGTGTTGTGTGATTATTAGTCCTGATATTGTGTCCAAGAGAGCGAGAGCTGGGGGTTCCCGTTTTCTGTTCGCATTCACGAGTTACCCCTTTCTCTCGTTTTCTTTCTTAGCTCCGGTGGGTGAGCGGATTTCCCGTTTTCCGTTTTGTGCGTTCAACGGGTTCTCCCTCCCTCACCTCTCCCCCTCCGGGTGTATGATAACTTACGAGTTATTTATTTTTGGTTACTTTTCAATTGTTAGCGTTATTTTAGGTCCGTGTTTCGTCCTCTCCCCGTTACGGCTCGGGAGTAGTTATGAACGTTTTCCACTCCGCCTTGAGTTCTACTCCGCCATGAGGGATTCTCAATGACTTTCGTTCTATTGTTATATTTATATATTGTTTACTACATGGGACGGGCTTCATATTGTTTAGATACGACCCTCCGGTGGCCCTTACTGCGGTCTCAGGCCACGGCCATATCCACAATAGCCATTGTTATTACAATTGTGTTTTTATTCACAATAATTATTCAGGACCTTTCTTCTCCCTCCGGCCTCACCGGAGACCGTAAATACGCTTTGCTATGATCTAAGCCTTAGCCTTTAGCTGTGGCTTGGCTTTTATATCTTTCACAATTGAATTATTAGCCACAATTGAATTATTCAGGGCATCTCATTATCCTCCGGCGTCACCGGAGGTCGCCCATACACTTCACACTTATATTTGCCTTGCCTTTAGCTAAGGCTGCATTATTCAGGACATCTCATTACTCTCCGGCTTCACCGGAGGTCGCCCATACACTTCACACTTATATTTGCCTTGCCTTTAGCTAAGGCTGGTGTTTATATTTATTTTAAGGGCATGTCACTGCTTCCCCGACCCTCGGAGGTCGGCAGATTGCTTTAAGTTATTTATCCTTCTGTCATTAACAGACATTAGGTAAATTACAAATATACAAACAATTGAATATTAAAGTGCCAACCATGGTATGGGGCAGTATCATCTTAAAAGTAATATTCGGTTATTAGTTAAATGCAATATTGGAGCTTAGGGAATTCAGTGAGTGCCGGAACTCTAGAATAATAGGGTTTTTTATCCCCTTATCAGAGTTTCAAGAAACACCAGACTCATGTCTCCTTTCTTTTACAGAAGGTCCGTTGTACTGCCGAAGGATGCCCTGCCTCGTTCAACGACCCCGTTGGGCATGACCTCTGTCGGTCTCATGCGCACTGCTCCATCCCCTTTATCCAGGAACCGGGCCAGGCCCAATACATGGTCTGGTTCCCGGATTTGTGCTCGCTCTGTTACGAGCTGTCGTCAATTCTTCTGAACGATGATGTAAGTGGGTTTTCCCTTTGTTCCTTATTTCTCGTTGGCAGACACTAATTTAGCCATGAATATGATATACACAGTATATTTTGGAGCAAACCCCCTCCTGCATCACTAATCATTGCAAATCTTACAGGCCGATGATGTCTCTCTTCGTTCAGCAAGGGCTACTCTTCGTTCAGCAAGGGCTACTCTTCGTCCGTGGGTGTCGGGCTTCGGCAGGAATGCCCCGTCTGGCGCACCCTATCTCCTCGATGGAGACATGGCCTCCCGCCTCTTCCCAGGCTCGACTACTGCTGCAGTCTCCCCTGACCTTGCTGCCCCCTTAATTGAAGAAGTCAGGGCCACCATTTCCGCGGAGGGCGAACCCCTCGTACCGCTGGACGTGGCAGATCTGGATATAGACGTAGAACCCAGGGACGAGCAGGTAAGTGGTGCCGAGTTGGTGGAAACCCTTTTCTCTCCTACTCCCTCTTCTACCTCTTCCTTTCTAGGTTTTGATAACTCTAAGGCTTCTCCTCGGGATCCCTCTGCCTCGGTACGACCCAAGGTGAAGCCACTTCGAACTTATAAGACTTCAGCTTTGCCAGTATCAACGTCACCGGTCCCCGGACCCTCGACAGCTCCTGATATTCATATTGTTCCTCGTAAAACCACTACTCCTAAGAAGTCTAAGTCTACCAAATCCAAGACAAAACCAACGGGTGGCTTTCAGGTACCCTGGGGCGATTTCGTCCCCATCGAACTGGTCAGAGATTTGGTCAGAGATCAAATTCAACATCACTCTGGGGCGATAACAGAGATTAAGGATATGATGGCTACTCTGATCTGCGCCGGAACTCAGTTTCCTCCCCCTTCTGCCCCAAACGCATCGAAGCTGCCGCCCTTCGATAAAAACAATCCTTGGCGGTTTGCCTTGCATGCCCCATTCTTAGATGGTCCCCTAACTCTGGAGGGCATAGGCACCCGCCCTCTAGAGGACCTGGAGTTCTACCCCCGGGCCTAGCATTCCCGTTCAATGGTTTTGTACGTTTAAAGGAACATGCATTGGTCCGTATGGACAAGGTACCGAAGGAAACGGTGATATTTCCAAAAGAGCAGGCCCAGGCTATCTGGGCCAGAACACTATCAGAGTGGGGGTGTATTAACTCCAAGCTCACCCCACACAAAGGTGCCTACACTATTTTTACGACAGCGGCCTCCATCTCTTTGCCGCTCATAGACAAAGTCACAGAGCTGACTA
>NC_090725.1:130260893-130403393 GCF_036898095.1 Palaemon carinicauda | reverse complement strand
GGACATAGAGGAAAAAAATTGAGGATGAACTGAGGAATCAAGGAGTAGTAAAAGTAGTCAGAATGAGAAAGAGAGTTGGAGAACAACGTATTCCTCTTGCTACTTTGATTATAAAATTTGATCAAAGCAGATTTCCAAAGCTTAAACTATATATACCTTCACCATTGTGATGTTATCATTGCCGAATGTATAGCCATTTAAGCCAGAAATGCAAGGAAAAACTAAATAATAAGCCAGCTGTTTGTGCCAACTGTGGAAAAAATAGTCATGGAGTATGCATAGAAAATCCAAATTGCATACATCGTGGGGAAGCACACCCAGCTACATCTAAAAGCTGTGTTAAGTTTATTTTTGAAAAAGAAATTCAGGCCATTAGGACCATAGAAAGAGTTACTTTTAGAGAGGCTCGTAAAATAGCTCTTGAAAAACAGATAAGACAAGGGCAACCTTTTTCAATGGTTCTGAAGAAAAACCTGCTAAAGCACACCGATGAAAATTATATTCCCACTTCTAAGATAAAGAAACATAAGAAAGTAGTTAAAGAGGTTGAAAGTCCCATTGAAAATCTATATCCAAAAATTGTAGAAAAATCAAAACAGTTACTTAAAGATCTGAAAGGTATTAAAAAACCATCTACTCCCATTCTAAACAATAGTACAAACCTCTCTCAGGCTGTGTCCTTGCCTGATCTGATAGAGGTTCCACTTGAAACAAATTTACCTGGTGAACCTGTACTGGGTAAGGTGCAAAAACCTGACAGCTCACAACCTTTTAATTGAAAAAGAAAGAGACCTCCATCTCTCTCGCCTCCTACCATAAGAAACATTAAAGTTACGACTTCAAATAAATATGACGTCTTGTCTGCTGATGTTTCTGATCAACTGGAAGGTAAATTGAATAAATCAGAAATTCAAGTTGAGGTCCACCATCCTCCTCAACAATTAGATCAAAAGGACACAAAGAAAAGGACGAGCACAAAACCCAGTATATGAAGATCCTCTCTAGAGTTACCACCAGGAAATATTGTTAGATCAAGTATTGCCAATGGGAAGACTTCATCCAGGGTCTCTTCCACAAAATAAACGATAGTTTTTTCCTCCATTTTGCAATGGAATTGCCAGGGTTTAAGGGCGAAATATGAAGAACTCAAACTCCTTATACGTGAGCACTCCCCTATAACTGTATGTGTACAGAAGAGCAAGCTTGATGCTAACACTCCTTGCCCTCGAGAGTATGTTAGCTATAGGACACCATATGATCAACGAGCAGGGAGCCATGGGGGAAGTCTTATGTATGTTCGTCGAGATGTTCCCCAAATATCTTTGTCTATCTGTACCCCTTTGCAGGCAGTGGTTTTACAGATTGATATAGGGAGAAAATACACAATCGGTTCTCTTTACTTGCCTCTAAATGATAACATCTCATATGATAACATAGTAGAGGTGATTAAACAACTCCCACAACCTTTTCTTTTACTAGGAGATCTTAATAGTAGACATCCTTTATGGGGTGATGTTTTGGCAAATGCAAGGAGTAATATTATGTCATCAATTAGAATGAATGGAGAATGAAGATGTAGGACTCCTTAATACAGGAGAGCCCACACACTTTCATGTTCCGACAGGTACCTTGTCCTGCATTGACCTATCAGTTGCAAGTTCTAACTGTCTTCTCAATTTTCATTGGAGAACATTAGATGATTGGCATACTAGTGATCATGCACAAATCATTATAAACACCAACAATGGTCCACCTTTACAAAGATTGCCACGATGGAATCTTGAATAGGCGGACTGGGATAGATTTCGGGAGCTAAGTAAAATTGAAGGAAATGCAGAACAGTTTGAAAGTGTTGATGATGCCATAGACTTACTTAATGGAACTCTTCACACAGCAGGAGTGAATTCAATTCCCAAAACAACAGGGATATTCAGACGACGACCAGTCCCCTGGTGGTCATCAGAACTAACTGCCCTGCACCGAGCCACAAGAAAGTCTTTAACTCCATTGCTGAGGTGCCGAGGTGCCGTACTGAGGAGAATTTAGTCATATACAAGAAATGTAGAGCACAATTCCGCCGTGCCATGAAATAAGCTAGGCGCCAGTCTTGGGTGTCATTTGTTTCCTCCATTAACAGTAGAACACCAACATCTGTGTAGAGGAAAGTGAAAAAGATAGCAGGCAAATTCACCCCAAACCCACCACCAGTGTTAAGGGTAAATGGTCAGTATATGACTGGAGCAACCAAAGTTAGCAATGCCTTGGCTGACCATTTTTCAGGTGTATCATGCAAGTGTGAATCAGCTCTGGGCACCAGTATAGGAGCATTGAAGAAAAGAAAGTTTTAAATTTTGCAACAAGAAAGGAAGTCATACAATTCTCCTTTTACTGAAAGAGAATTTGATTCTGCACTTGGTACGTGTAACGATACAGCCCCTGGACCTGATGGAATTCCATATGCAATGATTAAACATGTACCTTTTAATACAAAATTGCTTATTTTAAGCATTATTAATAGAATATGGCATGATCAAAGTTATCCAAGTGTTTGGGAACTAGCCATTATTTTAGCATTTTTAGAACCTGGTAAGGACAAGTTTTTATCAGCAAATTATAGGCCAATTGCATTGACATCTTGTTTATGTAAGATCATGAAGATGGTCAATGTAAGACTGATGTGGTACCTTGAAAAGAAGGGTATTTTATCACTCATTCAATGTGGATTCAAAAAAATGCAGTCAACGACTGATGTGTTGATACAACTTGAGTCCTCTATTTGTGAAGCCTTTGCTTCCAAACAGCACCATGTGACAGTCTTTTTTTACCTTGAAAAAGAATATGATACCACATGGAGATATGGTATACTTAAAAGAATTCATGAGTTTGGATCAAGAGGAGAGCTACCACTACTATTTATTCAGTCATTTCTTTCTGATAGAGTTTTTCAAGTGAGGGTGGGGGAAACTCTATCAGAGAGTAAATGTTAGGAAGAAGGTGTTCCTCAGGATAGTGTGCTGAGCGTAACCCTGTTTGCACTATTAATTAAGGGGATATCCTCAGTCATTCCCCTGGATGTTCTCTCAACATTATTTGTGGATGATCTCTCCATATCATTTGCTGGAGCTAGAATGGCAATAGTTGAGAGAAAAATACAACTCTCAATTGACAAAATTATCCAGTGGGCCGATATGAATGGATTTTCTCGACAAGTAAAACTACTATTGTCCATTTCTGTCGTATCCGGGGAGTACATCCAGACCCGGATATATTCATTAAAGGTTAACGGAACCCATGTGTAAGTGAAGCTATATTTTTAGGTTTGATATTTGATTGTAGGCTTACATGGGTTTCTCACTTAAAAGCATTAAAAGCTAAATGTCTTGAGGCTCTGAATCTTTTAAAAGTATTCTCCCATACATTATAGGGGGGGGGGGGCAGACTGCAATACTATTTTAAAATTATACAAGGCCTTGATTTTTTCCAAAATTAGTTATGGATGTGAAATATACTCGTCAGCCACCCCAAGCCGGTTAAAAATATTAGATTTAGTACATCATGCTGGTATTAGATTGTCCACAGGAGCGTTTAGAACCTCACCTATCACAAGTCTCCTTGTTGATGCTGGAGAGTTACCTCTAGACCTTTACCGAATGTCTTCTATTATTTGGTATTGGTTTAGATTGCAAAGACTCCCTAATTCTTTAGCCTTTCAGACTGCAAGCCTTGTAAGGTACTCAATATACTTTGAGTTGTACCCAAAATCTCCTCAACCTTATGGCTTTCGGGTGAAACAATTATTAAACAGTCTGAATATAGTTGGAATTAAGGTGCTTCCATTCAAGGTATCATCAATTCCTTCATGGAAATTACCAGAGATATTGTTTTGTAATTACTCTATTGGAGTTAAAAAGATTATGACTGACTTAGAAGCCAGGTCTCTCTGTATGGAACATGTTGAAGAATATAGAGGATCGACTTTTATATATACTGATGGCACCAAATCTACAGCTTCCATATTTACTGCTGAACTGTATGGCATACTAACCGTTATTGAGAAAATAGCGTTGGAGGAGGGTAATTTTACAATTTTTAGAAATGCAAGGAGTGTCCTTCAAGCTTTAGAAGTTTTTAATTCTAGTAACCCTCTAGTTTTAAAGATTTTAGAGTGGCCTTTTATTATTGGTCGGAAAGGTATAATGGTTCGATTTTGTTGGGTTCCAGCACTAGGTGTGTGTCTGGGAATGAGAAGGCAGATTTACTGGCGAAGAATGCTCCATCCGAGGTGCTACCAAGAAGGTATCCCATTCCTTGTAATGATTTCCTACCTAGCATCAAGAAATTATTTTGTAATAAATGGCAACAGCACTGGAATAATCTAGATGGCAATAAAATGAGAGAAGTAGCAAATGTCATATCTCCTTGGAGGTATGACACAATACCTCGAAAGTGGGAGACGACTCTTTGTCGTCTCTGTATTGGTCACACTCGGTTGACACACAAGTTTCTTCTGAAAGGCCAACACCAACTGTATTGCAACGACTGTTTAGTACCTTTAACAGTGAGGCATTTGTTGACTGAGTGTGCCAGTTATAATAACTTAAGAAATAGATATCTATCTGAGGCTTGAGGTGAGGGTGGCAGGTTCATCCTTGCCAAGATTCTTGGACAGGATGTGTCCTACTATGCAAGTGGCAGTTTTAGATTTATTTCAGAAGCAGGTCTCCTGAAAACTATTTAACTTCTATAGTGACATTCAACTTTTATGGTTTTAATTGAATATTCTTTTATTTTTTATATAAGATAAATTATATCGGCATCAATGACCTTAGATGTCAGGATGCCTGAAAACTTTAAATCAATCAATCAATCAGCAATAAATTTACCCCAACTTGACATTAAACGTCCCATTAAAGATTATATAACCACGATAAAGCATTTTATAGTAACTAAATGGCAAGCTATGTGGAATAATGAATCTAGAAATAATAAACTGAAACAAATCAAACCAATTGCTTTTACATGGGAATTGTGAATGTAGAAATACAAAAACATTGAAGCTACATTATCCAGATTACTTATTGGTCATGCAAGATTGACCAATGGATTTTTTATGTGCACACCACAAGGTAGTTCCTAATTGCAGTGAAAGTGACACAATTTTAACAATAACGCATATTTTATGCTAATGTAGAAGTCTTTAAAAGACAAAGAAATTTATTTTGGTCAGCTTACTTGTTAGCTGGTATCATAAGGGTTGACAAAGAAATTTGTTTTGGTCTGCTTACTTGTTAGCTGGTATCATAAGGGTTGGTCTTCAGAAGGTTAGCCTGGAGTGACAGTTACCACTGTTTTTGTCAGTGAAAGGTGTGTTGTCTTACCCAGAGTGAATGCCATCACTGTTAGCCGATCAGGGTAAGTATACTCTGCTGTTAGAAGCTATTTTCCTACTCTGGAAGGGAGAAACAGATCTTATTTTGACAGGTTGTGCTGTTATACTGGTAACAGGGAGTGGTCTGGCCACATGCTTCCTAGAACTGAATTCCCACACCTGATAGCTACAGGGAGGATACAAAATGGTCATTCTGCTATGGGTCAATTGGTAGTTCTAGCTACCATTTCATTAACTTGAAAGGAGACCATTCTCTGAATTGGTAATACACCAGTATGCTAGCATGGAGTAAAGGACTGCCTTATTACTGTGTATGTTTACACTAAATAAGGATGTAAATATATAATTTACTGCCTTTCCCCAGAAAGAAGGTTCAAATGGAAGGGGAGTATGCATCATTCAGGCTTCTATCCAACCGCAAGTACCGTTGCCGGCATAGTCAGGCCGGCAGGCTAGTACCCGGCGGCACTGGTACAGTCGGCATGCCGACTGAGTAAGTACCTGTCAGCGCCGGCCCGGCCGGTGGCATACCCGGTTATGGGACTTGTGGACGGCAGTCCAAGGGAGGACTAAAGAACCTTGGTGACAGAAGGGTCTCCCCCCGGCAGCCATCATAGCCGGCACAAACTTCCCTGATCCTTGTCCATAAGGGAAAGCAGAGTGACCAAACAGCTGCTATGTAGGAGCCCGGCCGGCCCCGCAACCCGCCGGCAAGAGGTGAGATTGCAGGACGACGGCCATAGTAAAAGGACAGAGAGGGGCAGGGAAAAGGCTTCTATATCAAGTGTAAAAGGCGGTGGCAATGTTGCCGCCCCCACAACACAAGGGAGAAACATCGTTTCAGTGCCGGGGCCATCCTAGTCTGTAGAAGAATGTCTATTCTTCAACCCAGAGTCTGCCAGCATAGGACTAGTCTTCTAAACCGCAGGGAGAAGGTGGTGGCAACATACCACCACCCCAGGTGTGGTTTAGGGAGGCTTAGCCTCCTATGCCGGTGGCTATCAGCCAGCAGGGGAGTGACTACTCACCCTGCCGACCTGGCGCCGGAAAAAGACTGAATACTCTGAGATTCTGTCAAAACCAAAGCCGGACACTCACCGGCAAGGTGGGAGACAGAAAAACCCTAGCCTATATATACAGTATATATATATATATATATATTTCTACCTCATACTTGGGATCGAACCCTAACCCCTTCTAATGAAAGGCCAGGACGCTTCCAACCATGCCACCATTAGAAGGGGCTAGGGTTCGATCCCAAGTATGAGGTAGAAATTTATTTCTATTTGAGCATGATATTGAGTTGATAATTATCCATATATGTATATGTATATATATATATATATATATATATATATATATATATATATATATATATATATATACAGTATATATATGCAAATTATATATATATATATATATATATATATATATATATATATATATATATATATATATATATATATATATATATATATATATATATATATATATATATATATATATATATATATATACCGTATTTCCCGTGTCATAAGACACACCTTTTTCCCAAAAAATGCCCCCAAAAATCACCCTGCGTCTTAACACTAAGAAAAAGTTGTAAAGGAAAGTTTGACATCTCTCAAACAGCGAACTATTGACATACAAGCACTCACACTCACCAGACATAATATATAGACCTACAATTATTATTCATTAGTAATAAATAAATTTATTTTTAAATTTCACTTCATTTAATGAAGTACTATAGCAAGTTATTTAGTTATTTTGGTGATCAGCTGATGACCCGCCAACCCCTTTCTACAAGCAAACATGCTAACTAATGATATCCTAGCAGACGATTCTGTGCCATATGAGTTGGTTATGCAGTATTTATTTTCTCACATTTTATTAATATTTTATGATAAAGCAAAATTTTGATAACAATTTTGTTGCCTGAGTTCCAAAATACTACAAAAAGAAAGTTGTTGAATACGACCAAAGGCTATATACTGAAGGAAGATAGGAATGCTCAGGCTTTTAACACACAAATGAGTGTGCTATGAAAAGATGCCAGATACTCCCATGCGAAACGAATGGCTCCATCTCTTGAGCGAGCAACCAAACATTCAGAGCGGTAATGCTTACGGGTATATAGGACGGAATTCGATTGTAAATTTTGCGACATATTTGTTCATAATTTGCATTACTATGTCAGTATATTTTACTCATATATTCATGATATTCTTAAATTTTAGGTAACTAAATTGCAAATTATGTTTCTCAGTCTATTTTTTCAGAAATTCAATAGCTATATCTCTTATGATTTAGTTAATTTTCTTGCAAATTTAAGTATTGTACAGTATATTACAACCATTTTTAAATGTTCTATACAATACCACATTCGAATAAATTAAAACATACTGTATATCTGATGTTAAACTTAGCCACAAATGCTTATGTGTAGGCATACATTTAATTACAGTTTGCAGGCCACTGTAAGATGGAGAGATATTAGGTGTATAAAAACACAATTGTATTTTATTTTTTATTGAAATGGAAAAGCATGATGCACTCATGTATAGTTAAGTATTATAAACTAATAAATGTATAAATATACAATCAGAAGGATCAAAATAACACAAAATTGTATCACACACAAAAATAATCAAAAGGGGGTTGGAAATAGAAATAAGGTAGCATACAAGCAAACAAAAAATGAAAAACAAGAGATTTACTGTGGATGCTTTGCCTTAATCTTACATCCAATATCAGTGGGGCTTACTCATTAGCAGCACATACTGCATGTATTATACTGTTTGTACTGACCGTTCTTTGTCCTTGGGGAACCTGTGAAATACCAAATGAGGATCGGTTTCTTTTCGTTTATGGCACACAACACACTTGTGTGACTTCTTTACTGTCGGCGCCATGATTTCGTTTGAGTCAACTATCAAATTCTGAATATAAACAGACGACAAACGATGTATACCTACAACGCCATCTGAAATCGGAGCAACCAACTATTGTGTTCACTTTGGAGTTGCCAACTAGCGTATTAATATTCTATTTTGAGCCTTCCTATCTTCCTTCAGTATAGCCTTCAGTATATAGTCTTTGAATACGACCTTGGTAAAAACATCTCGGTTATTTGAGTGCAGTGTTACCAAGTTAGAAGCACAATATCTAGACCTAGAGTCCCATACATTAGGAAAAGTATTCCACCTAGAGGAATTTCTAGAGACTTCTTTGATCAATTATTATTTTGTGTGGAAATGTGTTGCCTATATGAGGAATTTGGGAAATATTACTGGAATTTTACATCTTTACCAAAAATTGATTAAGAATATTTAGCAACATTGTGTTCATGTAAACAACACTTGAAAGTTGAAACGTGAACTAACACTAAATGTGTAGTTGTTGTTAAATGTAATAAAATTGGGATAACCAACATGCAACTAATTAATATTAACTTAAACCTTTCAAAGTACATCCAAAATATGAAAATTTACTGTGCTTAACAAAAATCACACAGAATAGGAATTGCTGCTAGGATAGTTTGTAAAATCCTCAATTTCTTTTTTCCCAAAAACTGCTTTGCTCTTTTAAGGGTGCGTCTTACCACTTGTAGCGTCTTATGACATGGAAAATACGGGTATATATATAGAGTATATATATATATATATATATATATATATATATATATATATATATATATATATATATATATATATATATATATATATACAGTAGAACCTCGGTTTACGAACGACTCCGCTTACGAATTTTTCGGTTTACGAAGGGACTTTCTCTGAAAAATTCGTCTCGGTTAACGAATATTGTATCGGTTAACGAATTTAAATTTCACTCCCACGCGCCGTTTTTTGTGGAAAAGTGTTAACGCCGCGCTTCCCGATCGCATTTTTCATGGAAATAACTTAACGACAGTATCTCACAATGGAGTCACGTGACTCCTTCCACGCATACCTACCACCCCCTAAACCCCTTTATTACCCCCTTCACTCGTTCATTATCTCAGTATCCGCCGTCTCGATAGCATACATACTTAGTGAATTCGTGGACGATTTTTTTGTGATTTTTACACTTGGTTTGTGATTTGTTTTATTTTCACTCATTTGTGATTACAGTACTGTACTGTATTATTGTGATAGACAATGGCTCCTAAGATGTCGAAGAAGGAAAGCAGTAAGAAGAAGCTGATGATAACGATCGAGATGAAGAAGGAGATCATCGAGAAGCATGACCAAGGCATGCGTGTGAAAGACGTTGCTAGTTTTTTCAATCGCTCGCAGTCGATGATATGCACAATATTAAAGAAAAAAGAAGAAATAAAGGCCGCTAAAGTAGCTAAAGGTGTATCGTCGTTACCAAAACAACGGCCACCTATTCTTGATGACGTAGAAAATTTATTAATGGTGTGGTTAAATGAGAAGCAGCTCGCAGGAGATTCAGTAAATGATAACATGATTTGCGAGAAGGCAAGAACCATTTACGAGGAGGGAGGCACTGCAAAATCACTGTCTTCGAGTGAGATAAAAGATTTTTTAAAGAAGTGGGAAGACGTGAAAAGTTTTCTTGAGGAAAATGTCCCGAATAAGGCTGAAACAGACCGTGCAATAAATTTATTAGTCGATAATGGGGTGGGTCACTTCTATAAAATTTTAAAGAACAGACAAAAGCAGGTGTCTCTTGAAAAATATCTTGTGAAGGGGGAGAAAAGAACTGTGAAAGACAACGACCAAGAGTCTCGCAAACGCAAAACCAGTGATAGTGAACGCCATTCTCGCAAGAGAACTCCAGTCAACGTTCCTGAAGTTCTCATGGAGGGAGATTCTCCCTCCAAGCAGTAACCCCCTCCTCCTCCTTCCCCTCCTCTCGTCTCCATCAAGCCAGCAGCGACACTCCTCTAAGGTAAAGTTCAGGTTTACTGTGCATGCATATCCATATTTTCATCATTAAATGACTGCAATATTTTAATAATTTTGTGTAGAGTACAGTAGAGTACTGTATGTGTAAGGAAAAATTTGTGAAAATTGGTTTTTGTAGATGGGTTGAACTAATTATTTTGATTTTATAACATTCTTATGGGGAAATTCGTTTCGCGATACAAATTTTTCGGTGTAAGAGTTCGCATTAGGAACTAATTAAATTCGTAAACCGAGGTTCTACTGTATATATATATATATACATATATATATATATATATATATATATATATATATATATATACATATATATATATATATATATATATATATATATATATATATATAACGAATTTTGAGCGAAGCGAAAAATCTATTTTTGGGTGAGATAGCCATGGCGTCCTGATGGAAGGTTCCTTTTTGGTAGCTTCCTTGGGTAAATAACTACTAAGATATTCCCAGAGAATTTAACCACAGGTTATCACAGAATTCTAACTTCTGGAGCGAGTATCCTAAAGGTTTCCCTTTTAAGACATCGTATATCAACAGGGGACGCATGTATTAACGCGCCACATAGCTATCTACACCCCGAACAGAGTTAATGCTTCGGTGTGTAAGGGCGGAGAATAGCTGGGAGCCGTTCCATAGCTAATCTCATCCGTGGCTACTTTTGGTACTCGAGACGTAAACAAACGGGCGCCATTGCTTAAATGACGTCACGACCGTCTTCATCCTGAAGCCAGTTGCTTGCCGATCACCATGATACAGCAGAGCAGGGTGGGACCTAAAAACTGGACGAAGTAGCAGGGAGGGTCCATCAGGACGCCATGGCTATCTCACCCAAAAATAGATTTTTCGCTTCGCTCAAAATCCGTTTTTTGGGCTCAAGCCATGGCGTCCTGATGGAAGAATACCAGAGAATCAATGTATCGTGGTAGATTTTCTCCTATTGGTAAGCGCCAAGGGCTTTGAACAATGTAGCATAGTAATCTTAATAAAAGAAACGTAGGGAAGAATCTTCCTGCCCCCCTTGGCAGTGAAGTTCCCACGGTCATGCCGAGATCAAAGTGGTTATCGAAGGGCTATTCACCTTGCTAGAAGAACCTGAAGAACTTGGAGACGAGACTGAATGGTTGGCATTCATATCGGAACATTCTTTAGGGCAGACAAGTGGTGGTTAGGCACTGTGTGCTAAGAAGGTTAGTTTCGTCTCTAGGGTATGAAGAGTAAGTATTCGTATTGGAATATTACATTGTAAGAGTGAATATATACTAAGGGTTAGGATCTTAGTATCTCCATGAACCATAGGGAAGGGGATAATAAAACTATGACAGGCATATATTTCATAGTATAAGTAGGAGCGGATTGAGACGCACAAGTAATAAAATAGGAATTTTATTTCACAATTGCATAAAATTTAAAATAAATTACAGCAATAAGTAAAGTTAATTTACAGTGAATTATAATGTACATAGTAATAAAGACTTGCTCTTGAATCTGAAAGGGAATTTCAAATTTATTAGTAGGCACTCGTTCTCGAGGAACGTCAGTCTTTAATTAAAACACATCATGCTCTAGGCATGCGGCGCTTGTGTGACGACTATGACATTTCACCTGGGATAAGAACAGTTATAAGAAAGCACTAAGTGTTTTCGACATCACTATGTATCGCTCGAGGGTCAACATAGGCACCCGAGGAGTTAGAGTCCCAAGTAACTCGCTGTTCTATGCAGAGTTAGGTGCAGGTTTCATAACACTACCTGCGGCTACCACAAAATGTTTGACTTCGTGCACTTGTTTCGCATAATGTTTGAAGAAAACACGCAAGGACTTCCAGCCTGTAAAGCTTTTAAGGCTTTCGAAGTCCATACTCTGAAAGAAATTCAGAGACGATGCAACTTTTCTAGGATCGTGACCGGCGGGTGTACTGTCAGGATCCGCTCTGCGAATGAAGTAGGTGATTTTCGCTCTTAGTTGTTTCAGTGACAGGTCGCTGCCCGATGTTTCTCCTTTGAAGAGTTGGCCTCCACCAAAGTTCGAAGTTCTGCGAAGATAGACCTTGAGGCTCTCTACTGGGCATAGAGAGGCATCTTCCTTCAGGGGGCATATTCTCCAGGGGCCCCATCTTTTGGTGGGTAATTCGTTTTTGGCGAGAAACGTCGGATCCGGGGAGAGGGTAATGTCTCCTGAATCAGTAAACAGGATATGACCCTCTTCTCTTGACAATGCCACTATTTCGCTGACTCGGGCTCCTGAGGCAAGAGCAAAGAGAAATATAACTTTCTGAGTGTGATCCTTGAGAGGGCATGAATCATTATCCAAGTTGGAGGCGAAATGGAGCACCTTGTCCAATGACCAGGAGATCGGTTTCGGTGGGGGTACTGGGCGTAGACGAGCGCATGCTTTCGGCAGTTTATTGAAGATGTCGCTGGACAGATCAATTTGGAAGGCATACAATAGTGGTCTAGTCAAGGCCGATTTGCAAGTCGAAATCGTATTGGCTGCTAATCCCTGTCCATGAAGGTGAATGAAGAAGGACATGCAGAAATCAATTGTGATTTCCTTAGGATTTTTTGTCTTGACGAAAGAGACCCATTTTCTCCAAGATGATTCGTATTGTCGTCTTGTGGATTCGGTCTTGTATTCCTCGAGGAAGTCTAGACTTTTCTTTGAGATCCCAAACCTCTTCTTTGCGGCTAGGGAGAGAAAATCATGAGATGAAGGTCCTTGATTTTCGATGATGAAGCGAAGACAGTCGACTTCTGTACTTGTTGGGAGAGAACTGGGCCCGGGAGAGGGATCAGCTTGGGCTGCAGCTCCAGGACCAGGGGGTACCAGTTGCTCCGGGGCCACTTGGGAGCCACTAGGGCCGCTGTCCCTTTGAAGGTTCTCAGCTTGGAGAGGACTTTCAGCAGAAGATTGGTGGGAGGGAACAGGTAGATCTTGGACCATCTGTTCCAGTCCAGTGACATGGCATCCACTGCTTCTGCCTTGGGGTCCTCGTACGGGGCCACATACCGAGGAAGTTGATTGTTGTCGCTCGTTGCGAAGAGATCGATCTGAAGTTCTGGGACTTGATGAGAGATGAAGGAGAATGATCTTGCGTCTAGAGACCATTCCGACTCTATCGGGCTTGTCCGAGATAGAGCATCCGCTGTCACGTTGCGGAATCCTTGTAGGTGAACTGCAGACAGGTGCCATTTCTTCTTCTCTGCCAGACGGAAGATTGGAAGAAGCACCTGATTTATCTGGGGCGATCTTGAGCCTTGGCGATTGGGACATCGAACTACCACCGAGTTGTCTAGGGTTAGACGAATATGGATCGAGGGAGGCGGGGAGAGTTTCTTCAGAGTTAGAAGGACCACCATGGCCTCCAAGATGTTGATGTGAAACGTCTTGAACAGGGGAGACCATGTGCCTTGAGCCTGTTTTTGGTGGGAGTGACCTCCCCAACCCTCCAGCGAAGCGTCCGTGTGGATGTTGAGTGATGGAGGTGGGTGTTGAAGAGGGATGGACTTTTTCAGGGCCTTTGCTTCCGACCACGGCTTGAGGAGAAGTCGAAGTCTGTTTGGGAGCCGTCTCTTGAGGTCTCTTCGAGCGATGGATGCAGAACGTCTCCAGACTCCCGCGGCATCCTTTAGCTGTGCACGAAGCACTGGGTTTGTCACTGAGGCGAACTGTAGAGAGCCTAGAACTCGTTCCTGCTGGCGTCTTGAGATCCGCTTGGATTTCAGTAGTCGTTTGACAGACCCTGCTATTTCCTTCCTTTTCTTCTGGGGAATGGAAAGGCGGTGTGACTGAAGGTTCCATTGGATTCCTAACCATTGGAACTTCTGAGCTGGAGAGAGGCGAGATTTCTTCACGTTTATCTTGAATCCCAGGTGTTCTAGGTACTGGGTGACTTTGCTGCAGGATTTTAAACAATCCTCGGGCGATGGAGCCCAGACTAGCCAATCGTCGAGGTAGGCCATCACCTGGACGTCTCGGAGGCGGAGCTGTTGTACTATGGCGTCCGCCAGCTTTGTGAAGATCCGAGGGGCCACATTGAGGCCGAAGGGCATGGCCCTGAAGGCGTAGCTTTTCCTTTGGAGTCGAAATCCTAGGTAGGAGGAAGCGTGATGGTTCATTGGAACGTGCCAGTAGGCATCCGCCAGGTCTATGGAGACCGTGTAAGAACCTCGAGGCAGAAGGGTCCTTATCTGTTGAAGAGTCAGCATCTTGAACTTGTCATTCGCTATGAACTTGTTGAGGGGGGATAAGTCCAGAATGACTCTGAGTTTGTCGGAGTCTTTCTTGGGGACACAAAACAGTCTCCCTTGGAACCTGGTGGACTTTACCTTCCTTATCACCTTCTTGTTCAAGAGATCTAGGACATATTCTTCCAGAAGGGGGGTTGATTGTTGGAAGAATTGCTGGAAGGTTGGGGGTGGTTGAGTCCAACTCCAGCCTAGACCCTTCTTGACGATGCTGTGTGCCCAGGGATCGAAGGTCCAACGATCCTGGAATTGGCGGAGTCTTCCTCCCACCGGAAGCACTTCATTGCTTCTGGTGTCCCGAGGGCTTACTGCCTCGGCTGCTAGCTCCCTTTCCTCCTCTGCCTCTGGAGGGACGGCGAGACGCGTCTCTGCCTGCACCTCTGCTTGAGCCTCTACCTTTGGGACGAAAGGTAGTCGTCTGTTGCTCGAAAGCAGGGGTGAAAACCGGTGACTGTGACAAGACCGGTTGGGTGACCAGCTGAAAGGTCTGCTGTGGCTGAGCTGCCACTTGGGGAGTAGCGGGTCCCGGAAACTGTCGTCTTGGTTGACGCTGCTGGGGTTTCTGTTTGGAGGATTTCCTCTTAGGTTGAGGTCCGTCGTCCTGAGAGGATTTCCTCTTTTTTGACATACCCCACTTGTGGAGAAGGTTCCTATTCTCCGTGGCGGCTTTGTCGGTGATCTCCTTCACAAGGTCAGAAGGAAAGAGGTGTTTACCCCAGATGTTGGAGGAAATCATCCTCCGGGGTTCGTGTTTCACAGTGGCACCTGCGAACACGAATTCACGACAGGCTCTCCGAGCCTTCATGAAGTGGTACATATCCTTCACCAGGGTTGCCATGTGGGATTTGGCGAGTACCATGTAGTGGTCTGGTACTCTGGTGTCACAGGCCATGATATCAAGTTGGACCTGGTGGGACATGGATGCTGCGAGCCTCTCCTTCGTATCTTGTTCCCGACGAAGGAGGTGATCGTTGAGTTTCGGGAGGTCTTCATTAAACTGACGTCCGGCGACGTCAGGATCTAGCTTTCCCACCACGAAAGTATGCTGGATGTCCTTCCAGTGTCGAGCGTCGGGGGGAGTCACTATGGAGAAAGGTCTGCACTCCTCCAGTGCAGGGCAGGCTTTTCCCTCTTCCACAGCCTTGAGGCACGCAGCGAAGGCCTTTTCCATGAATGGAAGGACTGCTTCGTCGGGTGCGACGTAGGTAGGGTGCTTCTTGCTCAGGGCCGGAAGCTTAGAGCAGGTAAAACCCCTACTTTTAAACGTATTGGCTAGCATAGCCTGGGCCTTCGCGAGATTGAACACTATCTCCTCCTTTGGTTCGGTCTCTTCTTTAGAGGCAGGTTCAGAACGAAGCCGGACGTAACAGTCCGGGTAGGCCTCGAAGTTTGGGAAGAACTCCACGTCTTCCAGGGGGACCGTGCCGATCTTGTCGCTGACGAAGATCCTGCCGGTCGCGATAACCATATGCTCAGCATACCTCCATGGGTTGGCGTGTGAGCAAGCGGGGAGATCCTTAACCGAGATCTTCTTCGGTTCTTTGGATCCTATCATGGACCAGATGAACTCCTGATTTTCTTTCAGCCTGTCGTCCATGATGGCTTTGATCATCCGGAACATCTCTTGGGCGGATGGCATGGGTTCCGGGGTAGCGGAGGTAGACGGGAGAGACACTTCCGTCGGTGTAGGAGTAGGGGCGGTGATGGAAGGAGGAGCGACCTCTTGCTCCGACTCGGTGTATTCCACCTGGTCCTCATCATCTTCCGCACCTTGAGCCATAAGGGTCTTCTCCGTGCCCTCCGAAATATCCGACATGTGTTCGTCGTCCTCGGAATCCAGGTGGCACTCGTGCATGGACTGGGCCATGACTACGTCTGGTTCCACCGTAATTTGGACAGTGGGGATCGAATCTTTGGGCACCACAGAATCAGGGGAGGCCTTTGGGAACAAAAGAGACCTCATTTCTTCAGTGGCCAGGTACGGTCCGGTGGCATTCTTCTGGAAGCCACGCACCCACTTGCGTAGCTTATCCCGAGAAGTGTCCCTGACCTCCGCTGAGGGAGGATTATGGAAGGCATCAACTAGGTGAGCCTGGCAGACCGTACAGTTCAGCGGGTCCCAGAATTTCAAATCCCCTTTCTTGTTAGCACAAGGGGCGTGAGTCCTGCAAGCCGTATGCCCGTAGAAGTGCGGGCGTTTCACAGCGCAGAAGTCGAAGTCACACTTCATCTGCTCCTCCTGTGGAAGAAAGAGAAAATGAGTATGGGGGGAGTCATAAGAATGGCTCTTAAACTAGGTTAAAATTAATCATTAACTTTAACTTGATAAAGGGTGTGATGCACAGAGGATTGAGATAGGAAAGAAACATACTCCGTGCATCCCGCCCGGCTGGTTACCGTAAGCTTTATCCTTGTATAATCCGAGGTGGTCGAAGGCACAGGATAGAATTCCAGTAGAAGTCCATAGGGCAAATGGAATTCCATAGGAATTGTCAAGGATAAGGTTGGGACTGAGGCCACTCAGTCCCAAATTAGGGGGCTAAAGGATCCCAAAGGGTAACTGCTTCCGGCAACCAGCCGCGCTAAGATACACGCAGCATGCTGGAAATCTGTGATATGCAAGAAGACAGCATGATTACCAGTAGAGCAGTACTAAGGTACTGATCGATTTACGTAAACAAGCCATCTGGTTGCAGTGTAGGGCTATCTGTATTAGATGATAGCTAGTAGAAGGGGGTGCAAGTCGTCTTGACGCCTCCGGAAGGTTCCGGCAGACCTCCGGCACGCCGGAGGCCGCTCCAGCAGAGTTTCTGGCATTAGGACAGACAATATAAAAGTCAAGAGTAATACCAGGGAGGCGACCGCCGGCACAGCGGCGGCACGCCGGCAAAGGGAGCGGCGGCTCCGGCAGCCGGAGGTTGCCGGATTGGTGACAGGAACAAGGATGGTTATAGCAGAACCGGGTTGCCGGCAGTGGATGCCGGCACTCCGGGGGCCGGCCGGCAGGCGGACGACCAAGCTATGAGGAAGGGGGAGAGCCATCGGCTGGAAGCCGGCGGCAGGCGGCAGTCCCCCGGCACACGGAGGACTGGCGGCCATGGGGATATGGGGTGAGTCACCAAGGTAGGAGGTGGGTATCGCCGACAGTGGAGGCGGCAAGGGACCGGCACCCGGATAGTGAAAGAGACAGAGGGAGGGATGTAGGGGGGTCCGGCCATGGACTCCCAGACATCCCCCCTGAGAGGGTGTACCCATGATAGAGGCTGACTCTATCACCCAGAAGCAGGGGCCGCAGAGGACCGGGAGCTAGGGTAGCCCAAGGGAGGGCTAGGGGACACCAAAAAAAGGGGGGGGTGAGACCCCTGCATACAGAACACATCCAGTGGCTAACCCCATATGACACTATGAAGGGTATATGTACCAGAGCGGACTGTACACAGAAGCTCAAGGTAGCCCTATCACTCCACCCTAAGGAGGAGTTGTAGGACAGGGGACAGATGGGTATAGACTAACCTAAGTATAGGCTAGGCTATACAAGCGATAGGTGGGGAGGGGAGAAGAGAAGGGTCTTCCATGGAAGGGGTTCTGTACCAGAGCGGCCACTAAGGAAGGGAGGACACTCCCTAACCTAAGGTAAGGCAGCCTGACTGAAACGGTGCATGGGTACAGTTTCAGCAAGGAACAGAATAAACCCTTCCAAAACCTAACCTAGAGCAGGGATGTACGTCCTGAACTAGGAAGGATAGAAGGCATATCGCTATCGCAGGAAAGTCGTAGACTTAGTCCTAGCAATAGAGGAAAGACTAGCCGTTCCTCACTCTCAGGCGCAACCCTAAGGGGGGTTCATTCCCTTAGGGAGGACAGAGAGGCGATAACATACTCTGATAAGAGCTTGATCCCCTTACGTGGTAGGGGGAGCAAGGCTACACAGAGGGAATGCCCAAGGGCAGGGGGATGAAGGAAGCATATAGGGGTCCTACATGTAGGCTAGGTTAGGAAGGCACACTAACTAACCTATCCCCTATATGGTCCCTGAAGGCGAAAACACTTGCATCACAGTCAATAGTATTTTAAAATAATGCCACTATCTTCATAAGTAAGCCTAGGATCACTGATAAAATCATGCATGAACGCTAATATAGGCGCTCTGGCTTGGGGGCTATAGTAGCCAACTAGTATGGGGTCAATCGATGACCGGTAAAAAAGCGTCAAAACACGATATAAAAGTTCCTAGCTATGAAGACTAAATAAACTAATATTATCGATTAGTAAATAAGGCCGGAAGCGTTGTTGTGGTTTACTAAATAAGGCATGCAGAACAACAACGACGCCATAAAATGGCGGGTCCGGTAGAGGCACAGCTCTGCCACAAAACAACAAATATCTCGAAAAGTAATATTTACTTTACGGTCAGAGCTTAACTAAACAATACTGGAACCTTGTACTCAACTTTCCAGAAGAAGGCTAGGCCGAAGGTAGCGACATGATAAAGATGCAAGACGATAAAGTACGCACAGGAAAAAGTCCGAATAGTAAGGCAAGCTACTAAACGAAGGATGAAGACGGTCGTGACGTCATTTAAGCAATGGCGCCCGTTTGTTTACGTCTCGAGTACCAAAAGTAGCCACGGATGAGATTAGCTATGGAACGGCTCCCAGCTATTCTCCGCCCTTACACACCGAAGCATTAACTCTGTTCGGGGTGTAGATAGCTATGTGGCGCGTTAATACATGCGTCCCCTGTTGATATACGATGTCTTAAAAGGGAAACCTTTAGGATACTCGCTCCAGAAGTTAGAATTCTGTGATAACCTGTGGTTAAATTCTCTGGGAATATCTTAGTAGTTATTTACCCAAGGAAGCTACCAAAAAGGAACCTTCCATCAGGACGCCATGGCTTGAGCCCAAAAATATATTTATATATATATACACACATATATATATATATATATATATATATACATATATATATATATATATATATATATATATATAAATTTTAAGAGTATTGGATGATCTCACCCATCCTTAAGATGGTTTGGACCTTTTTGGCAGAACTATTCTCCAGGGTTGGGTCTTCAGAATCCAGGGGGATCAAATCCTTGAGGTAGGACTCTCGGCTTCTGGCCGGAAACCCATCATTACAGATATGGGAAGATGATTCCATAATTTCTTGGTCTCAGTCCTAACAGGTGGGTTTAACTTATGCCTGTGCCTCTATATTTGTCTAAGTGCTGCCCTTCAGGTAGGGTATGGAAAGGACAATCTGAGAAGTATACTCTCATTGTGCCGACAGTGAAGCATGCAAGTTTCCTTTCGGAAGAGTGATACTTTATTGATATTCTCAAGCAGGTGAATCCCCTAACTCACAAACGATAAACTACTGTCTTTAAAATGGATCCTTCTAATGACAATCCTCCTTCTCCTAGATATGCTGACATATATATCTGTATATGTATATATATATATATATATATATATATATACATAAATATATATATATATATATATATATATATATATATATATATATACATAAATATATATATATATATACATAAATATATATATATATATATATATATATATATATATATATATATATATTTATATATATATATATATATATATATATATATATATATATATATATATATATATACACAGTATATATATACACATACAGTATATACATACATATATACTGTAGATATTATATATATATATATATATATATATATATATATATATATATATATATGTATATATATATATAAATATATATATATATATATAATATAGATATATATATATATATATATATATACATATGTAAATATATACAGTGATGCCTCAGGATACGAAATTAATCCGTTCAGGATGCGGTTTCGTATCCTGATATTTTCGTATCCTGAGTAGCGTTTTACATGTAAATAGCCTAATCCGTTCCAAGCCTTATAAAAAGTCACCTTTTCTTTCATAAACACGCTAAACTGTAGTAATAAACATGCAATGCAGCCATTTCTATCATTCAATAATTAACACAACCGTTAAAAACAGCCTAATCCATTCCAGAAACCACTATGAGATTATTCAATAATGTAGTTATAGCCAAGTTATCCCCCCCAAGCCCAAAGAAAACGGTCCGTTTTCTTTACTACTGTATAAAAGTTACGGTACTGTATGTACGTAAAGCATTTAGATCAGTGAAGGTGTATTGTTACCTGTACGTACACCTAAATTAAGGATTGATACCTGTACACTCTGAAAAAAAGGTTACAGTTAATTAGTGTAACAAAAAAGTTGAAACTTACCTTTTGATTGAGACGATGTCCGATAGCGAAGTCGCGGCAGAGGAGGATGGCATAAGGCAGAAAACGTAACAAGTGACAGACTATGTACAGTAATTTACACACTTAACACATTAACACTTAAACTTTACGAAATAAAAAAATGGCAGAAATAATCAACACTTAACATTACGTATGGAAAACTATAAAGTGAAAGAAAAAATTACTTTAACACTTAACGGTAACATAAAACTTAAAATTGAATTTTTTTTTTTTTTGCTTTTTTATAACTTTACGTTTTTCTTATTTTCTAAATCTCTTCTACTTCTTCATCACTTTCCTTTTTCTGTTTCTTTTTTTACTTTCACCTTCTACTTCTTCATCACTTTCTTTTTTCTGTTTCTTTTCTTTACTTTCACCTTCTAATTCTTCATCCCTTCCTCTTTTCTGTTTCTTTTCTTCACTTTCACCTTCGTCTTGGCCTACTAATACCGCTGGCCTCTTTAATAAGAAACTATCCATTGAAGCTTGTTTCTGCCTACTTTTCAACACATTTCTAAAATGCGTTAGGCAAACGTCATTGCAGTGTTGATGCGCACGGTTGGTATAAACTTTTTCTGGATGTTCCTTTTCGACGTAGTCTGCCATTTTATGGAAACATGCAAGAATTTCCTTGATGTCTGCCATTTTCAAAGGTGCAACATCCTCCTCATCACCGCTAGAGAGCTGCTCTTGAAAATCACTCACTTGCATCGTCTCCAACTCCTTCAAGTCGTCCGTCGTCAACTCCTCGTGGTGCTCCTCGATAAGTTCATCTATATCTTCCGCGCTAACTTCCAGCCCCATGGATTTACCAAGATGTACGATGTCAGCCACCTCAGACTGCTGAATTGGTTCAGGATCGTCAACGATCTCGGCTTCGCCTCCAGGCTTCCCGAACCCCTCGAAGTCTCGTGCAGAGACAGCATCAGGCCACAGCTTCCTCCAAGATGAGTTTAGGGTACGCCTCGAAACTTCCTGCCAAGCGAGATCGATGAGTTTGAGGCATATCACGATGTTGAAGTGATCTTTCCAAAATTCACGCAGAGTGAGGTTTGTACTCTCTGTGACTTGGAAACATCTCTTGAAGAGATGCTTCGTGTACAATTTTTTAAAATTAGAAATAACTTGCTGGTCCATGGGCTGGAGGAGAGGGGTGGTGTTAGGCGGTAGATACAGGACCTTTATGAAGGAATACTCGGCCAGAAGATATTCCTTGAGGCCAGGAGGGTGAGCTGGAGCATTGTCCAACACCAGCAGACATTTCATAGGGAGGCGCTTTTCTTCCAAATATTTTCGGACAGTCGGACCGAAGCAGACATTCACCCAATCAATGAACAGTTGCCTCGTTACCCAGGCTTTTGCATTCGCCTTCCACATCACGGGAAGGTTCTCCTTAATGACTTTGTGGGCTTTGAAGGCTTGGGGATTTTCTGAATGGTACACCAGCAGGGGCTTTATCTTGCAGTCCCCACTGGCATTTGCACAAAAAGCAAGGGTAAGCCTGTCCTTCATAGGCTTATGTCCGGGTAGCCTCTTCTCCTCCGCCGTGATGAACGTCCGACGAGGCATTTTCTTCCAGAAAAGCCCAGTTTCGTCGCAATTGAAAACTTGCTGCGAACTGTAGCCTTCCTGCAGAGTCAACTCGTCGAATGTTTTAACAAAGGCTTCGGCGGCCTTCGTGTCCGAGCTGGCTGCCTCCCCATGCCGTACCACTGAATGGATGCCAGTCCTTTTCTTGAACTTCTCGAACCACCCACGAGAAGCCTTGAACTCTGGGGGTTCCTGCTGGAATGTTCCTTCTCCTGCTCCTTCTTCGGCCTGAGCACGTACGAGATCACCGAAAATGGCGCAGGCCTTCTGGCAAATTGTGGTCTCAGTGATGGTGTCTCCTGAGATCTCTTTGTCCTTGATCCACACAAGAAGCAGCCTCTCCATCTCGTCATGCACGTGCGTTCTCTTGTTGGAGAAAATAGTGACGCCCTTAGAAGGTGTTGCTGCTTTGATGGCCGCCTTCTGCTTCAGGATGGTGCCTATCGTAGACGGATTCCGGCCATACTCCTTGGCGATCGCACTTAAAAGCATGCCAGACTCGTACTTTTTAACGATTTCAAGTTTCGTCTCCATCGAGAGCATCATCTTCTTCTTCTTTCCTTCGGCAACATTCTTAGGACCCATGGCTACAGTAATACGTAATATAATACACTATGTAACGTTATATACAGTCTATGTATAGTAAACACTAATACAGTACAGTGCACCGTAACGAATGTTTATTAACGATAACACGTGGCGTACAAATGTACTGTATATTAACACTAAGTCAAACAAGCGAAAGCACACAATGTCTGTTAACGATACCGCGGTCGGAACGAAAAGAGAGAGAGAGAGATGAACGCCCGTGCGTAGGCAAGCTGGGATAGTTGCCGACCAATAGGAAAGCAGGATCTTATGGCGTCAGCTAGCGTCTGGGTAGGGAGATAACCAATGGGTGAGCGGGAGGCTGTAAGTGAGTCTACCCAAGTTCAAAGTCAGGCGGCGCGCGCTTTTTAACATTACTCTCGGCGAAGAGTTGGGATCTCGTAAGGTTTTCGTATCCTGAAATTTTATCCGTATCCTGGGGCATAAAAATCTTCTTCGAATCACTTTTCGCATCCTGAATTTTTCGTAAGCAGAAACTTTCGTATCCAGAGGTATCACTGTATATATATATATATATATATATATATATATATATATATATACAAGTATATATATATATATATATATATATATATATATATATATATATGTGTGTGTGTGTATATATATATATATATATACAGTATATATATATATATATATATATATATATATATATATATATATATATGTATATATATATATATATATATATATATATATATATATATATATATATATATATATATATATATATATATATATATATATATATATATGTCCTAATTCATGTATGCAGAGATGTCATGTATGACAAGGTAAATGAACTCAATATTCATGAGTATTGCACAAAAATCTATTGCTCAGCTTATTATTGCAGATGTTACAATTTGGTAACGAAGGGAGTTTTAGTTTGGTGAGCGCTCGAGTTGACAACTCCCTCACCTTAGAAGGTAGTTGTGTATAGTGTACTTACGAACGAACCTTTTGTAATAAATAAAGTAAACCCATATTTCGACGTCTCATTATCCGTCTACACGGGTCATATTGGTGTCAGATGTAAAAAATACGGCTTTTTTGTATGCTGTGAGTGAAGTTGTTCTTTGAGCCGGTAAAATAAAAGTTCAAGATGCCGAGATACACAAGAACTAACATAGCAGATGCTGCTGCTGCTTGAGATGAGAACAAAGGAGCAGTCGAATATAGCGTTGCCGATGAAGAATATAGACAGGAAATTAGAACGCAAGAATTGGAAAATAAGTTAGATAACCTGCAACAGTTAATAAACAGACTGTTGGTGGAACGAGAACAGGAGCAGCACGCAACCACAGCATATCTGACGTGCATGGACGAAGTTCAAACGCATACAAGTGAAAGTAAACATGCACAGCCGTGTGAAGATACGCAAATTGTAGTTCGAAAGTTGCCAGAACTCCAGGCAAGTGTTAGCCCTTTTGATGATCAACGGCCTAACAAAGGGTTTCATTCGATTGAAGTGTTTTTGAGAGACTTTGAAGTAGCTACATATGGGTGGTCGGAAAGAGGAAAAGCGATTCAAGTAATTAGATTGCTGAAAGATGCTCCAGCAATGGAGGTAATGTGTTGGCCACAAGTCAGTTTAAGAAGTTATACTGAAATAAAACGACGCTTAATTGAGAAGTAGGTCTTCCCTGATGCGAGAAAGGGAGACCTAAAAGAAAATTACAAACCCAAAATACGGGAAGGTGAATCCGTTCCTTGTTTTGCAACTCGCATTTTTCGGGATTACGATTTGTTTACTACCCAGAGTGCCAATCTCCCAGAAGGTGATGAAATGGCAATTGCCCGTAAACATATTCGCAGGTTAGTAAACCCGTATTTATGTGGTTATTTGTTCGATGACAATCGCTCGTTAGCAAACGTAGTGAGTGCGATACAAAACATTTTGGACAGTTTGCCGGAAGAAAATAGGACTGGGAATAACGGGGACGATTCAGAGAAGTTGGCGTCCATGAGAGGAAGTCGACCCCCGAAGAGTGGTAAGGGGGAATGCAGTCAGCAGATTAGCTGAGTCTTCAGATGTTGGCACTGTGGGGGAGAAGGGCACCGACGAGTGGAGTGCCCCACCCAAAGATCCCGCCGCTGTTACTTCTTGTCAGGCCTACGGTCATCTATCTCGGGAGTGCCCAGCAAAAGACGCCCAGGGCGGGCGGGCTGTGGCACACACACACACCTCCCCCCGCCCAACGTCCGAGGAAAAGGAAACAGAGGAAGGGGAAGACGAGGGAGTTTGATGTCCCCCGCATGACATCACAAGCAGTAGCCGAGGAAGCAGTGATGACAGACGTGACATAGCAGGCACTAGGACCTCCATCGGTACCCCCAACCTCACCCCCACTACACTAGGGGGCAGTGGCATTTCAGCTGAGATCATTGGCCCATGCCCCATATCTCGTAATGGCCGTCTTGGAATGTTAGCAGTTAGGATCGACCTGCAAGATATATCCATCCAAGTGCTGATTGACACGGGAGCCTGTGTTTCATTGATTGAAAAAAAATTCTCCTCAAATCCACTACAGCCAGCGGCATCCATTATTCTTGACACGCCAGGAGGAAATAAACTACACATACTGTAAACCATACAACAATCGTCAAATTCAAGGTGGGGTCTGTGAAGTTTACACATGATTTTTTTGTCTTGCCTACCTTGGGAATTCCAGGAATCGAGGCTATCTTAGGAATAGATTTTATCTCTAATAATCAAATTTGCATTTTTTGGGGAAAAGATACAATAACAGTAAAAGCAGGAGGGTACATTTTGCCAATAGAAAGTCCTGAGACAGTAAGTGCGTATGTTAGCTCGGAGAGACATTTAAGTAGGGTAACAGCTGTACCTGAGAGAGGAGAAGACTTTTCTCCCCAGACCCTTATGAGGATATCTGTGACCCCCTGTCGCCCTCTTGTGGAAGGAACCAAGGTAGTTGTTAAACCCCATGACAATTCGGCCTACAGTATTTGATATTAGAGGGCTTGACAGAAATTGAAGAGAACAGAGCTGATATAACGATAGTTAATTTGTCAGATAAAAGAGTTGTTTTAGGAAGTAATTCTGTGTGAATTAGAGTTATGGGAAATTGCTTATAATGGGATGTTGGGAACCACAACTCCAGGCCGCAGAGACGAACGCACTCGAAATTTGATTATGCAAGTGCGAAAATTATGTCCGTCAGAATATCAGCCTGTAGTTAGTGACATTGTCAATAATTATTCCGATGTAATTGCAATTGGAGATGAGCCACCCTGGAGGATTGATCGATTTCCCTTTAGCATTGAAACTGGGCAGGCGGAGCTGATCAGGTTAAGGCCTTATAAGGTACCCATTCATTTCCAGGGAGAGATAGAAAGGGAAACTAATAAATTAAGGGAACAAGGGATAATCGAGGAAAGCGAATCCCCCTGGGCTTCTCCAATTGTAACAGTTAGGAAAAAGAATGGCTCGGTAAGATTGTGTTGATTATAGGAAATAGAATGCAGTCTCTAAGTATAATGCATTTCCATTGCCCTCGATCAAAGAATTACTTGCGAAAGTACGGGACAGCAAATATTTCACAACTGTTGATTTAAAATCTGGATACTATCAAATACCCATTCAGGAAGACAGTAAATGTAAAATGGCATTTATAGCTAACGATCATTTATTTCAGTTTAATGTTCTTCCTTTCATTGTTAAAAATGCTCCAAGTCATTTTTCTAGAGTAATGATGGCGGTTTTGTCGCCCTTAATTAGCCATAATGTTCTTGTTTATTTAGATGATATCATAATTACAGGGAAAACGGGCAAAGAACATAATAATAATATTCGTAAAGTTTTAGAAGCATTGCGACGTACTGGTATGAAAATGGATTTGTCAAAGTGCAAATTTTTCTGTAAACAGTTCGAATTTTTAGGTCACATAATAACCCCAGAAGGTATCCAACCCTTCCCCAGTAAAGTAGCGGCTATTAGAGATTTCCCCAGGCCACGTAACTCTAAGGAAGTAGCTGGGTTCCTTGGGCTTGCTGGTTATTTCCATAAATTCATAAGAGGTTTTGGAGAGATATCGAGACCCATAGATGCTTTAAAGAAACAAAAAGTGATAAATTGGGGGAGGGGAAGTAGAAAGGGCCTTTAACCATTTGAAAGCTGCCTTAACTAGCAATGAATTACTCGCATATCCTAAATTTGATAGCCCGTTTTTAGTGACAACATTTGCGAGTAGCGTAGCTATTGGTGGCGTAGTTTCTCAACGAGATGATAAAGGCAGAGAGCGACCCATTTGTTTTGCTTCCCGGGCGTTAAAAGGGGCAGAAAAGAATTATAGTACATTCGATCGAGAGGCTTTGGCTATTCTTTGGGTTCCAGAGAGGCATCGGTTCTGAATATTATGTCAGTCGATTGAGTTGCAAAGTGATCATCGCCCCTTACGTGATTTGTATTATAAAAATGATTTGATCTCTCGTCAAGTGAGATGGATTGAGAGATTGTTAGAGTTTAATATAAAGGGTTTTCACCACATAGAAGGTATAGCTAACAGGGTAGCTGATGCCCTCTCTAGAGGTGCAGTAATAGGAGTAAAAATGAGGGCACAAAAGAGGAACGAAGAACGTGACCAAAATATTGAAGACCCCCATCATAATAGAGAAAATAGAGAACGGGATGAGAGTTCTCGCGATGCGCATGCAGAAGACGGAGAGAGTGAGAGAGAGAGAGAGTCGACTCGGGAGAGAGAGAGAGATGTGAGCGGCGAAGATGAATATATGTGGGTGACCGAGGACATGACCAGGGGTGTCCAGAATGAATGCCCTGATGATGCAGGTTTGATTGACTTGGGAGGTTGGGACATAAAAGAAGTCCGAGAGGAACTGAAAAAAGAAGAATGGATGGAAAGAGTGCGAGCAGTGATTAAAGGGGAATCGGAGAGTTATCCGTCATTTCTGAATGTGCCTCATGAGATTTTTTTTTTCTGAAAATGTCTTATTTTGTGCTTACGAGAAGAGGGGAGGGGAATTTTGTGCACGGGTAGTTCTTCCTCCCTCTTTAATTAAACGAGCCATCTACATTGTACATGCAAGTCTGTATGCTGTGCATTTAGGGATTGATAGAACATCAAGGAGAGTACGTGAATCCTTCTTTTGGTTAGGAATGAAAAAATCTATATAGAATTTTATAAACGGTTGTTATGCTTGTAACTGTTTCAAAGAACATAAAAACACTGTACCGGAAGCCAGAAAGTGGCCTGTGATTCCTATTAAATTTTATAGGGTGCATATGGATGTGGAAGGACGATTTCCTACTGGTTTAACACAACATAAGTATATATGTGTATTTGTGGATGCATTTACTCGGTACACTCATACTTACGCAGTGTTGGATAAATCAGCAAATTCATTAGCCCAGGCGCTGTGCTCTTTCATTACTAGGTTTGGTTGCCCGAAAATTTTGATAAGTGATAATGGTCTTGAGTTTATAAATAAGGTGGTGAAATCGGTCACAGACTTAATGAAAATTGAACACTTTTCAGTGACAGCATATAGGCCTTCAGCAAAGGGCTTAGTAGAATCGCATAATAGGGAAGTAGTGCGAATTTTGGCACGCCATGCTTCCTATAGCTGAGCTAGCTTTGAGCATTGCATATAATGCTTCGCTCAGGGACACGCCTTTCTTTTTAGTGTATGGACAGGATCCTGTGTTACCATATACGGTACTCATTAATTCGCAACAATTGCCAAATTATTCAACTGAGCAATACTGTGTATATTTATTAAATCTATTGAGGAGAGTAGTGAACACCACTGAAAGGGTTTTTGAAAAGAGCTAATGAAAATCACAGCTCAAAGTATGATGGTCTGTTCAAAACTGCACCGGTAAAAGTATTTGTGGGCGATCGTGTGTATTTGAAACGATTACAACCTAGGAAACACAAACTAGAGCCAGCGTATTTGGGTCCGTACCGAGTAATGATGGTTAAGTCTAACACAGTTGTGATACAAAGCATTGTTAATGGCGCAGTGTCTGAACATCATCAGGCACACATACATGTGGTACCTGAAGAGGTAGTTTTCAAAAGTGTTCCTCCTTACCCCTGCATACGTGACATCCCTCGAGTTGATGAGTAGAAATGTTTTTTCCTTTGCTATTTCTGTAATTTGAACAGACCTCATTTCTTCTTTTGACGTGTTTTAAATGAACTAGATGATAACAATGTATTTTTTTATGTTGATGCTAAATGTATACGTAAAATAATGTGGTAATTTTGCTGAGTGTGGTAATACGTATAACATTGCTGAGTGAACCTAAAAACAATCAGAGGTTAAATAGGTCAAGTGAGATCCGTGAGGCGGATGCTGTATTATTCATGTATTTATATGATTCCTGGTTGCTGGGGCCAGGGCGGTTCCTGAATGGCAAGTGGCTGCGGGATTAAAGTTCAGCCTTGAGGATAGGCTGTGTTAGAGAATGTGTAGATGTGAATACTTAATACTTAATGTTATAAGAGAAGGGCGGGAAAATGGCTAGTGGCCACCGGTTGAAAGTTGCAAGTGGAAGTGTTGTAGTGATTTAAATAAATGGTGAAACGGTGGTGGTGAGTTGTGTTGCGAAATTGTGCCGTAAACCCGGACAAGTAAAATTGAGGGATGAAGGAATATCTATTCCTACCCCTGTCCCGGCCAAGAAGCCCGTATTGCCCGCAACCAGAGGGAGGTTATTGATGAGGTTATGTCGACCTGATGTTATGCTTTTTTTTTTCACTTTGGGTATTCTGTGTTTGGGTTGCAGAGGACTTAAGAAGAAATGAGTGGAATTATTTATATTGTGTTGTGTACATTTTTACATGCAATATTTCTTTTGTTATTTTTTTGTGGAAGACGTGTTATTTTTATGGGTGATTTCTATATATATATATATATATATATATATATATATATATATATATATATATATATATATATATATATATATATATATATATATATATATATATTGTTGCATTTCTATTTAGTACATGCCATGCCTATTCCGGGTTGGAATGTCCTCCATATATCATAGACTAGTGAGGGCGAATGAGGAGCTTGGGGGGGGAGTAATGTCCTAATTCATGTATGCAGAGATGTCATGTACGACAAGGTAAATGAACTCAATATTCATGAGTATTCCACAAAAATATATGGCTCAGCTTATTATTGTAGACGTTGCAATTTGGTAACGAACGGAGTTTTAGTTGCCGGTGAGTGCTCGAGTTGACAATTCCCTCACCTGAGAGGGTAGTTGTGTATAGTGTACTTACGTTCGAACCTTTTGTAATAAATGAAGAAAACCCGTATTCTGATGTCTCCTTATCCGTCTACACAGGTCATATATATATATATATATATATATATATATATATATATATATATATATATATATATATATATATATATATATACAGTGAGCCATCGTTTATCGCGGTAGATAGGTTCCAGAGCCGACCGCGATAGGTGAAAATCCGCGAAGTAGTGACACCATATTTACGTATTTATTTAACATGTATATTCAGACTTTTAAAACCTTCCCTTGTACGTAGTGCTGTTAACAAACTACCCTTCAATGTACAGAACACTTAATGAATGTACTACAGTACCCTAAACTAAAACAGGCACAAATATTAAAGGCGATTTTATATCATGCGTTTCCTAAACACGCCAAAAAGCACGATAAAAAATGGCAACCAATGTTTTGTTTACGTTTATCTCTGATCATAATGAAGAAACAAACGCATTTACACATCTGTGTATAGGTTAGTTTTTGCATCGATTATATTGATTATTCAGTACAGTATGTTGATTTTGTTATTACCAATGTTTTACTTAATTTTTCTTAGGACTTCCAAATGAAATGTTTATCTTTATGACGCCGCCGTTAAAGTACGCTCTGTAAACAACCACGCTCAGTAAACAAACGAAGGCATTTAACGCGCATGATGAAATTGATAAATAATGATATTACAGTAAAAGCTTTTAGAAAATATGTTATTACAAATATTATTTACCGTATCTATTTAAAATCATACAGTACATACATAGCAAAGCAGAAAAACAATTTACGAGAGAGAGAGAGAGAGAGAGAGAGAGAGAGAGAGAGAGAGAGAGAGAGAGAGAGAGAGAGAGAGAGAGAGTGAGAGAGTGAGTTGTTTTACGTACGTAAATGTAAATTTAAAAAAAGAAAATATGATAGGTTATAACATGTATATTCAGACTTTTAAAACCTTCCCTTTAACTTAATGCATACTAAACTAAAACAGACACAAATATTAAAATGTTAGGATATTAAAGTGAAACATGTATAAAAAAATGAAGATTGTTACTGTACTCACCACGAAAGAAGTTGAAGAATAACTTGAATGATGATGGCGATGAATTTGCTGCACAGTAGAAATGATGATGATGAAGCTGATGATGTCTTCTACTGTGCAGCCAATGATAGTATTTTACGTCTCTTCAGACGGAGGTGTCTTTTCCTGGGACACATCTTCAACTTCTTCCTAGGACACTTCTTCAATATCTTCCGAAGGCGTAGTAGCAGGAGGAACTGGCTCTTTTTTGCGAGGCTGGAAGAACATTGTGATCGGAAGTTGCTGCCGCTGCTTCTTTTTTCGCTCGAAGAGCATCCTGTAGGGAGTCATGATGTCATCGATCTTGTTGCAGAATTGCATAGACCGAACCATATCCTCGTCCCACTCTTGCGACATTTCTTTCACCTCCTTCCCATGGTTGCAGAGCTTGGCAAGCCGTTCTAATGTTAAGCCCGTTTCTTCGACATTTTCTTGGGTCTCTTCCTGCGTTTCACTGTCTTCTTCACTGGCCGATTTCGTCAGGTCTTCTAGGTCTGCATCAGTTAGCGGCTGGGAATGGCAGTCCAACAACTCGTCGATGTCTTCAGTCGTCATGTCGCCAAATCCGTCACCTCCAATTATCGCAGCCAACTGCACAGATTTGCGTATTGCAGTGTTGAATCTCAGACGTTGTAAATCCCTCAACATCGTAAACAATCTGGGGCCACAACTTCTTCCAGCTCGCATTAACGGTAGCAGGTTTCATTTCTTTTAGTGCCTTCTGGATGTTCTGCAGGCACATGGCTATTGTGTACTTCTGCCAGTACGCCTTCAAATTGAAATTTTCATCTTCATCTTCTTGGGCAGCATCCACACACGCAACGAGGTCCGCCAAGGTATTCTTCGTGTAGAGGGCCTTGAACGCCCTGATAACCCCCTGGTCCATCGGTTGAATTAATGATGTGGTGTTGGGTGGCAGGAACTCAACCTGAATGCCCTCATGCGACAGGTCAGTTGCGTGTCCACCAGCGTTATCCATAAGGAGAAGGATCTTAAATGGCAAGCCCTTCTCTACGAGATATTTGCTGACTTGCGGGATGAAACACTGGTGGAACCAGTTGGAGGTCAGCATCTTCGTAATCCATGGTTTTTGATTATGCATCCAGTACACGGGAAGGAGATTCTTATTTTTATTTTTCAAAGCGCGAGGATTTTTCGACTTGTAAATAAGCCCCGGCTTTAGCAAAAATCCAGCAGCATTGCCACACATCACGAGGGTAACGCGATCTTTGAATGCTTTAAAGCCAGAGGCTTTGGCTTCTTCTTTGAACAGGAAAGTTTGCGACGGCATTCTCTTCCAAAACAAGCTGGTCTCATCCATATTAAACACTTGTTCCGGCTTGTATCCACCTTCAGCGATAATGTTCTTGAACGTCTTGTTCGCGTAAGTTTCAGCAGCGGCAGTGTCAGCGGAAGCAGCCTCGCCATGCAGGGAAACGCTTTTCAGGCCGAAGCGTTTCTGAAACTTTGCGGAACATCCTTTGCTGGCGGAAAAACGTTGTTTCTGAGGCTGGGAATCAGTGGATGTCCCTGGTTGAGGTTCATCTACATCATCTTCTTCTTCAGCATGGTCGCCATCGTTGTCTTGAGGTTCCTTTGCCGCAAAATTCTCATACAAGCTCAAAGCCTTGGTTCGGATGGTGTTCGTATCCAAGGCTATGTTTTTCTTCCGGCAGTCGGCAATCCAGACTGCTAAAGCACCTTCCATGCGTACGATCGTTTTATTACGCGTGGTAACGGCTCGCTTCGCTGATCTACTAAAGGTGATGGCAGCCGTCTTTCTAATGTTCGCCTCGTCCTTCTTGATGTAGCGAACAGTGGATTCGTTCAGTCCAAAATGGCGGGCTGCAGCCTCGTAACTTCTGCCTTCTTTTAACATATCGAGAAGCGTCACCTTCTCAGCAATCGTCATCATCTTTCGGTGGCGTTTAGGCTCACTACCAGCCTTAGCAGAAGCAGAACGCTTGGGAGCCATTGTACAGTAGAGGTTAAACAGAAAGTTCAACAAAAAGTTCAACTTAAAACAGTCACGCACAGCACAGATTAAAGTTCACAATAACGTAGCAGCATCTACACGGTGAGAGAGCGGCGAACGAAGTGGCCGCGAAAAAATGCTGGAGGTTGGAGAAGCGGTCAAAACACCAATCACAGGCTAGATTACAAAACTTGGGTTCTGATTCATCATCTATCAGCGCTTGAACCAATCACAATCCGTCTTACATGCTACGTAGTAGTTGCCAATTCAAATACAAGGTACCCTACGTATACAGCTTTATGTACACTATTTTATGCTTGGTTTGTTGTAGGATATGTACTGTACGCTTATTCGAGATGTGATTTTTGCAACAAAGAATATTATTGGATGCAGTACTACGTACTTATACATACAAAAGATTCATGGAAAAGATGCACATCCATTACATTTGTAGTACAGTAGTAGCCATCAGCAGCCTTACACCATTCAAATACGGTATGACTGCATCTGATTTGCGTTTCATGTTCGATTTAATTTTACTACGTACTGTATACTGAATTATCGTATGATCACATTCTCTTTTCGTTTTTTATTTCTTTCTGTACTGAATTATATGTCATATGTAATGCAATGAACCATCAGTAAGAGCAGATATTACTAATTACAGTATTAATGGAATTACAGGTAACGAAATATCGTATTTGGGGTCTTCATATATCGCGGTATTTTCGAAATTTCTGGAAAATCCGCGATATGTTTATATATATGGGTTATGAAAAAAATCTGCGAAGTGGTGAGTCCGCGATGGTCGAACCGCGAAGTAGCGAGGGCTCACTGTATATATATATATATATATACACACACATATATATATATATATATACACACACATATATATATATATATATATACACATATTATATCTATCTATCTATCTCTCTCTCTCTCTCTCTCTCTCTCTCTCTATATATATATATATATCTCTCATATATATATATAATATACTATATATATATATATACACACATATATATATATATATATACATATATATATATACATACAATAATATAATATATTATATATATACTATATTATAATATATATATTACATATTATATATATATATATATATATTATATATATTATATATATAATATATGTATATATATATATATATATATATATATATATATATATATAATATATGTATATATATATATATATATATATAGTATATATATATATATATGTAGTATATATATATATATAATAAGTATATATATATATATATATAGATAGATAGATATAATATATATATGTATATATATATATTATATATACAGTGAGCCCTCGCTACTTCGCGGTTCGACTATCGCCGATTCACCACTTCGCAGATTTTTTTCATAACCCATATATATAAACATATCGCGGATTTTCCGGAAATTTCGAAAATACCGCGATATATGAAGACCCCAAATACGATATTTCGTTACCTGTAATTCCATTAATACTGTAATTAGTAATTTCTGCTCTTACTGATGGTTCATTGCATTACATATAACATATAATTCAGTACAGAAAGAAATATAAAAACGAAAAGAGAATGTGATCATACGATAATTCAGTAACAGTACGTAGTACTTATATATATGTGTATATAATATATATATATATATTATAATATATAGTATATATATATATATTATTATATATATAATATATATATATATATATAATATATATATATATATATAATATATATATATATAATATATATATATATATATATATATATATATATATTATTATATATATAAGTATATATATTATATATATATAAATATAATATAATTATATATATATAAGTATATATATATATATATATATATCTGTATATATCCTACCTGTCCCTCAGGTAGGGTTTGGAAAGGGACGATCTGAGAAGTATACTCTCATTGTGTCGATAGTGGATGATGCAAATTTCCTTTTGGACCTGTGATACTTTATTGATATTCTCAAGCAGGTAAATCACCTAACTCACAAACGACAAACTACTGTCACAAAAATGGAACCTTCTAAAGACAATTATCCTTCCCCTGGATATGCTGACTTTCCCCCGGCACTGTTGACGACCTTTGGCAAGTCTATTAAGGAGAATTCTGCTGTGACTTGGGACTGAAAAAGGACCACTCTTCCAATGCCCAGAATTATGGTAGTAGTTCAAGAAAATTAATATTTGCCAATAGGCTGTCATTATGAAGTGTCATGGATGAATTTTAAAATTTATGGTAGATTACCGAAATAAGGATGATTATAAGGAAGAAGATGAAAAATGGGAATCATGGATCTGCTTTAATGATCATGGAGAGGCCTTTGGCGCAATTTCTGAAATTTTTAAATTAAAAATGGATAATAGTGTGATCACTGGAGCATTATGCAATGCTGGTCCTTGGAATCTTGATATATATATATATATATATATATATATATATATATATATATATATATATATATATATATATATATATATTGCCCAAGTGACTGGTATAACACCAAGCCTATGGACACAAAAATAAACCTTATATCAGAAAGATAGCCGAATCCACCAATGTAGCTTATTGCAACCTAGAAGGGAGAAAACTTTAATTATTTTATATTTAGCAAACGCAAGCAAAAGAAAGTAGGCAATATAGAACGTGGAGAGATTTGGCAAGAAACCCATCTTAATTCATGCCAAATCTAGAATGCAGTCTTCTGTTCTAAAGATGGAAGAAAATTCAATGATAGAAATCAAGCCACATTTGAATTTTAGTTATGGAAGAGGAGTAATTTTTAACAAAGATCTTTGTAATTTTAGTGAGGATGAAATCTTGGATATGTGTCCTAAGGAAATATGGAAGGTTCATAAGATTCCCAGAACCTCCATGATTATTTTAACATTTGTAAACCATGATGTACCCTCTCATTTATATATGGAATGTGAGAGAATACCAGTTTGCCTTTACCGGCAGAAACCTTTGCAATGTTGCAATTGCTTTAAATTTGGGCATCAATCCAGGGTATGTAAAAACAATGATCTGTGATAATTGTTCCGATCCTGAGCATTGACCCTGCCTTTCTATTACAAAGTGCACTAATTGCAACCATAAACACAAAGTAACTTATAAGAAATATCCTCAATATGAAATAGAAGAACTAGCTGTTCAGAAGTCAGATGCAGAACATATCAGTGTAGAATATGCTAGGCAACTTCTAAGCAAGACCAAAAGCTATGCCAACCAATGCCATATTAACAAAGGAACCACAGCAGCTAACGCCCCACTTGGCTCACTGCTACTTTCACTCCACCTTTTATACCTGTTGAAATATAGGGTCAAAATGAAGCCTAATGGAAAGATAAATGTGCAGCTACAGTATACTGGGATGCAGCTGCCTACTACTCACCAAATTACTATGACAATATTCTAAAATTATTTTCAGCAATATCCCAAAACAAGATTTGAACTCTTAATTTCTCATCTAAATCAACATGTTAAACTGATGGAGCTTGATCTTGAGTAATGCCCGTAACGTATATAATGTCAAATTTGAAGGAACTATTGTTGCATTAAACATGGAGCTAGCAACGATCATAGGAAATGGGCTTCACCCAGTATATGATTTGATCTTGTGAGACTGACCGGCTAAACTCCACAAAATGGTTAGAACCACCACGTTGGAACCAAGAAGTCCCAAAGAACTATGCTCAAGATGACAACAACATTACCTAACTTAGCTTGATGGAAGTGGGCTGTAAACTAAAAAATGGCAGCGGATGGCACATCACTTGGAACAGGTGTTACCCAATGAACTTGCTTTGAAAACACTCTGTGCTTGTGATAAAATTTCCTTGGTAAACAAAATTCACATTATTCACTAAGGAAAAGAGGATGAAATATCCTGCAAGGAGGTATAATTCTTTTGAGAAAGAGAAGGCATATGTTGGGAGGTGGAGGCTGCATGACAAGCATGGAGTAGTGTAAATCCCATTGTCTATGTACTTGAGATTTGAAAGGCATATGTGATATGTCAGCCTTATGCACTGAAATAGGTGACCAAGTAGAAGCACTCTTTATTTAACATACTGTACATGAATGAGTAAGAGAAAAGAAAAAAGGATCCTTTAAAGTGGAATTTGACAACTTTCTTCTCTCAGGCTGGGAAACATCTCCAACATCATTAAACACAAGCACATGTGCAGAAGGAGTAGCAGCCATAGCTTGCACCGAATGTACCTTCATCTGAAGACCCAGAGACTTTAATAGTATCATTGTGGGCAGGTCAAGCCCTTACTTGATTAGTAACAAAATCACAAATTTTAAGTAATTTGTATTTTTCCTAACAGTACTTACCTTGAACTACTTTCTTAGGAGTATCTGGGATTCTCCTCCCAACCGACCAGAATTTTGTGTAGTTTCCCCTATCTCCGTTTTCTATAGTGGGTCCCTCTGTGGCGTAAGGATACTCACCCTGAGGCGACCCGGGTCAGCGTGCGAGAGCATGGAGCTAGGTCTCGGTCACCAGTAAGCTTTTGATAATTATGGTATCGAACTCCTGTAAGACACTCGGGGAAGGATGGGCGGCCAATAACCCGAAAGTAGTTCGAGGTAAGTACTGTTGGGAAAAATACAAATTACTTAAAATTTGTGATTTGTTCCAACATGGAGTACTTACCTCGAACTACTTTCTTAGGAGACTTACACCTTAGGAGGCGGGGGTGGTCTTACAGACCGAGAGACCAGTTGGATGTTAGGCGATTGAACCCAGATAGGAAGCTAGGTTCTGCTGACAATCAAACGAGATATGAGAATTGGGGAAAACTACGCAAAAAACTATCTAGTGTCTAAGTAACTCACCTCTGTAAAAATCTCTGGACATGGGCGTCTCCAACGCACGATTCTCACATGGGAGGGGGAAAGGTAAAAGGGAATGGAGGGGAAGCAGGAATAAGGGGGAAAAGTAAGGAAGGAACTTGTGTCGCTTGGAATTACTTCCCACGGGCTTCCCCGGGGCTTCAACCTTATACCTGTTGGAGCGCGGAAATGACTGGACCGATGGAGAAGGAGTCCAGAGACTTCCTTGTACAGTCCTTCAGATAGTGGGCCGTAAACGTGGACTGCCTGGACCATGTACCTGCCTTCAGGATCTGGCCCACTGCCATGTTCTTATCAAAGGCTAGTGATGTGCTCAGACCCCTAATATCATGGGGACGCGGTCTACCCGGCACCGAGGATCCGTCACTGTCATAGGCTCTCTTTATGACTTGACGCAACCAGAAGGAGATGGTGTTCCTGGACACTGCCTTCTTTACTGGGCCCGAGGAGACAAACAGGCTCTTAATCCCGGGGCGAAGTCTGGCTGTCCTTTCCAGGTATTTCCTAACTGTCCTGACTGGGCATAGCAGTAAATCCTCTGGATTGTCTGACCTCGGAATCGCTGGGATCGAAAATCCCTCAAACCTAGGGTCCCAGGACGCGGGGTTCTGCGTTTTGGCTACGAAATCAGGCAATAACTTGAAACTAAAATCTTTCCACCCTTTTGAGTGTAAAACCTTGTACGGCAGCCCGTGGAGCTCGCTAACTCGTTTGCCGAGGCCAGAGCGAGGAGGAAGACTGTCTTGAGTGTGAGGTCTTTGTCAAGGATGTTCCTGAGAGGTTCGAAGGGTGGTCTAGAAAGAGACTTAAGGACTCTGGCCACATCCCACTGTGGCACTCTAGAGGAACGGGGAGAACACGATTGTTCGAAGCTTTTAATGAGCATTGAGATCTGCTGGGAAACTCCTAGATCGAGTCCCTTGAGGTGAAAGACCTGACCCAATGCGGCCCGGATAGAAACTCCTAGGTCGTCCCTCAGATGAACCAGGAAGTCCGCTACTTTATGAATGGAGGCATCCAGCGGCCTGAGGTTCTGGGAGGCGCACCATTTTGTGAAAGTGGCTCATTTAGCTTGATAAACCGAGACTGAGGATCGTCTCAGATACCCCAACATCCTCGCGGCGGTCTTAGACGAGTATCCCTCCTTCCTCAGGAGATGCTCGATAACCTCCACGCGTGTAGGTGGAGGGACTGAGGGTTTTCGTGAAACTTCTCGAAGTGGGGCTGACGGAGGAGGTCTTTTCTGTCCGGAAGAGGCCAGGGTGGAATGACCACCAGTTCTTTTAGGGCGCTACCAAAGTCATTTGCAGGTTCTTTGCGCGCCTGACTCTGTTGAGGACTTGTATGAGGGTCCCGAAGGGAGGGAAGGCATACACGTCGAGGCCGTCCAAAGTGTGTTGGAAGGCGTCCTGGAACGCTACTGCTGGGTCTGGCACTGGAGAACAGAACACGGGGAGCTGGGCGTTTACCTTTGTGGCGAAGAGGTCCATTACCGGTGATCCCCATCTCAGGATGATTGTCTGTGCCATGTCTGGGTGTAGGGACCACTCCGACCCTACTACTTGGCCCATCCTGCTGAGGCCGTCGGCTAGGACGTTCCTCTTCCCTGGAATGAACCTGGCCGTGAGCTCGATGTGTTCCTTCTCGGCCCATTCCAGAATCTTTGCCGTGAGATCGCACAGCTCCCTTGACTTTAGCTCTCCTTGCTTTTTCACGTAAGCTACCACAGTGGCGTTGTCGACATTAACGCCACCGTGTTCCCCCGGAGAAGGTGGTCGAATTCTACGCAAACTCTCTGAACCGCCATCAGTTCCAGGACGTTTATATGAAAGTTCTTTTCCTCGGGGGACCACCTTCCCTTTGCTGATTCGTCGAGAAGATTGGCTCCCCACCCCTCCTTCGATGCGTCCGTGAAGAGCAACACCTCCGGCGGAGCGGTCACGAACGGCATTCCTTTGAGGGTGTTCGCCCTGTCGGACCACCATTTCAGGGCTTCCTTCGTCTCCGGGGACACTGTGACTAACCTGTGCGGGGACTCCCCCTGGGGACCAGAGTTCTTTCAGGTTCCACTGAACCGCCCTGAACTTGAGTTTCCCCTGGGGGACTAACTTCTCTAACGACACCAGGTGGCCCACCAACCTCTGCCAGTCTTTGGCTCTCCTTGGGAGGCCCAACAGGAAGGGGAGAATTATTCGGTCCAGATTTTCTAACCTCTCTGAGGAGGGGAAGGCCCTTCCCCAACTTGGAGTCTAGGATCATCCCCAGGTAAGTCATCCTGGTGGAGGGGGTCAACTATGACTTTTCCAAGTTGACGATGATCCCCAAGTCCTTGCAGAACCATAGAAGCTTCGCACCTTGCTCCTTCAGTACTTCCTCTGAGGCTGAAAGCAACAACCAGTCGTCTAGGTACCGGATCAGGCGGATCCCCTGCTCGTAAGCCCAGACTGACACTGTTGTGAAGACCCTCGTGAAGACCTGAGGAGCTGTCGACAGTCCGAAGCATAGGGTTCTGAACTGCAACGACTGGGAACCCCACTTTACCCTTAGGAACTTCCTGCTGGAGGGGTGGACAGGGATCTGAAAATACATGTCCTTGAGGTCCAGCGACATTATGAAGTCTCCTTCCCTCAAGGCTGCCATCACCGACTTCGGGGTATCCATCTTGAAGTCGGTCTTGCATATGAACTTGTTGAGGGCCTAGAGGTCTATGACCGGCCTCCAACCCCCTGTCGCCTTCTCCACCAGGAAGAGCCTGCTGTAGAACCCCGGGGAGGGGTCCTTGACTAGTTCTAATGCCCCTTTGGTGAGCATGGCCGACACTTCTTCCTGTAACGCCGCCTTCTTCAAGGGGTCTTTGGGAGCCAACCACTCCGCCCGTTGGTCGGGGATTAGAGGGGGCGGGTCCGCCAGAAAAAGAACTCTGTACCCATCCCTCAGGACTGCCACGGACCATGGATCTGCTCCGTTGTCCCGCCATGCTTGCCATGAACGTTTGAGGCATCCCCCTACCTGAGGCTTCGGCAGGATTAGGGGGCCTCTCTCCCTATCTTCTCCTGGAGGCGCGGCTCGACCGTCCTCTCCTGGAGTTGGAGTAGTTCGGCCTAGAGGAGGGGTGCGGAGTCGTGCTTCCCCTACGGGGGTGCTGCGAGGCTTGACGCCAGGAAGACGAAGGGGAGTCCCGTCTGGGTTGTGCTGCCGAGGAGTGGGGACCATCCGGAGCAATCCTTCTGTGCGTTGGTCGCCTTGATGTAGGGATCCTGGACTCGGTTGCCTCCTTGATTTTTCTTACCCTCTCCATAGCTTCTTCCACTGCCTTCAGGGGAAAGACGGAGTCACCCCACACCGGGGAGTTCCTCGCCTCTCTCTCGGGCAGCCTACGAACCAATTTATTGAGAACGGTGTCTCTTTTCCATAAGACCCAGTTGGCCGTCTGCGTGAGGGACTGGAAGGCGAGGAATTTCATTGCCTTCCCTCCTGAACGGATCAGTTCTTGGAGTAAGGTTTGATTTTCAGGCACTGTCAGATCATGGGACGACTGAAAACCTACAAGGGTACACGCCCACCAGTCCAGCCATGACGTGACGTTCACTATGTCCTGGGCCGTGTCCTCCATCATCGCGGCCTCTGCTGGGGAAAAGCACACGGGCGGAGGAGGCCCTGTCTTCCGCACTCCCTTGGTTAAGAGTGGCTATCGTCGCTTCAACTGCACAGGGTCCCGCGCGTCGCCCGTCCGGGACATAGAACCGCTTCTGGGTCCTTAACCCCGGAAGCAGCTTGAAGGACCCTTGGGCCCTGAGAGTCTGCCTGACCCGCGACGTATCTGTCCACGTGGTCCATCCCCAATTTAACGTCTGGGGCCAACGGAAGGGTTAGGGACGGCTTTTGTTGGACAGGGTTGTCTACTAACCCGCCCAGAACCGAGAGCCAGGCCTGCTCTGTCGAGGGTTTCGGGTCCAGCCTGTGGTGCCGTGTGATCAGAGCCAGCACCTTCCTGTAGGAGGAGACGTCATCTACCGAGCATTCTCCACCGTCCATGAGTCCTTCCACCACTTGATCCTCCGCATCAGGTGTACCGTCGATCACGGATGGAGCCACGTGGGAGGCTAGGTCCTCTCTCTCTCGCTGAACCAATGACGCAGGAACTTCCAGCACTGGTGGCTCCGCTGAGAGGGAGGTAGCCGTCATGGGTCTACCCCCTCCCGAGGAGCTCCGTGGGGCCAGGGACCTACGGTGATCTTCCGGTTGACCAGGGCGCTTGGATAGAGCTGCCGTGAAACCGGGTATAGGGCCATGTTACCGGGCTGAAGGGGCGGCTCTCTCCGCTGGGCGGGTGGAGCCGGTGCTGCCTAAGCAATTTTAGGGTTGGCGAAGCCGACCTCTGTCGGAGGCTTCGGATGACGGGCGGATCGATCAGACGTCCCGTGTCATGAGGGCGAAGTTGCGGTTTTAGGGGGCCACCCAGATGAGCCTGGAGCGGAGGCTGCCCTGATCAACTCACTGCAGGGAATCGTCACACGGACCCACTCATCCGTGTACGAACGCCCTTTCTTGCTTTTCTTCTTGGAGGTCCTCGAGCGTTTCCTGGACGGGGCTGAGCGGGAGTGAGACCTCCTCCTCTGGGACCTCTTCCGCTTCTTTCTCACCTCACGGGGATCGGAGTCTTCCGAAGAGGACGAGTCTGACGAAGATGGTGAAGAGGTGGAAGAAGAGTCTTCCGAGACCTCCGATGCCGATGTAGGGTCCACGTGCTGCTTCATCGGCGTGAACGGCTGCATAAAGTCGGGCGGGAGCATCGACGACGGCGCCGGGGGAGTCTGTATAGTCTTCCTGGATGCAACTAGCCGCCAAACTCTTCCTCTTGGCGCATCGGCGACCTGAAGGGCGTCCTAGGCGCCATCCAAATGATTGAGTCGGGGTCCGATGAACCTGTCGGCGGCCTCTCCTTGTCTACTTCTCCCCCGGGCGCTGAAGTACTTAATACACACTGCCATGATGCGGGGACAGGAGCCGGAGCCGTCTTCCCCCACACCGGGTCTTCGGTAGAGGCGGGTCCTGTAGGCACCAGGACTTTGTCTCCCGAGCACACTCCCACCCCTCCAGCAGGCCCCCACCCGCCTGCAAAGAAACAACATCTCCCACATCAGGAACATCGGACTCATGGGGAGCAGCAATGGGCTGCTTCCCCGCAACGGACTTACCTCGTCCCCTACTCTGGGTAGGGGAAGGTGAAGGGGAACCTCTCTCCAAAGGAGCCGTGGGCGAAACCAAGGGCGAGGCGGCGCTCACCTTCTTAGGAGATCTCTTAGATGCTTTCTTCTTCTTTGTCCCGTACAAAGCCCACTGGATTTCCGGCCAGGCCTCGCACTCCGGACACGTGGCGGACGGGAAACACACGCTACCCCTTCACGATGAACACAGGGTATGCGGGTCAACCTCCGGTTTAGATAGAAACACACCACACGATTTACCGGTCTTAGGCCCGGGGTAACGATGTTGGTGATCCATACTAGAACACAAAAGCACCAAGCAACACAAGAACACAGGGGAGAGAGGTGGATGAAAGGATACAAGGGAATCGGTAAACACACGGTAACCACGTGGGGACACAAAGGGTCGCACGGGATGTGAGAGAGCAGCGAGATGTGAATCACGCCGCGACCAGAAGCTTACTGATGACCGAGACCTAGCTCCATGCTCTTGCACGCTAACCCGGGTCGCCTCAGGGCGAGTATCCTTCCGTCACAGAGGGACCCACTATAGAAAATGGAGATAGGGGAAACTACACAAAATTCTGGTCGGTTGGGAGGGGAATCCCAGATACTTCTAAGAAAGTAGTTCGAGGTAAGTACTCCGTGTTGAAACAAATAAGATTTAAACATAGCAACAAATTTATCAAGCTTAGCATCCAATATAAAAGACATAGAGTATGAGACTTATGTTCACTATGTAAATTTTCAGTAGACAAATAAAAGTCTGAACCCCCAGAATCTCTAAACCACAAACCTGGTCTAAGTGAGAAGATATGGTTGCATTTGCAGGGGAAGCAGGAACTGAAGACACATAGGAACCACAACCTGGTTCTAAGTGTATACTTTGTTCCTTCATCTTATTCTTGGCCAGTGAGTCTTTAGCTCACTGATCAGCAAAATGTAAGAAATCATCCATTTGTGCTTCAGATAAAGACTTAGTCCAAGCACCAAACTAGCATTTGACAATTAGTGCTGCTTTGTTACCGATACATTCCAGGAAAATTGAGCTACAACTTAGGAGACATACCTGAATACTGTACAATAAAATAAAGAAGGAAGTGCCCACAAAATATTATAAAAAAAGTTAATAACACAAAGAACAAATACCAAGTGTCCTGCTAAAATGCTTGACTTGCAATGAGTTAGGTTTTCAAAATGGCAGTCAAGGTAAGTACAGCATAATCCTTATACTTGCTCTTCATATTGATGAGAACAGGCCTGTTATACCACACACAGGTAAATGTTTGTGCTTTCAACTTCTGAACGAAAATCTTTGTGGACTGTCTGTAATCTTTTTGTATGAAGTAGCTTCAAAATACAGTATTTACTAATATCCGTAACATACATAAATGATGTCAAGATATGTTTTTATGGGATATAAAATTGATAGATTGTTTTACAAAAGGCAAGTGCAAACTCCTGATTTTGTATATTAAATGTGTATGTGAACATGTAAGATACAGGTGTCATTCATGTTTTCAGGAGTGCTGAATAAAATAATCATGCGTTCTGAAGTTCTAAAGGAAGTCTTTTCTGAGTTGGATACATCCAGTGATGTTTTAGAAATACTTATGTCACCAGATCCCCCCTATTTTCGCTTAACTACTTACGGAACTTATGGAACAAATCATGTAAGTACTATATCTTGGGATTTGAAAACCACCCAAGATCTTGTTAATCTTTTTAGTGGGATTTTGATTTATGATATTATGATTAATACACTATATATTGCACAGTAAAGTAGTTTGGCATCTCCATGTTGTGAGCTAATTTTTCTTTGTCATTCTTTCTTTGTGTCCTACAAACTGATGTTTTAGTTTCTTTAAGCTCTACACCATAGATGAAAATATGGTTGTAAAAAATCAAACTTCTTTAAGATGATAAGTGAACTTAGGTCATGTTTTGTCCATTCTGTTAAAAAAATAAAAGTTTGAGTGTTGTTCACAGCATCCCTCTATACACTGTTTGAATTTAATATTTATTCTACTTCTCATTTATTCCTTTTTCCCTGTCCAAAAGATTACCTAACATTTTCCTACTCCAATTTTTACTCTGGTTAAAATACAGTTTGGCGATGTATTAACATAAATGTGACTTATAGAAAAACTGTTTTCAATTGCAAAGTTGCATGTAAAGGACATAATGAAATTACTTGAAAGCCCCCGAGTGAGAGTGCAGTTCCAGAATCTAGTGAAAGAATTTAGCGAAAGGCTTACCTTCCTGCCAAAGACTTCTCTTTTGTCTAAGGCTGTAACGAGTAAGAATGTACTACATCACCTTACCAAAGGCCGTTTAATCTTTTTCTCATCATTTTTATTTTGAATAGTTACTATTGGCTCCGTGTTAACAATGGAACAAAGCGAGAATGCTAGTGAAAGGTGACACTGAATCGGTTTATGATTAAATTGGTAACAGATCCGTTACTAAACCGGTGATAGATCCCTTCAATCTAAGATTACAGCAGGCATGGTAGTTTCTCAATTATCCCCTTTAACTGAGTTTATATCGGGGCCTCCTGTTAGGTGGTTATATTCCTGGAGGAGAAGGAAGTGTAAGTTTCTCTGGTGTCATTCTTGGCAACTCCCTTGATATACTGGATAGACTGATTAGTACTTTGAGCTCCTCATCAAGTTAGCCGTTCTCCCATGGATTGCCCTGGGAGTATGCTTCATGAACAGGAAGAGCTTGGATCTACATTGGAAAGTTATTTTTAGAGTTGGTAGAACGTAAAGTGATTGACACAGTTCAGCATGTGCTGATAAACTCTTTCTTGCTTTGCTTTCTTTAGGTCCTGCAGGTAGGCCCTCAATGTCTTTTTGAGAGAGCAGGTAGCTAAGGCTACCTTGCCCCAGTGCGAGTGACCCCAGTGGTGACTATAGTCAATGTTTTTTAGCGAGGCAGATTTGCACCGACTCGCAGGGGTGGCCTATTAGCTCAGAAAATTTCCTAATAGCTGATTGGTCTGAAGTATTTTTGTCCGAATACCATCATTGCTTTCAAATGATTACCAAGTAATGTGAATCAAAACTTATATACTAATTTAAATTTCTCCCTTAGATATAGGTTTTGTCAATAAATTATGTTGAATAAATAAATATATTATAAAGTATCGTGATGGTAAATCTAAATTTAATAACAACACCTGCCGAAGTCAACGACAGGAGCTTGTTTTCGGATACACGCTGCATAATTTTGTTACTTTTCACATATTTCAACACAAATTGAGACAAATTACACTAAGAATAAAGAGAAATATGTTGTTATAAACTTACTTTGGATACCAGAATTTACTAAAAACGTGGAATTGATAAAACTAACTAATGGTGAAAATAGCGGTTCGGTAAAAGTCTCACATAGAGTGGGTCCTGGGTAAAACGAGCATTCTACTGTAAAACACCAAAGGGAGATTGTAACTCAGCAGTGAAATTATGAATTCGTTTAATTGTGATTTTTATGCAACACTACAGCATCCTCCACAACCAAAAATACTGCTATTAATAAAATCTAAACCTTAAATAAAAATAACCCCTTTCTGTACGGAATTATATCATAGGTTTATGATGTACAATAAGTATGTATAGAAAGGGTTTTCTATTTTTTTTCGTAAAAGTTTAGATTCTAGTGTATTGTGTGAAATGTGTAGCTCGTACACATGCTAAATAAAGCAGTGATGTCACACACTCATGCATATGTGTTCCAACATCTCGACTGACGTCTCTCTCTTATCCCTTTTTATACGACTTACATCATAGGCTTATGATGGAAGTTCGTATAGAAAGGGTTTGATATTTTTTTCGTAAAGGTCTAGGTTTTATTGGTAGCAATATTTTCGGTTTGAGGATACTGTAGTATTGCATAAAAATGACAATTAAACGAATTCATAATTTCACCGCCGAGTTACAACCGCCCTTCAAGTCTCTCTTTGGTGTTTGACAGTAGAATGTTCGTTTTACCCAGGACCCACTCTATGAGACTTGCTTTTACCGAACTGCTATTTTCCCCATTTTTAGTTTTATCAATTCCACGTTTTTAGTAGATTCTGGTATTCAAAGTAAGTTTAAAATAACATATTTCTCTTTATTCTTAGTGTAATTTGTCTCAATTTGTGTTGAAATATGTGAAAAGTAACAAAATTATGCAGCGTATCCGAAAACAAGCTCCTGTCGTTGACTTCGGCGGGTGTTGTTATTAAATTTAGATTTACCATCACGATACTTTATAACATATTTATTTATTTAACATTATTTATTGACAAAACCTATATCTAAGGGAGAAATTTAGATTAGTGAATAAGTTTTGATTCACCTTATTTGGTAATCATTTGAAAAGAATGATGGTACTCGGACAAAAATACTTCAGACCAATCAGCATAAGAAATTTTCCGAGCTAAAAGGGCACCCTTGCGAGTCGGTGCAAATCTGCCTCGCTAAAAAAAATTGACTATAGTAATTCAGCAGTGATCTTAGTACCAACACTCATAATGACCCCATTGTGTCCTAAGCCAATTAAGCAGGTTAGTAGGCTAGTGAGAAGGCTTCTGCCTGAAAGGGCTTAAGAAGGCTCTGGGGCAGGTGACTGCCCCCTGTGATTAGCTTCAGTGCCCATGACCTACTCCTATGTGCCTTTGACCCTAGTCCTGTCTGTGCTTCCCCTGTTACAGTGTTCCCCAGTGTTGTGGTTTCTGTCACAGTAAGCCTTGTGGTTTCTCCCTGTGGGGGAGCTTCATTGTCAGTGGTCTCCCAGACCTTGACTTCTCTGTTTACAGAGCCTGAGGAGAAACTTTGTAGGAGGGAGAAGCAAGTTTGTCCCCTTTTCTCTTTAAACTCTTCCTCCTTGGCCTTCCTTTTCTGAGTCTGATGTTTCTTCTAATAAGGAGTCAGAGAAGTTTGGGAAGGCCAGTTGTAGTCACAAGCATTATCAAATCTCTTTTGTGGAAAGGAGACACTCAGGTGGTCTCCAGCCATGTGCCAATGCTTCGAATCCCCTGTTGGGACAGAGGTGCATGCCCGTGTCCCCCTTTTGTTGGCCATGCGATTAAGAGCTTGGGCACTCTCCTTCACCTTTCTTACCTAGATGGTGGACTTTGCTCCTTTCTCTGAACGGAATATAGTACTGCAGTATCCCATGTTGAGTAGAGGGCGTATTATGGTCATTCAGATGGTCATTCAGACCTCGACCTCTCTTTTGCAGTGCCTAAGGAGAAGTTGGTTAGTGGAAGAAGCAATTTCATTGGTTAGCAGAAGCAGCAATTTTGTTCCCCTTCCTCTTCCAACTCTTCTTTATCATCCTCCTCCTCTTCTCCTATAAAAAGAAGTAGAAGTTGATGTCCAGAAAGGACAGTTGTAGTTGAAAAAAATAGGCTTTTGATAACACCACCTCTTCTTTGGATATGGGGGTGGACGATGCCAACTCTTTGGGGGTGATGACACCAGCGCTCAGGACCACGGTCCTAAGGCCTGGCGGTGTAGGTCCTTGTACAGTAATCCCTCTGCTATCCTAGGTGTTCTGTTCCAGCCACCCCACCCCCCAGATAGCTGTAAAATTGCAAAGTTGGTACAGAAATCTACAGTATACATATGCTTTTCATTATTAAAAAAAATTCAATTTTTTAGTTTTCTTCGTAGCTTTGAGCCTTCATAAACCCTCTTAAATTTTGTTGACACCTGGTATACACTCCTAAAACCCTTTTTAAGCTAAAACTATACTTTTATTATAGACATGCCTTTATGTACAATTAAATGAAAATACTGAAATCTGAACACATTAACGTATGTATAGTTCGGCTATGTTCTTTTATTATGGTAAAAAAGTACAGGTGTGTATTCCTAGGTGAATATAAATCATTTTCCTTCAGGTAGGAAGTATGTTTTTAGCTTGAAGCTGTACTGCCTTTGAATTGTTTAACAAGCAGCTGAGCGATAGGTTGGAGAAAGGGCAAGGAGCTCTGCCCCTTACCTGTCAAAGTCACTTTATTTATACTTTTGGCTACATTGAGCCACATTCAGATCAAGAAGGAACTATCATAGACTTCTTGTTTTATTGTCTTCATGAGACAGTCCTGAGAGTATACGCGTCGCCTGACGAGGGGATTGAGCTACCAGCAAGAGCTCATAAAGCCAGGGGTAGAGGCTATGGAAGAACTTGTCAGTGGATCAGCTATTGAAGGCAGGAGTGTGAAAGTGCCGGACAATTTTCACCTCCCACTATCTATGGAAGTATACCCACAGGTACTTGGATACTTACAATCTTAGTCCTGTGGCGATTGCTCAACAGCTTGCATAGCCAGCCTAAATTTCCTAAGAGGACACAAAGTATTTCTTCTAGGGTAGCATTTGCAACATAAGCCTAGATTGATAGGTAGAATGACTCAGTCAGCTCTTCTGCTTCATCTTTATTCCACCTTCCTTGATGGTGCACCAGCCATAGCTATCACTGGATTGAACAACAGTGCTGGTAAGCTTCATGACTGGGTAACTGTTCTTCACAAACAAGATCTTTGTTGAATTGTTGCACCCATCCCCCCTTACTAGGGGAAGGATGGCTGCATGTATGTCAAACTCATTGGTCATCATACACATGATATTACATTCTATAACATCCCTTGTACAGTGAGACAGAACCTTTCATGACCTAGAGTCAGTTTACATAACCTGGCACTGGCCAGGCCCTCATGTAATGAATAGGTGTTAGGAGGTTCTTAGAGTCATCTCCCTTATAAGACTTGGCAGATTGATGTTTCTAGGGAAAATTAGAACTTCCATAATTGGTTTTAGGGAACTGTTCTTCCATCAGTGTGAGTCTCTTATTTTAAAGGATAAATACTTTGTATACAAGTAGGAAAAAGCAAAAATATTAGAATTAATCTGAAACTTTCATTGTAACAAGCCTGAGCCCTTTAAATTACATCAACCATATTGACCCCCATTGTCAGTCCTTAGCGTAAGGTCAAAAATTGCTAATTTGTGACAAGCAAGCTGTGGTTCCTCTACTCGCCACCTGTTCGTAACTAACTACTTCATTAACGAATCAACGGCAGTTCTAGCTGGAGATAATAACGGTTTTAAAGCACTTGCAGCTAGGAAAAATAGGAATTACTGTACTTATAAAATTGGAGACTTACACTACATTTCCTATACTGTATTAAAAATAAACAGATAATGTGTATGATAAGGTAGGTAAAAACTAATGTTAGTTTGGGTAATCACCATGTATTAAAAATCACTTGTACAGTATAGCTAAAGTGCCTGCCTCCCTACTCTACCAGACTGCACATCGATTTTGTTAGTTACAAATGAACTTCTTCTAGGGACCTGTATGCATGAGCATCTTTAATAAGCAATCTGAAATTTATAATACTTCTGGTAGATTATATATGAAAATTTAAGTGCCACATGATTAGGCTAAGGAAGAAAAAGTGGGTTTATAAGGGAAAAATTATATAATTTAGTACAGATATATTTATATGGAAAAAGAAATACATTTTGTTTCAGATTGATATGCCAAAGACTAGCGACATGGTAGAGCATTTCATGGTTAAAGAAACAATGGCCCAAAAGTACAAACTAACTTTATTAAGACATTGTAATAAAGCCCTCGCAGCATCTCAAAAAGTTTCAGTGCGGACAGATGACAGAGGGTTTCTATGTTTCCAGTTCATGATAAAAACAGAAGATAATCACATCTGCTTCGTAGAGTTTTTTGTAAGTTTCTTGTTTTTTGTTTGTCTGCTTAGTAGGTAGCCATAAATTATTTTGCAGTGTTTTCTGAAAAAAGACAAAATTTTAAAAATAAATGCAAGTAACATTAAAATACCTTAAATATATAGATAGCTACTATTATTGTATTTGATGTTATACATTATGCATTTTTTTTTATTGAATTTAGAATAAAATTTTAAGGAATTTTTTTTCTGCATTTAAAAACAAACTCACTGTAGACTTCATAATCTAGAACCATCTTTTATAGTATATCATACTTAATATAATACACATGGGATCCCAATTTAAATTGTGCTAGAATTATTAAAATAGTTTTAGATATAAGAAAAAACTTCAAGTATTATTTGTTACCTTTAAGATTTGGATTTCTATAAATTCAGGAGTACAAGCTTATGATACATTGCATAGCAAACAACCTATAACATGGAGCAGTAGGTATAGTGTACAGTATAGAAAATAACTGACAGTTATGTCGATTGTTTGGAAAAACTCTGGTGTGAGGTTATCATAAGCTAAAATGAAAAAAAAAAAAAATCTTTTGTAGAAGACCAGTGTCTGAAATCAATTTTTAACATCACCAGATTCATAAACAATTCACTCCCCAAGTATCATGAGCCTTTCACTTCTAAAGTTCCCAAGACAGGAAGGAAACCAAACAGTCATTACAAAAGGGCTTATAATTACCAGCCATTATGTATTTGAATGTTAAGCAAGTATTTCATATAAGTAATCTAGAAGTGCAGTTTTTTGTTTCTTGGCAATATTGCTATACAATACCTCCAAAAATTTTTGACAGCTTAAACATGAGATCGTGGAAAGGTAATGCTAATGAACTACAAGTATTAAAATTTATAATTATTACAATTTTCATGTTTAATGTTACTGAAATCCACTATCACACTAAATAGCAGGAGTGTGGTGTTGGCAAATTACAGCTGGTAAAAGGACTACCTTGAAGACCTATGTGTGTGTGTTCCCAACCCCTTTGGTCATGGGAAGCTTCTTCAATAGTCGCTTCACCTCTAAGCTAATGAGCAACTTCTGAACTACCAAGTGCTAGGAGTAACATAAAATCAAACCTAAACTAGTCTCTAAATCTATAATATACTGGATATATTGAAATTATGGTATTATGTACTTAAACTATAGTATTTGGTAAACCTTAACTACGTATAACAACTACTGCTATTCAGATACTAATGACTAATTATTCCTATAGTCAGCCCCCACTATATACAGATATATAGTGAAGACAGCAGGATTTCTCAAATGACCTGGGTTTAGCACCCAAACCAAGTATAAAATTCTAAGTTTATTCAAAGAAGTGGCTACTCACCTTACACTGGGCCTTGACCTTAGCCAATTTTAACCTGTGTCGAAGACTATTTGCTTGAGGAATGCTGACATGGCATACTCAAGACAAAGTTTAGTGAGTAACCTAACTCCACAAAACAGGTTTTTGATTTGACCCCTTTAAAATAGATCCACAAGGCTCTCACTGGGGAAAGAAAAAGTTCACTGGATCCTGGTCATTAACCAGGTACAAGGAAGAAAACCTTTCATGCCCTGGAAGGGGCTTCATGAGGAAGTTCTTCATGGGCATAAACTAAGGTGGCACTTTCTTGTTCGACGCATTGTGATCAACTGTAGACACACATAGGGATAAAGAGACCACTCTGTGGAAATAATCTGACATTCCCAACTTGGTACATCAGATGTTCTGTTTCTCCAAGAATGAACCTGGGAAGCATAGATATATCTCTCTCCTCTGTAAAACATAAGACCTTGTTAGAAAAGGGTTAACAAAAGATCCCCACCCTTTTTTCTGATGTAAGCTAGGGTATGCCAATGCCTCCAGTTCATTGATAGGCATTTATCTTTCATGTTTCACAATCCTGAAAGGTAAAGGTCCTTCCTGGCTACCAACTAATCTTCCATCAATGCGTCTTCTGTACAGAAGACTGATATGTCAATCACTCTCCATGCTAAGCTCTTGCAATCTACCCCTATGTCATTACTCTGGCATGGTGCTCTGTGGGGGTAACCAACAGTAACTTCTGGTCAAAAGTGTCCTAATGATGGCTCAAATGAAACTGGAATGTGTGGAATGAACTTTTCCAAGGAGGACATAGTTCCTAAAATGCACATTCCTTTTGTTATGATATTTCTAGACAGCACATTTCTTTGTGTCATTACCTTCTTTATTTCTTTCCTGAACACCTTCAACTAATCCTGGAAAGACTGAAACCTTTAGATGGATGGGGGTAGCCCGAAAACGAACTGATGCTATTATCGTTCTGAAAAACCGAATTGATTGGGTTGGGGGCAAGTTTGATGAGAATACACTAAAGCAACTTCTGGAACCTCAACAACAGTTTTTTTCCCATGTTGTCCATAAGAGACGCCAATTGCCCAGGAACAAAAAGGACCCTTACCCCTAGCACTGTAGCCACATTGCTACATGCGCCGTGCAGGTTCTCAAACCGAAACAAAAGCACTTGAACTGGAACACCTTGTTTCCACAAGTAAACCTTAGATATTTCCTTAAATCTGCTAGGAGAGGCACAATTAGTAGTTTCTTTCCACTAACATTTAGAACTTTACTTGGAATTTCCATAGAGAATTTTGTTACAAAGAGGAACTTATTCAACCCTAAAACATCCAACATCAGTTTCTAGTCCTCAGAAGACTTTGGGTATAAAAAATAGATGATGATAAAATCCTGGCCGAGAAGACCGACCTGTTCTACTGGCCCTATTGCTAACAAATTTCCCATTTCTTAGTCTAAATCTCAGAACTTGTTGATATTGTCATTGAATGGATAATGTAATATCAAAGGAAAAGAGATCAGCCATTGATAATGGCCCATCGCAAAGTCCTTAGGACCCACAGATACACTTGACTATGAGTCCAGTTGTCAAGGAATTGTAGGGCTGTAACCGACCACCTTACTTTCTAGGTTGTCACTTATAAAATCTACTCTCATAGCTTGCTAACAAAGTCTGTCCTCACAGGTAGGCTTGTGACCTATCAGCTCAGGGAGAGAAAAAATAGGATGGTCAAACCTCTAGAGGTAGGCAGACCTGTCTGATATGATCATATTTCTAAAGGAGGTGCATAAGCCACTGTCTGGGAGATGGACAGATGCCAACATAGAACATTGTTTCAGGAAGAAACCTGATCCTTCACCTTAGCTAGCCATCCCCCTTTGAAACCTATCACAGAGCACACCATTTATGTTTTAGGCTGGTTGAAAATGTTGGGGGCAGCAAAGAAAATGCCTGATCTCTCTTTTACCAAAGGTTTGTGCTAATTCTGCTGACATTTATGTACAGTAACTGTATAATCTGGGCACTTCATTAATTCTGTGGAGTGGAGCTCGTTATTGCCCTTTTAACGAGATGCTCATCCTTTGATCATCCTAAATACTACTCCCAGTAATTAATTGACAAGTAATCCCTGATTGACAATAAAACTGCTGTGCAAGACCAACTTCTCCAAGAGGCCTCTATTATTATGTCTAGGTTGGCACTGCTCATAAACCTAGGTTAGACAGCTCATCTGTCTGATAAAACCTAGGTTAGACAGCTCATCTGTCTGATAAACTACTGTCCTTAACCCAACATCCATCCATCCATCCAAGAGAAGCCCCGAGTTGGCGTTCACCCTTTCCTGCACACACTATAATAGCAAAAGTTTAAAGGAGATTCTTGGAAATGCAAAGGTGTCTGAAACCTTTGAACCTGACACTACCTTTCTTATGGTGGGGAAGTGGGAAGCAGCTCTGCAATTTGTTTCAAGGATAGCCTGAATGGGGAGTTTGCCTTCTACCCCTTTGAATGCATAATTGATTTATTCCCCCTTCTTTTTCTTCAGCTTTTCCCATTTCTATAGATTGCTGTTTCTAGTCAGCCTCCTCCATCTTCCTCTGTCATGTACATCTTCTCTTAGACCCTTTTCCTTCATGCCATTCAATAATTTTTTTTTCCACCTGAAATTTTGCCTTCCTGCCCTTTCTCTCCCCTACACCTCCACATTCCTAACCCTTTTATTTATGCGTTCATCTTCTCTCCTTGTGATATGACCAAACCATTTCAGTCTCCTTTCCCGAGCTTTATTTGAAACCTCTAATACTTTGACTTTACCCCATGATCAATTCATTTCGGATATCTTTTTTTGTGACACCAGTCATCCACCTCAGCCACTTCCATTTTTATTTTTTATTCTTGTTTTATTGGTAAAGTCTCTGTCCCATAGAGCATAATTAGTATAACCACACCTTTATAAAGCTTTCCTTTTACACTGATCCTCCTATAACAAAGCAACCCTGATGACTTTCTCCAATTCATCCATGCACTGAATTCTATGACTAACTTCTGCATCTAGATTTCCATTTTTACTCAAAACAGAACGAAAATATTTGAAGGAACTAATCCTCCTTTTGTCCACAAATATTCTGGATTGGTTCTGCTAGTTTTCAAGCCTCTACTCCCAAGTTCTCCATCTTTTTAGCTGAGTTTGACACCTTCTCTTGTAAGAGATTGAGTTGGACACCTTGTTAAATCAGTCAGCACAATGTCATAGGTAAGCATTGCACACCTAGGCACCTCTTCTCTAACTTCTTGATCTTATAACATCATCACAATATCAAATATGTAGAGACTAAGGGTGGCTGAACCCTTGTGGAGACGAGATCAACTTTAACCTTAAACTTCTCTGTAGTTCCAACAGTGCTTCTTACTTGCAAGGTTATCTCTGTACATTTATCTTTCAATATAACATTTTTTCAGAAGCACTTTTCACTCCCTATTTCCCACGACACAAATTTCACTTTCTTATGAGATATGAAGAGATTAAGAGAGCGCTCAAGAAGAGGAGCTACCCCCAAAAGTGGAAAGGATTGCATTAATGAAGATTAAAGGTGTCACAGCATAGCCATTGAATCTTAGTAATTGGAACATTCTTGCCATAAATGCCCACCAAAAACAGAACTTCAAAAAATGTTCATTTTCTTGTTCAGAGCAATATTAAACATGTCTACTGCCGATTTCCCCCCCCCCCCCCTCACACTCACCCACACCTTTCAAGATTATAAGATAGGAGTTGAGATTATCTGTCCTTTACTTTCAAAGATCCAGCCACAATAAGAGGATGATCTAGCATCTCTGACTCAGTAGTCTGTAAAAAGGAGCTAATTTCCATGAACAAATTGCAACACAACATACCCTTTGATGACAAACATGGTCTCAAATTGAGTTTAACCTTGTTTGCTGATGTGGGCCCGAGTCCAGTTGTTGGAATGAAGAAATTCAATTTTCTCTACCAACCAACTATTTTATAATGTCTTTCAAACAGCAAAAATCTAAAGAGTTCATTGATATGCCCTTACTTCTCTTTTCATTGACAATAATCATAAATGATAGGTGAAGATCTACAACAGTTGCTACTCAACCTCCCCTTGACACATCCAGTATTCTCATATCCACACGATTCCCAATGTCAATACCTGCCTATTTCATCACACCAATTTGGTTCTCAATCATGTTAATTGACAAAAACTTCAGCTCCTAGTCTATACCAGTGATATCACAGATGGCTCTGGAATAGCCCATTTTCAGCATGGTTCCTGGAAAGAACTTTTCTAAGGACATCATGGTTTTTTTAAAGCACATCTGCTTGTGAATCAAATCTCTTTTTCATCCCTTTCAGCCTTCAACAAATCTAAGGATTGAATCCTTTTGCTGAATGGGATGCTTGGAAAGACACTGACTCTAATAATTGTTGAATAAAGTAAATTGGCCTGGGGATGACCTATTTCTTTATTTGATGAAAATAACCAAAAGCACTCAACAGTTCTTATCTCATTGCACCCATACTAGATAACTACCCAAGTGCAACACTTATCATTATCCGTTGTCTCTATCTTGACCTTTTAAATCAATACTTCTCCATTCATTTTCTCCTACTTCACAATTCATAGTTCTCAGCCATGTAGGCCTGGGTTCTCCAAATCTTCTAGTGCCTTGTGGAGCCAAAGTTTGGTGAAGTGCGAAGAGCATGAACTAAACCATCTCTATGTATCCCCTCACCATGATCTCATCCACCTATGGCAGATTTCTGATAATGTCCTACCATTTAACTCTCAATATTCTTCTGAGGGCTTTGTTCTCAAATCTACAAAATCTGTTGAATAATGTTTCATTGTAATAGCAAGACTCATGTCCATACAGTAACACCAATCTTACTAAACTGATATAAAGCCTGATTTTTTTTTATGTAATTTCAGGCAATTTGATTTCCAAATATTATTCAACCTAACTATGGTCTGATTTGCTTTTTTGAATCTTTCATTAAACTCCAATTCTAAAGATTCTGTATTAGAGATCACAATTCCTGACTATTTAAATAATTCCACCTCATTAATCCTTTCTCCTGCCAATGATAATTCATCTAACTTTGCATATTCCGTTCTATTCATCTTGAGCGTAACCTCCTGTGATATTTCAGGCATTCTGGTAAGCAAGCTTTGCAAGTCCTTGGGTGTACTGCTAATAATGACAGCTTCATCAGCATACTCTAGGTTAGCTAATTTCCTGTTACAAATCTAGTCCAATCCTTCTCCATCATCCCCAACTGTTCTATTCATTACAAAATCCATGAGGAGGATAAACAACATAGGAGACAACACATTACATTAGAGTACTCCACTGTTCACTGGAAAGTCATCTGATAAGACTCCACTAACATTAACTTTTCACTTGCTATGCTCAAGAACAGACTTAATCAAATTTACATATTTAAGAGGAATTCCGTAATAACGCAGGACTCTCCATAAAATTGGTCGGTGCACACTATCAAAGGCTTTTTTATAGTCCACAAATGCCATCAAAAGTGGATTTCTATATTCTACACATTACTGTACCACAATACACCTTCAAAATCTGTCAAACTCCTTGAAGAAAAGATGATAGAATTGTTGGTTGGAAGGACTGATGTGTTCCACTACCCCTTTAGCATCTCATCATAGAGCAAATCTAGGGACTTGCTGTCACTGCTCTTGCATGGCTGCAAATTGACTAACAGCTGAGGCAATGGCATATAGTGAAAACTGCTTAGCCCTACATTCACATCCTCCAAAGACCAGAAAGTAAATCCTTCTATGGTCTCATCTTGGATGTCAGATTGAAATGAATCTGACTAATGAGGTCTGAAGTGCACTTGGTTTTATATATATATATATATATATATATATATATATATATATATATATATATATATATATATATATATATATTTATTCATTCTGACCTGAAGGATTCTCCTACCCCTGAATTAGTTTATAAGGAGTCCCCCTCCATTTTTCTAATCTCTCCTTTCTAAGATCCTAATAATTCCTAAATCAAGCTGCACATTTATTATGCTATTTCATTCTTGAAGTCCCAAAATATTGCTATTCCCAGAAAGGATAATCTACACTTGCTTTTCCACCAGAGAAATTAGGCCTGTCTTCATAGGGGGAAGTCAATCCTAAATATCACAAGCCAAAGAAAAATGGAAGAGCTGTTTGGGTAAGTCCACTCATGAGGTGTGACCACCTGAAAATGGAAGATGAGAAGAGAGGAAATCATGCATTCACAAGGCAACCACTTGGTTAGATGACAGCCAGGGGCAATTGGGAAGGATTTCACGGGACAGTATTAATACTGATGCAAGAAATTCAGGACTTTATCCATATTTGGGTGTAGAAGCCATCACTTCCAGTTTTGTATGATTTAATTCAATGTACATCCAATCTCTAAAGTATTAGCTTACTGTGCTCCACATTAAATCTTTAGGTCCTGTAAATTATTGGGTCATTTAAGGTACTTTAGGTTTTGTAACCCTAAGCTCCTAGTATCCAATAATGTGCAAAAATGAAAGGTATTAATGTTACTTGCTAATTGAAAGATTTATTTTTTAGGATAGTAGTATTGCAAGTTTATGGTAGTTACCAGTAATAAATTTGCTCAAGAAGTAAGGGAATCTGGATGACATCTTTTATTCTTGTAAAATCATTCTTTGCATTTGTTGCTTGATTAATTCATTTCATTTACTTTGTTTCCTAAATGCTTCACATTACTTTTGATAAAACTACAGTATACTAATTAACCCATTTTTCTTTCAGTGCTGTCCTGAAGAGGAAGAAAATGACTGAAGTAAAATTTGATATGGTGAATATAAGTTAATATATCACTGGATATGTTTCTAGTATATCACTGGATATATGAAAAGGATAAATGTTATCATATTTTTATTTACAATATTATTTTTGTATAAATTGAAGCTGCTTTTCATTATCCCTTAAATTATAATTTCACTTCCAATATCAAGTAATTTTTACTGCTGTCAAAAATCTATGAAAAATATTACAGTAGTGAGTTAACTGACTATTCCTTCACCATAGGAATTGATTTTACTGTGAAAATACCATTCCTCTAGCAATAAGCCAAGCCACTGGTAATTGTGGCAAGCCAGCTTAAGGAACCCCTGCCTTTATCTTGATCAGCCATTCTTTTACTGTCAGTTATAAAGTGGCAAGACCTACTACTGTTCGTCTGAGTTTTAGTTGCTTTCATGGATAATTAATTGTGGTTTGGCTTAAATCCTTTCTACTACAGTATATTTGGATTGTCAAGCATGTTACCTTTTGCTAAAGCACGAATTCCTATTGGGTGCAACTTTACAAGGCTTTATAAGAACCAATTTGATCCATATGTAGTGCAGCAATTGCCAAGATAAAGAATATATCATGATGGATTGTTGTAAAGAATGTACTTCATTATCCAAAATAGAAATACAAAACTACTTAGGTTATAGAGCATTAAAACTAGAGATAGGGATCCTAACTACAGGAAAAGAGCACATAATGCATCTCAAAGTAATGATGGGGCTATTGCTAATTTCCTGGAACTGAATGCCATTTCCACCTTTAGCACTAGAGATAGGGATACTAACCATAGGAAATGAGCACAAATCCATCTTCAAGTGATGATGGGTACTGTTAATACCCAACACTGGATGCTTTTTATTATCATCATTATTACTAGCTAAGCTTCAACCCTAGTTATTGTTAATTCCCAGCACTGGATGCTTTTTATTATTATTATTATTACTATTAGGTAAACTACAACCCTACTTTAGAAAAGAAGGGAAAAATAGCCCAGTGAGGAAAGGAAATAAATAAACTACATGGGGAGTAATGAATAATTAATAGAAGATATTTTAAGATCAGTAACAGTATTAGTACTAGAGATAAGGATACTAACTGTTGGAAAAGAGCACATAATGCATTTCCAAGTGATGATGGGGTTTACTGCTAATTCCCCGGCACCAGATGCTGTTTCCCCATATTAGGCCAGGTTAGTGGAATTGAGCCATCACTTATATAAACCATAGGTGATTTCGAGAAGAAAACTGAAACATAGGTTGCTGCTTTAATTGAGGCTAGGCAAGACCGTTTCATGTAAAGGTTAGAATCACATATATCACTGATTACTATTTGAGGCATGCATCAATATAAAATGCATGCCACTTTAAAAAAATAGAGAAAATAAAGTTTAAAGTTTGGCAATACTCAAAACATGAAAATTTGCAGTTTTCAGCCAAATTTAGTTGCAAGGAATATTTTTAACCAAAATCTCCTTATAAATCGTAAAACGGATTTTGAGCGAAGCGAAAAATCTATTTTTGGGTGAGGTAGCCATGTCGTCCTGATGGAAGTTCCTTCATAGTAGCTTCCTAGGTTATATTTAACTACAGTGATATATCCTAGAGAATTTTAGTTAAGGTATCCAGAATTCTAACTCCTGGCGCGAATATCCCTGGCTTTCGCCTTATGGGATATCACATATCAGAGGATGTATTCTTGACACGCCACAAAGCTATCTACACCCCTAATAGCGTTTACGCTTCGAGAGGGGAAAGTGGCAAGAATTGTAGGTGGGCCGTTATTAAGGCAACGCTCCTACACGTACTATAGTTGGGCGCCAGTATGACATCACGTCCCGGCGCCATCTTATCATTCTTTGTAGCGTTTGCGAGGTGCTACAGATACAGTACATTTGGGAGGGATTCATTTATCCTTTGTAAAAGGAGGGTGGGTCCATCAGGACGACATGGCTACCTCACCCAAAAATAGATATTTCGCTTCGCTCAAAATCCGTTTTTTGTGCTTAGGCCATGTCGTCCTGATGGAAGTTTACCAGAGCATTAATGTATCTGTGGATTTCCAATAGTGCCAATAACCGCGAGATAAATTTTCCTTGGTCATCTATACCTAGAGACACATGGTGTTACCGTCATACACCTTTCAACTGATCACGGACTATGTCAGTGCTTCCTGCCCCCTACAGGGAAGAGTCATGGGAGACTCTAGGAAAATAACCCGAGGATTGTAAGTTCAATGAACAATCTAGCAAACCAGTTTGTATATTAGTCTTATCATATACATGTAAAACATAGTTTGTATTCTGAAAGGAACAAAGTATGTATTGATTACCGACACCTCCCCTGGTCCACTTGGTGTGTTGTAAGCAAGGTAGACAGATTTTCATTCGTGTAGGAAATTTGTACAGTCAGTAAAGCAATCAGATATAAAATCAGTCATTACCAAGGACTGATGCTTGATACCATAACAAATAATTGTGAGGTTGTTCGCTTAGAACAGATATAGTACAGTATATGTTCAGAATATTTTCAAAATAATAGGATAATAAGTGCTCTGACACATTTATTTACATAGCATGTTTAGAATTTGTAGGGCGAAATGAGACGCAAAATTCAAAGATGTGTTTATTGCTAAATAATAGATAGCAAGGATACAGTTCATTTTATAATACAATATAAAATTAAAGAAATTTTTTGGAAATATTGTGTAAAGCATAATAAAATAGTAATAACAGAAATAATTGTTTCATCTGAAAAAGAAACGTGAAGCCACTGTAAAGGAAATATTGTAATATTTCATTATTTCTCATTTCTGTCATTACAGTTCATCAACACTTGCGCAGTTATACGTATGGCACATGTGTAAGTCTTTTATGCTTCTTTCACCTTATATTTTAGAACAGTTCATAGTGTCACTACTTAGACACTTCACTAAACATGCCACTCCGTAGGAGGAAACCATGTACACCCTTCACTAAAGTCCCAATTAGTGCACTGTTCTTTGCAGAATTTAAGCGGCAGGTTTTAGTACACTACCTGCTGCCACCACATAATGCTTTATCTCTTGCACTTGTTTCGCGTAGTGCTTGAAGAAAACCCTGGATGACTTCCATCCGGTATAGGAGCGAAGACTTTCAAAACTCATGTTCTGAAAGAAGTTCAGAGACGAAGCAACTTTTCTCGGATCATGACCTGCGGGTGTGCTGTCTGGATCCGCTCTGCGAATGAAATAGGTGATCTTCGCCCTTAATTGTTTCAAGGTCAATGTTGAACCTGAGGTTTCTCTTCTGAAAAGCTGTCCTTCCCCAAAGTCTGAAGTTCTACGAAGATAGACCTTTAGGCATTCTACTGGGCATAGAGATGCATCTTCTTTCAGAGGGCAGATTCTCCAGGGAGCCCACCTTTTGGTAGGCACCTTATTCTTAGCAAGAAACGCTGAGTCAGGAAAAAAGGTTCAGTTCTCCGCTGTCTGTGAACTGAATGTGGCCATCATCCCTCGAAAGGGCCACTATTTCGCTAACTCTGGCTCCCGAGGCTAGTGCAAATAAAAATATTACCTTTTATGTCAAATCCTTTAGGGAGCAATCTTCATTGTTCAAGGTAGAGGCTAGATAAAGAACCTTATCCAAGGACCAAGAAATGGGCCTCGGAGGTGCTGCGGTCCGAAGTCGAGCGCAGGCCTTAGGTATCTTGTTGAAGATTTCATTGGAGAAGTCCACCTGGAAGGCATATAGTAGGGGTCTAGTCAAGGCAGATTTACACGTAGAGATTGTGTTGGCTGCTAAACCTTGTTCATGGAAATGAATAAAGAAGGATAAACAGAAATCTGTTGAGATCTCTTTAGGTTTCTTTTCCTTGACGAAGGCAACCCATTTCTTCCAGGAAGACTCATATTGTCTTCTAGTAGATTTCGACTTGTATTCTTCTAAGAAGTTGATACTGTACTTTCAAATCCCGAACCTTTTCTTGACTGCTAAGGTGAGAAAATCATGAGATGAAGGTTCCGGGTTTTCTGTGATGAAGCGGACACCGTTGACTTCTGCACTTGTTGAGTCAGAATTGGATCCGGCAACGGAATCAGCTTCAGTCGTAGTTCTGTTATCAGTGGGAACCATATGCTGTTGGGCCACTTGTGAGCCACTAACGCTGCTGTTCCCTGAAAGGATCTCAGCTTGTTGAGGACCTTCAGCAGGAGGTTGGTTGGAGGGAACAGGTAAATCCTGGACCATCTGTTCCAATCTATGGACATCGCATCCACTGCTTCCGCTAGAGGATCCTCGTACGGGGCTACGTACCTGGGTAGCTTCTTGTTGTCGCTGCAGTCCTGGGACTTGGCGTAAGATGAAGGAGAATGATCTTGCGTCTAGGGACCATTCTGACTCTATCGGGGTGAGCCCGGATAGAGCGTCCGCCGTCACATTGGGGAACCCTTGGAGGTGAACTGCTGATAAGTGCCATCTCTTCTTTTCCGCCAGGCGGAAGATGGCCAACATCACTTGGTTGATTTGAGGCGATCTCGAGCCTTGTCGATTTAGGCATCTCAATATAACTTCGCTGTCTAAGACCAGCCAGATGTGGATCGAGCAGCAAAGTTTCAGTGGCTTCCAGAATGTTGATGTGGAAGGTCTTGAAGAGGGAGGACCAGGTTCCTTGGACTTTCCATTGGTGAGTGGCCTCCCCATCCTTCCTTCAAGGCATCCGTGTGGATGGTGACTGAAGGTGGAGGCGGTTGTAGAGGTACCTTCTTCTTTAGGTACTTGGCCTCCGACCATGGCTTGAGGAGTGATCGCAGATGAGTTGGTATCGGTCTTGTAAGATCTCTTCGAGCGTTTGATGCGTATTTTCTCCAGACTCCTGATGCATCTTTTTATTGTGCTCTCAACACTGGGTCTGTCACTGAGGCAAACTGGAAAGACCCCAAAACACCCTCTTATTGCCGTCTTGATATCCTGTCGGATTGAAGAAGTCTCTTGACAGATCCCGCTATCTCTCTCCTCTTCTTTGATGGAATGGAGAGGTAGTGTGACTGTAAGTTCCAGTGAATACCCAGCCATTGGAACTTTTGAGCTGGATATAGTCGAGACTTTTCCAGGTTGATCTTGAATCCTATATGTTCCAGGAACTGGATCACTTCCTTGGAGGCTTGCGTGCATTCTTCTTCGGATGCTGCCCAGACCAGCCAGTCATCCAGGTAGGCAATCACCTGAACTCCCTTTAGGCGTAGTTGACGAATGACTACATTCGCAAGCTTTGTGAATACCCTTGGGGCTATGTTTAGTCCGAAGGGCATGGCTTTGAAGACGTATTGTCTCTTTTGCAGCTTGAATCCTAGATAGGAGGAAACTTGTCGATTGATCGGGACAAGTTAATATGCATCCGCCAGGTCTATGGAGACTCTGTATGCCTGTTTGGGCAGTAGGGTCCTTATGTGTTGAAGAGTAAGCATCCTGAACTTGTGGTTCACTATGAACTTGTTGAGTGGTGACTAGTCCAGAATGACTCTGAGCATTTCCAAATCCTTCTTCGGAACACAAAACAGCCTTCCTTGGAATTTGACAGACTTCGCTCTCCTTACAACTCTCTTGTCTAAGAGTTCTTGGACATATTCTTCCAGAATGGAGGTTGTGTTGGAAGAATTGAGGAAAGTTGGTGAAGTTGTCCACCCCAGTCCGTTCTTGATTAGGCTGTGGGCCTAGGGATCGAAGGTCCAGCGATCCCGGAAAAGGAGAAGTCTCCCTACTAGCGGAAGCATCTCACTTTGAGTGCTGGTTAGAGGACTTGCCTCCTAGGCCACGTCTACCTTTGTTGCCCCTACCTCTAGAGGGGGCGTCTAGAGGAACCTCAAGACTTCGGCAGATAGGTCGTGGATTGCCTTTCAAAGGCTGGGGTAAAAACAGGCGACTGTGACGCTACTTGCTGGGGCACCAGCTGAAACATGGTAGGTGGTTGTGTCACTATCTGGGACACTGTGGCCACGGGAAGTTGTTGTTGTCGAGGTGGGTGAGAGGGCACTCTAGGTCGCTTGGTCTTCCTTTTGGGTTGGGGACCCTCCTCACTGTTAGACTATCTCTTGGTCGACAAGCCCCACTTTTGGAGAAGATTCCTATTCTCCGTGGCAGCTTTATCGACAACCTCTTTGACCACTTATCGACAACCTCTTTGACCACTTCGCTTGGAAAGAGGTCTTTTCCCCAGATGTTGGAAGCTATCAGCTTCCTTGGTTCGTGCCTCACCGCAGCAGAGGCAAACACGAACTCTCTACAAGCCCGTCTGGCTTTAATAAAGTTTTACAGGTCTTTGGTGACTGTTGCCAAATGAGCTTTGGCAAAGACCATATACATGTCTGGGGTTTCTGGAACACTTGCCATTGTCTCTAGTCCAGTCTGCAGGGACATGGAGGCGGCAAGTCTCTCCATTTCCTGCTCCCTGCGCAGGAGGAAGTCCGACAACTTAGGGAGGTCTTCTCCGAACTGACGTCCGGCAATGTCAGCCTCCAACTTCCCGACTGAGAAGGTGCTATAGACATCCTTCCAGTCTGCATCATCTGATGGTAGGGCAAGGGAAAATGGCCTACACTCTTCGAATGTGGGGCACGGTTTCCCTGCCTCGACTGCCTTTAAGGCTTCCTTGAACCCTTTTTTCATAAAGGGGAAGGCACGGGAAGAAGCAGCAATGAAGGACGGGTGCTTCTTGCTGAGAGCCGGTAACTTGGAGCTAGTGAAGGCCCTCTCTTTCAAGGTACTGGTGAACAAAGCTTGGGCTTTGGGGAGGTCAAGTATTATGACCTCCTTCGACTCTGTCTCCTCTTTCGAGGGAGGTTCCGTCCTCAGACGAACATAACAATCAGCATAGGCCCCTTTGCTGGGCCAGAACTGGATGTCCTCTACTGGGACCGTACCCAGTTTGTCGGAGAGGAAGATCTTCCCTCCTGACATAGGCATGTGCTCAGCATACCTCCAAGGGTTGACGTCCGAGAAAGGGAAAAAGGGGGAAGGTCCTTAACGTTTAGCTTCCTCAGAGCTAAACGGGAAGTCACGAGCTGGTGCATCTCAGTCCGAAGCGAAGCTTCTTTCTCAGATGACTCTTTCTTCATGTCCTGAAACATAGACAGGAGAGATGTTAGGGGGTGACTTATTGTGTCCAATTGAGGGGCAGAGGAGGTCAACGGGACGGGCTCAGCCACCGGAGCCGATGAAACCGAAATAATTTCGGTTGCTTCATTGTCGCCCTCAGGAGGTAAGACAGACTCCTGTTCCTGCTCTTCTGCTAGAAGACTCCGTTCCGTCTCCTCGGAAACTACCAACATATTGTCTTCTAGCTGGATGTCCTTCATGGCATCCGAAACTTCAGATTCTATCGGAATCTGGGCGAGGGGGATCTCAGCTTGAGGTTGAGGGATAACAGCATCCGAAGATGCCCTAGGGAAAAGACAAGCTCTCATCCTTTCGTTAGGAAGGTAGGGGCCAGTGGTATTCTTTTGAAAACCCCTGACCCATTTACGCAGCTTCTCTCTTGCTGCATCCCTTGACTCAGTCGACTTTTGATCATCAAAAGCCTCAGTAACCAGATTGGAACATACATCACATACCTGAGGGTCCCAATACTTAAGAGAGCCCTACGTCATCGCGCAGCACACGTGGGTCCTGCACATTCCATGGCCGCAGAAGTTCTTGCTAGGGACCTTGCAGAAATGGTTCCCACACTCGGGATGCTCCTCTTGTAAAGAAAGGAAAGGCGGATAAGTATTCGGTGAATTGTCTCCCAAAATTCATCATACAATGTTATGTATATTTTAGCTTAGGATAGGTAAGCTAGAAAGGAAAGAGGAAAGACACCTACATGTGTTTCCTGCTCAGCCAATTGCTATGACCTCCCTCAATATTGAATCTCGGGCATTCTAAGATAGAATTATTAAAGAAGACATTTATCCTCAGGATATATAAAGGTGTAACATAACACCGTCTTCAGGAATTCAATATTGGGGATTGAAAATAGTGATCACTGAATTTTTAAAGAAAGAATCGCTTTCTTTAACAAGTGGTCTCACAATAGGATGCCCATGAAACACTTTCTAGGTTGGAAAATGTATGGGCTACCGTACAGACCGTACAGTGGTTTATTTATTGCAGTATAATCAATATCGCAATTTTTTACTGACCACTCCACGGCCATATACTGTAGTACCTGCTGGCATGCGCTGGCATGATAGTTCCTGGGTTTAGGAAGAAGGTGTATTGCCTTCTAGTGGTAGTGGGCGGCAGACCGCTGGCAGTTGCATGCTGCCGGGAGCTGGGGGGTCACCGACATTCGGCAGCCGATGTCGTCAGACAAACATTCGACCGGCTGCCGGCAGTCATCATAGCTGCCGGCAGCCGGCTGTTATTGGGTCGGCGGCAGTGCAACCTGCCGGTGGTCCACAGTCCTGAGCCGCCGGCAGCTAAGCCTAGGATACTTGTTAAGAGAGAGAGAAAGCATGGATGGGAGGGGGAAGCAAAGGCTCAGCCTTGCAGCCCTCCATCCAGAATGAGGGTTCATATGGAAGGGGGAATTACATTCGGGCTTCCATCCAACCACAACCCGGCCGGTATCAGCCGGCAGGGTTATGGAAGGCAGACCAAGAAAGGACTGAAGAACACTCGATAGGGTAGGGGAATCTCTGCCGGCAGCCAACAGAGAACCCAAGCTAATCCCACAATCTACCCGCACTAGGGTCAAATGTAGAATGGTGGCCAAGATGTGTGAAGGCTAGGCCATCACTAAAGGACAGTAAGGAGAGGGGTGAGGGTCCTGTAGGTGAAGTAGTAGCCGGCAGGTTCTACCCCACCTAAAAGGACTCCATTCCAGTGTAAGGATAACCCCAACGGGCCAGGGAATTCGATTCCCTAGTCTGGGGTTAGCCTAATAGGGCGAGACGGCAGCACCCACGCCGCTGTCTCAGGTGTTAGGAACAGAGTCTAGTGTCGGAGACCCTAAGCAAGAGAAGAATTCAATTCTTCAGCTTAGGTTCTGCCGGGACAGGACTGTCTGCTAGGCCGCAGGGAGGAGGCATCATATCAAATAATGCCTTCAGGTGAGGCCTAGGGAGGTCTAGCCTCCTGCATCGGTAGCCTAACCTGACTTAGGAATTCAATTCACCAAGCCCTACGGCCACCGATCACAGACGAATACTCCGATGTTCTGTCCTAAACTCAAAACCGGCCTCTGCAGTTGAGGGAAGGGACAGAAACACCCTAGCCTAGATTTACCCGAATAAAATTCACGGTAAAGCCGACTAGGGTTAGCCTAGGCTAATTCAGAGGGAGAGAGATTGCTCTTGAATTTCCCAAGGAGATTAGTATCGTCTTAAAAAGAAAAGGAGGTGTCAGTCTCCACTTAATAAGGCGATACAAGGGAAATCGGGGACTTGTATGAAAGTATACTAAAGCCCCTAGGCTAGAAGCCTAGGCGTGGTGAGAATCGGTCACCGAAACTCTCTCGTATACTATCTTGGAAGAGGAAAATTTATAGGCAGTAATATCTTATATGTATAAAATATTGCCTAAAGCTTTAATAAATTATCACACTAGGAAAACTATACCATGCATGAAAGTAAATGAAGGTGCCCAGGCTAGGAAGCCAAGCCTAGCACTAGTGGGGCTCGGTAAATAAATTGCCAAATCCACTGTAAAATCGGCATAATATAAAATTTCCTAGCTAAAATTGCTAAATAGCTAAATTCATTAAAGCGAATATATACCGGGAATGTCGTTCTGGCTAACTAAATGGCACATGCATAAAGAACGACTGCGTTCATGACGCCATCCGGTTAAGGCAACAGCTCTTGTTACGTTAATTACGACTTTAATCGAAGAGAAAAACTGGCAAGAGCTTACATTTATACAAATTAAAGATAATACTAAACTTTCCAGAGGCACATGAAGCTGGTGAAAGCATCATAGCAGTAAAGATAATCCAAAATAGCGAAAGGCACAGGGAAAACACCGAGCTAGGTACGCTACTTGAGAAAGAATGACAAGATGGCGCCGGGACGTGACATCATACTGGCGCCCAACTATAATACGTGTAGGAGCGTTGCCTTAATAACGGCCCACCTAAAATTATTGCCACTTTCCCCTCTCGAAGCGTAAACGCTATTATGGGTGTAGATAGCTATGTGGCGTGTCAAGAATATGTCCTCTGATATTATGCGATATCCCATAAGGTGAAAGCCAGAGATATTCGCGCCAGGAGTTAGAATTCTGGATACAGTGAACCCTCGTTTATCGCGGTAGATAGGTTCCAGTCGCTGCCGCGATAGGTGAAAATCCGCGAAGTAGTGACACCATATTTACCTATTTATTCAACATGTATATTCAGACTTTTAAAACCTTCCCTTGTACGTAGTACTGTTAACAAACTACCCTTTAATGTACAGAACACTTAATGCATGTACTACAGTACCCTAAACTAAAACAGGCACAAATATTAAAGGTGATTTTATATCATGCATTTCCTAAACATGCTAAAAAGCACGATAAAAAATGGCAACCAATGTTTTGTTTACATTTATCTCTGATCATAATGTAGGCCTAGAAACAAACTGGAGGTAGAGCTTTGCTTATTACCCAGACATATTTCCCATACTTTTCCCTTAGAACTACATTACATCTTCCTACTTTAGATATATATATATATATATATATATATATATATATATATATATATATATATATGTGTGTGTGTGTGTGTATATATATATATTTATATGTATACACATACATACCTACATATATACATAAATACATGCATACATATATATATATATATATATATATATATATATATATATATATATATATATATATATATTACTGTATATATATGGGTTATGGAAAAAATCCGCGAAGTGGTGAATCCGCGATGGTCGAACCGCGAAGTAGCGAGGGTTCACTGTACCTCAAGTAAAATTCTCTGGGATATATCACTGTAGTTAAATATAACCTAGGAAGCTACTATGAAGGAACTTCCATCAGGATGACATGGCCTGAGCCCAAAAAAGAAATGAAAAAAAATTTACAAGTACTTAAATTCTGTGGAATGATAAAGTAAATATTGCCTTGGATAATCCATTCAAAATGCAAGTGTGTGCGTACTTGCTTGCAACAAAAAATTTGCAATAATTTTGTCTGTTATTATTGTTCTTACTGATAGGAAAAACATAAAAGACTTAAATACCAGAAATTTTACAAACAAGCAACCAAATAAGCTTGCTACCTTTCTTGCAATTTAAGTAATGTTGAAAACACACTACAATTTACAGTACATAGCACAGTTATTGTTGTTTGGAGAGAGAAAAGAATACAAGAAATTAAAATAAGTCACTTCGCAAACAAATAACCCAGTAAATATACTTGCGACATATATAATGTTTAAAACAATATCCAAAATGAATGAAGTTATTGTTATAGAAGAATGAAGCCTATAAGATACTCAAAAATAACTTTGCAAGCAAGTAATCAAATAGGCCTGCTAGAAACGCGAGTAATGTTGCAAAAACAACAACACCAGAATGAATCTATTGTTATTTTGGATAAGAAAAGCTTACAAAACACTAAAGTAACAGTCACTTTGAAAGCAAGAACCGAGCGAGCTTGCTTTATATATGTAGCAATACACTATACATAATATTGCAAAATACTGACAGAATGAAAGTAGTTATCATTATAATGGAAGAGAGAAGCCTCTAAGATACTCAAGTAACAGTAACTTTGTAACCAAACAATCAAATAAGCTTGCTAGCTTACAATTAATTAAAGAAATGTTGCAAAATAAATCTCCATTATTGTTGTTTGGGAAAAGAAAAGCCTACGAGACACTACAGTAACAGTATCTTTGTTATAAGGTTTAAATGTCTCTCATGAATGGTAGAAGCAAGGGGCAGAACAATGCCCTAGAGACTGACCATATACACTTACGATCAGCAGCTATGGCCTCTCTCTACCAAGCTAGGACCATGAAGGGCAAGGGAATGGCTGCGGATAATGTAATATGAGATTACAATAATTAGATCCAGCTTAGAACATTGAGTATTGTCAGGTACATGTAGTGCAGCGTCAGTCCATGACCATCAACAGGTGGGAGGGTCAGAGGGAGAGGAACCCTAATGCTCAAAGATTGTTGCAACATATCGCTCTCAGATTCTATGTAAGCAGGCATCTATGTCTTGAAAGCTCTCCTCAACCAAAGCAGGACTTAGAGACTCTTGCTTGTTGATGAAGTCCTTGAACCATTCCCTTTTGCTAGGTACATTGATACCAATCATGGACTTTAGTTCCTTGCCCTTGGCTGGATTCGGTTTCCTGACTGTCTTGTACTTGTTGGTCAATGAGACGGTCATTAGGTTTAGAGGTGTTTTTGCCGGGCGTACCGTTGCAGTGTTTTCAGCTCTTATTCAAGGGATAACAAAATCACTGGAACTGTTCTGCAGGCTGTACCTCAACTTGATGAGGTAAGAGTTGGGTAAATTAATGCCAACTTAACTTAGAGTCCCTTTTAAAGAAGCCTACATCAATAACTTTAAGTAACAGCTTCAGTCAGTCTTCATATCCTTTAATTTGATATATTTAAGAACACGAGTTCTCACCCAGATAGGATCCATTGTCATCACAAGAGAGGTAAGAGTGGCCAGATACCATGAAGATTAATTAGACTTTGTTAAGCCAAAGACTGTGGATAGCTATAGGGTCAGTAAAAAATGTGAATGTAATTGTTCTGCCCTCCCAAATTATCTATAAAGATCATTTTTGTGGTGTACAGTTCTTGTGTGGTCTCTTCCTCTTACAGCCACCTTAGGATACAAGAACCAATTTCTATTGCACCCCTGGCCCTCTGAGTCTCATCGCACATCGCTAATAGTTTTGTTTCAATCATGGATGCAAAAGTTGTACAACCAGAGTTTTCATGAGTAATAAGCCCTATTAGTATTGAGTTTTAGGAATGGGAGGGAATGTTGTAGTAAACTGTAATGGACTTGACACCAGGAAAAATATTTTCTTGTGATCTAATAATAGATCATGAACAACCTATGCCTTCTCTTCGTGAGGCTGGAGTTCTTCTTTAAGGTCAGTGGTGTCTTAATTTTCAAACCAATGGTTGTCCACAAGTTACATACATCCTATTGAGGAGCCTTGGCCTATACCTTGTACTATGTCATGAAAACCCTTTTATGGTAGCATTCCGGCACAGGATTCATGTTAGTGTGCTTGTTGAAAAGCACAAAACATAATTCTGGTACAGGCTACTAATATTATAGCTGAAACCTTCAGAGGCCCTAAGTACTGCAGGTTTAGATTTTTCTTCTGGCTATTGTGGCTGATAACAAGAGAAAGGCTTAGGATATGCTCATGCAGAAAGTCAACCGAGGCACCAGTTATTTTCCATGGATTGAGATGTGCACCTATGTCTCCTGTAGTGGTTTAACTAATAGAGGTCTCCTATTTTTTTCTTTTCAACTAAGTACAACAGCATTATTTTAAGGACATGAATAGACATAAAGCCCATTCTACATCTAACAAATCTTTGGCAGATATGCATCACTTTAAAAACAATCCTACAAGGCCAATTGCTCTTTTCTTCCTTGATACATGTATATTGTACTTCAGATTGAATGGCACTTCATTAATACACCCACTAATGTATTGAATTTGTTTATTATAGTCCCCAAGGTCCCAAAACGCATTCGTGAGTGTAATTGCACAGTCCACATTGAGTCTATTACAGCCCCCATCAAATACATTGTGGCTCCAATACCCTTAAATCTTTTAACATTTTTCATTGTTCCATAGCTAATAAGAGTCTTCTATTGCTTACGTTTAGCTTTTGCAATTTTTTTCTCCCATTCAACAACATTTAACTCTGAAGACCTCCCTCTTTTACAATATATATACTAATATCAACTCATGCTTAGGTCGACCCGCAAACTAACCACATTTTCGTCACAGACTTCATCATTTTTTTACCTTTTCCTCGCCTTACCTTTCTCCGAACTTTCCACCACATCGTCATCATCAGCAGTGTCACTGTAAGCTATAGTGAGGGTCATCATCACTCATCAATGGCATTATCACTATCATCAATACAAAAAATCACTATTATCAATAGAAATATCACAATGTGTGCCAGTCTACTCCAAATATTTTTGCCAATGTGATAGTCCTGCAACTTTACGATCGTAAAATCTCACTTTTAATAAAAATGATAAATTCGGAGGTAATTTGTATTTTTCCTAGCAATACTAACCTTAGCTTTGCCGAAGGACAAGCCATTAAAATTTAGCGAGGGCTAACTACCCATCCTGCTAGTTAGCGGGAGGTGGGGGGTAGCTTGCTACCCCTCCCACTCACACACCTGTGATTAAGCTCACTTTACTTGGAGGTAGGACTTCAAGGAGGGACAGGGTTGGCAGGCAACTATGCATAAATGGCTACGGTTTGTATCGTTGGCACCAACCTTAAAAGATGTTCCACTTTGCCAAGTAGAATGAACCTGATAACTTTCACAGCTATCCAGGCATCCCCTTTGTAAATTGTAGCGAAAAACCTCTCAGAAAGAAGATGCTCGAATAAAATAGTGTTTTGTATCTAAGAAAGCTTAGTGGATTGTATCTTATGAAACACACTGTAATTTTTTTGGTTATATATATCCATCTGTGCCCTCATAAAAAAATGCTTTGATCCGTTATTATCTTATTTAAAGATATTGACAGCAGCCCCTTACACTCAGTAGGGAGTGTAAGGGAAGTTTATTCTTCACAGTACTGTCTGTACAGTACTGTATATAGAAAAGAGTGAGTACATCCGTCCCTGGAATTCAATGTATCGCAAAACATGATTATCTCGTTTGATAGAAATAAATGATGCATTGCTCAAAAATGGGTAAAACGGGAGAAAGTGAAAATATAAACTCAAGTTTCAAGGCTCAACTAGAAGATGTTGTCATTAGAGAAGTTTTGACATCAGGCACGGATCTTCATCAGTATTCTCAGTCAGTTGGAAAAAAGCTACGACAGTTGGAAAACTTGAGTATCCAAGATTACATCAACAAGGCTCAAGATATTGCTACTCCACATCACCAGATCACAAAAGGTGATTTCATACTGGAACGTAGTGATGAACAGTTTTTTTAAATGTTTGCCCCAGAACCAAGTGAACATAAAGTGGCATGGAACAGTTTTTTTTGCAGAGATAGCCAAACTTTCAAGTGTTATAAAGATTACAGTAATAGTTAACAGGAGCTATTGAAATGGCATGTCTGGTCTTGGGCCCCAGAAGTGAATTCAGATGTTAGGAGGACAGTGACTGTGTTCGAGTTTGGTCTGAGCAGTTCTAGAGTTGTCAGGGCCCCTTCCAAGAATGAGAGATTTGGGGCTCTGATGTTGTTGACAGAAGGTTTTCGGTGACAAAGGAATCTTGTCACAGTGTAGGTTTATAATTGGAGATCTTCAGACATTGCTATTGTGGGCCCACAGTGACCTGCACGACATCGTATGCAGCCATACAGTTCAGAATTTAGGACAGTTTAAGTGACTTTGCAGCCTGATGGTGGACTGAATATTGAGGCAGACAGTGTTGCTTTGAGGGAAAAGTATTGTAGTACAGTATTTTCACAGATTTATATTTTCTTATGGGTGGTTGGTTTGAGATGGCTTAAAAAACTTGAGTGTCCAGCATGTGAATAATTTTTTTATTCAAAATTAGTTTTTTCTTGTTATCCTGGAACTGGAGTGTAAAGGATAATACTTTTGCCTTTAATTGATTACCTTAATTGACAAAAAATTTTTTTTAATGTATTCCTAACAGTTTTTTTTTGTTTTCCTTTACAAATATTTTTTTGCTTGTTTTTATGAATACAGCATTTCATTCCAGTTCCTTACACCGTGCTCCCCTTCTCAGCCACTGTTTTTTTTTTTTCTTAGTTTTTAATTATATTTCCTTTCACCTAATGTTCTTATACTTTTACTTATCATCAGCAAGCTAAAGGCAAGAGAAGCAAAGGGGGAAGTCAGGATCTAGCTGGGTCCCCTTGCCCAGTATAAATCAAGGGGTGGTGCCTAGTGCTCCGTTCTCTTGACCTGTTACCTAGATTTTTGTGTATTCCACCGTTGTATATTTGTTTTGTAGTGAACGTCGGGTTGTGGTCGGCATTCGGATACTAGGCAGTTCGGGTGCTACCTCTGGCCACAGTCCGCAAACCACTACAATGCTGGATAATCTCCAGGTGTGAAAGTGTAGCGAAGCTACTGCCTTATGAAAATGTTGACACGTGGTTGTCTGAGTAGATTGTGTCATGGAAGAAATTCTCTTAAGAGGCTCCGTCAGGTAATGCTGACTTACAGTGAACCCTCGCTACTTCGCGGTTTGACAATCGCGGATTCACCACTTCGCGGGGTTTTCCCATAACCCATATATATATACATATCGCGGATTTTCCGGAAAATTCGAAAATACCGCGAAATCTGAAGACAACCAAATACGATATTTTGTTACCTGTAATTCCATTAATACTGTAATTAGTAATATCTGCTCTTACTGATTGTTCATTGCATTACATATGATATATAATTCAGCACAGAAAGAAATAAAACACGAAAAGAGAATGTGATCATACGATAATTCAGTACGTAGTAAAATTAAATCGAACATGAAACGCAAATCAGATGCAGTCATACCATATTATAATGGTGTGTACTGTAATGGATGTGCTTCTTTTCCATGAATCTTTTGTATGTATACGTACGTAGTACAGTACTGCATCCAATAATATTCTTTGTTGCAAAAATCACATTTCGAATACTGTAAGCGTACGAGAGAGAGAGAGAGAGAGAGAGAGAGAGAGAGAGAGAGAGAGAGAGAGAGAGAGAGAGAGAGAGAGAGAGAGAGAGAGCGTAAAATAGCGTACGTAAATTTTTATTATTATTGTTATTATTATTATTATTGTTGTTGTTAATAAAATTATTATTGTTATTATTATTATCATTATTATTATTATTATTACTGTACAGTATTATTATCATTATTTATTATTATTACGGTATTGTACTTAATCTACGTACGTTCATTATGCGCGGGGCATCTTCTATGAGTAACCAACGCATCATAGTACTGTAAGACGGGTTGTGATTGGTTCAAGCGCTGATAGATGACGAATCAAACCTCAAGTTTTGTTATCTAGCCTGTGATTGGTGTTTTGCCCGCATCTTCTACCCGCAGCATCAAAGTTCTCGCGGGGCTGGATCGTTCAATTTCTCTTTCCGCGTATTGCTGAGTAGACGTTCTTAAGTTTGTGAAGTTTAATCTGTGCTGTGTGCGACTGTTTTAAGTTGAACTTTTTGTTGAACTTTCTGTTAAATCCTACTGTACAATGCCTCCCAAGCGTTCTGCTTCTAGTAAGGCTGGTAGTGAGCCTAAACGCCACCGAAGGATGATGACGATAGCTGAGAAGGTTATGCTTCTCGACATGTTAAAAGATGGTAGAAGTTACGCGGCCGCCGGCCGCCATTTTGGCATCAACGAATCCACCGTTCGCTATATCAAAAAGGATGAGGCGAACATTAGAAAGACTGCTGCAATCACCTTTAGCAGATCAGCGAAGCGAGTCGTTACAACGCGTAATAAAACGATCGTACGCATGGAAGGTGCTTTAGCTGTGTGGATTGCCGACTGCCGGAAGAAGAACATAGCGTTGGATACGAACACCATCCAAACAAAGGCTTTGAGCTTATATGAGAATTTTGCTGCAAAGGAACCTAAAGACGACGACGGCAACCATGCTGAAGATGATGATGATGCAGATGATCCTCAACCAGGGACATCCACTGATTCCCAGCCTCAGAAACGTTTTTCCGCAAGCAAAGGATGGTTCGCGAAGTTTCAGAAACGCTTCGCCCTGAAAAGCGTTTCCCTGCATGGGGAGTCTGCTTCCGCTGACACTGCCGCTGCTGAAACTTACGTGAACCAGACTTTCAAGAACATTATCGCTGAAGGTGGATACAAGCCGGAACAAGTGTTTAATATGGATGAAACCGGCTTGTTTTGGAAGAGAATGCCGTCGCGAACTTTCCTGTTCAAAGAGGAAGCCAAAGCCTCTGGCTTTAAGGCATTCAAGGATCGCGTTACCCTCGTGATGTGTGGCAATGCTGCTGGATTTTTGTTAAAGCCGGGGCTTATTTATAAGTCGAAAAATCCTCGCGCTTTGAAAAATAAAAATAAGAATCTCCTTCCCGTGTACTGGATGCATAATCAAAAAGCATGGATTACGAAGATGCTGACCTCCAACTGGTTCCACCAGTGTTTCATCCCGCAAGTCCATGAATATCTCTTAGAGAAGGGCTTGCCATTCAAGATCCTTCTCCTTATGGATAACGCTGGTGGACACGCAACTGACCTGTCGCGTGAGGGCGTTCAGGTTGAGTTCCTGCCACCCAACACCACGTCATTAATTCAACCGATGGACCAGGGGGTTATCAGGGCGTTCAAGGCCCTCTACACGAAGAATACCTTGGCGGACCTCGTTGCGTGTGTGGATGCTGCCCAAGATGACGAGGATGAAGATTTCAACTTGAAGGCGTACTGGCGGCAGTACACCATAGCCACGTGCCTGCAGAATATTCAAAAGGCACTTCAAGAGATGAAACCTGCAACCGTGAATGCGAGCTGGAAGAAGCTGTGGCCCGATATTGTTTACGACGACAAGGGATTTACTCCGTCGGAAATCCAACACTCTGCAATACGGAAATCTGTGCAGTTGGCTGCCATAATTGGAGGTGACGGGTTTGGCGACATGACGACTGAAGACGTCGACGAGTTGTTGGACTGCCATTCCCAGCCCCTAACTGACGCAGACCTCGAAGACCTGACGAAATCGGCAAGTGAGGAAGAGAGTGAGGGTACCAGGAAGAGACCCAAGAAAATGTCGAAGAAACGGGCTTAACATTAGAACGGCTTGCCAAGTTCTGCAACCATATGAAGGAGGCGAAAGAAATGTTACAAGAGTGGGACGAGGATATGGTTCGCTCGATGCAATTCTCAAATAAGGTCGATGACATCATGACTCCCTACAGGATGCTCTTGGATCGAAAAAAGAAGCAGCGGCAACAACTTCCGATCACAATGTTCTTCCAGCCTCGCAAAAAAGAGCCAGTTCCTCCTGCTAGTACGCCTTCGGAAGAAATTGAAGAAGTTTCCCAGGAAGAAGTTGAAGAGGTGTCCCAGGAAAAGACACCTCCGTCTGAAGAGACGTAAAATACTATCATTGACTGCACAGTAGAACACATCATCAGCTTCATCATCATCATTTCTACTGTGCAGCAAATTCATCGGCATCACCATTCAAGTTTTTCTTCAACTTCTTTCGTGGTGAGTACAGTAACAATCTTTATTTTTTACTTTAACCTGTTTTATAGTTTAGTAATGTACGTACTGTATGCATTAAGTTAAAGGGAAGGTTTTAAAAGTCTACATGTTGTAACCTATCATATTTTTTTTGTTTAAAATTTACATTTACGTACGTAAAACAATCTCTCTCTCTCTCTCTCTCTCTCTCTCTCTCTCTCTCTCTCTCTCAAATTGTTTTCCTGCTTTGCTACGTACAAGTACTGTATAATTTATATTTGTAAGGTAACATATTTTGTAAATGCTTTTACTGTAAATACTGTATGTACTGTATCATTATTTATCACTATCATCATGCGCGTTAAATGCCTTGTTTGTTCTGAGCGTGGTTGTTTACTGAGCGTACACGCCGTCGTTTCAGGCGGCGTCATAAAGAAAAAGATTTCATTTGGAAGTCCTAAGAAAAATACGTAAACTAAAACATTGGTAATAAAAAAATCAACATACAGTACTGTATAATCAATATAATCGATGCAAAAACTAACCTATACATATATGTGTACACTAAATGAGTTTGTTTCTTCATTATGATCAGAGATGAACGTAAACAAAACATTGGTTGCCATTTTTTATCGTGCTTTTTAGGTGTTTAGGAAACGCATGATATAAAATCGCCTTTAATATTTGTGCCTGTTTTAGTTTAGGGTGCTGTAGTACATGCATTAAGTGTTCTGTACATCAAAGGGTGGTTTGTTAACAGTACTACGTACAAGGGAAGGTTTTAAAAGTCCGAATATACACGTTAAATAAATAGGTAAATATGCTGTCACTACTTCGCGGATTTTCACCTATCGCGCCCGCGTCTGGAACCTATCTACCGCGATAAACGAGGGTTCACTGTATACAAGTATTTGTTTCTACATGGATTCTAACCTGTCTGTCTTAACATACAGCTAACCCAGTAGATCCAGGGAGGTGTCGGTAGTTCATACATATATTTGTTCCCTTACAAATACAACTCAGATTGAAAGGTATATAGCGAGACCAGTATACCTGTTTGTTGGCTCGATTGTTCATAAGATATATGCAATCCTCAAGACTTTTCCAGTGTCCAGTATGACTCTTCCCTGTAGGGGGCAGGAAGCTCTAACATAGTTCATGATTAGTTGAAATGATGTATAACAGTAACATCATATGTCTCTAAGTCTAAATGACTAAGGAAAAGTCCGTCTTGAGGTTATGGCACTATTAGAAAATCCACAGATACATTAATGCTCTGGTAAACTTCCATCAGGACGACATGGCCTGAGCCCAAAAAACCAATTTTGAGCGAAGCGAAAAATATATTTTTGGGTGAGATAGCCATGTCGTCCTCATGGACCCGCCCTCCTTTATTACAAAAGGGCTGAAAGAATCCCTCCCGAAAGTACTGTATCTGTAGCACCTCGTTTAACGCTACAAGGAATAACAAGATGGCGGTCGGATATGACGTCATATAGGTACCCAAAACAGTAAAGAGTAGTGTCTTAATAACGGCTCTCCTTTTATTCTTGCCACTTTCCCTCTCGAAGCGTAAACGCTATTCGGGGTGAAGATAGCTATGTGGCGTGTCAAGAATACGTCCTCTGATATTATGCGATATCCCTAAAGGTAACAGTTAAGGATATTCGCGCCAGGAGTTAGAATTCTGGATACCTTTAGGTTAAATTTTCTGGGATTATCACTGCCTTCCATCAGGATGACATGGCCCGAGCCCAAACATATATATATATAAAATATATATATATATATATATATATATATATATATATATATATATATATATATATATATATATATATATACCTATACCTATACCTATATATATATATATATATATATATATATATATATATATATCTATCTATATATAGATATAGATATATATATATATATATATATATATATATATATATATATATATATATATAGATATATATATATATATATATATATATATATATATATATATCTATATATCTATCTATCTACCTACCTATCTACATATATATATATATATATATATATATATATATATATCTATATAACTATCTATCTATATATATATATATATATATATATATATATATATATATCTATATAACTATCTATCTATATATATATATATATATATATATATATATATATATATATATATATATCTATCTATATATATATATATATATATATATATATATATATATATATCTATATATCTATATATCTATCTATCTATCTATCTATATATATATATATATATATATATATATATATATATATATATATATATATATATCTATATATCTCAATCTATATATATATATATATATATATATATATATATATATATATATATATATATATATATCTATATATCTCAATCTATATATATATATATATATATATATATATATATATATATATATATATATATATATATATATCATCCTTATGAGCTAATGTTGGGGGGTTTGGGGGAGCCTATAGGTCTATATTATGAGTCATCACCAGCCATTGCCTGGCCCTCCCTGGTCCTAGCTTGGGTGGTGAGGGGGCTTGAGCATTGATCATATAATATAAGGTCATTGTCCTGCTTGCTAGGGCAATGTCACTGTCCCTTGCCTCTGCCATTCATGAGCAAGCTTTAAACCTTTAATTCTACAGTATCAACCATACGGATAAAGAGTGCAGAAAATACTTTCATGGTTTCAGATGATTGAAGAAAGAAACAACCAGAATAACTTACAAGAGTCAATAAAGGGGAAAATTTCATTATTTAGCATACAAACCAATGTACTTAAAAAATCTATATTGCACATGAAATACTAAATTTAGTATATATGTTACCTTTATATTGCTTGCATGTCCTCTACTTGACCACTTTTATTGAAAAATATTACATCTTCTGCAACAATGGTTGCTGTTTTAATAATGCTATCATCATTAGGATCTTTTCTTTCTAGGTATCCTAAACGTCCTTGAACCATGACTCTTTGTCCTTTAGTCATATATTGATATACAGTATCTCTAAGATATGGTTTGAATACTGCAATTCGATGCCAGTCAGTCTGCTGAATCAAGTCTGAAAATAAGTAATAAGTATCATATTAGTATCATGATACAAACTTACAAAAAACTTGAATCAGTGCAAAGACAAATTCAATAAAATAATATAATAAAACAAATATAAAAGTAAGTTAATGAATGAACTTCAACTTTCAAAGTTTCAAGGATGTATGGAAAAAAAAAAAAGATAAATATTTCCATATAGCAAAGTTTTGACCCTTTCTTCTGAATTCCCCAAAGAAATTCCGCTTAGCCCTTACAATCCACCTAAGGCCACAGTCTATTACATCTGTTACTTCCACCTTTGTTGTGGGTTTAAGTGCTGTGTGGTCTCCAAGGACTTTCCTGTGAAAGGCTAGAAAAGGAAAACCAATACAACATGATAACCAAAGAAATATTTTCTCCCCTGCTCTAGGTCCAGTGTATCAACGTGCAAAACATGGACTCGGTGAGTATAAGGGAGATCTCGAAAGTTCTAGCTCATCTGGACTTGCCACAGTACCTTAGTAGGTGAAAGTCTGCTATGAGTAACGTCATGCAAGGCATCCCAGAAAGAAACCATCCAGTCCTCGTTGGGGTACCTACATCACAACAAATCTTCAACTACCATTTACATTGTTGTTGAAGCACTGTATTCATAATGTATCTTTGTGTGATCTTTCTAGTTCAAGAACATTATTAGGTTAAGTATCTACATTCAGATTTCTTCTTTTTTTCATGGCTTAATAGTTAAATATATGCATGACTATCTTAATGAGTCTATTAGATCTGTTAACTCCACCTATTACTGGTTAGATAAAATAATTTTTTCAATTATTTGAAATTGTTGTGACAACCCAGCTATGAGGCTTTTTTTTCTATAAAAGCCAGTAAAGGCAGGGAAGAGAGAATGACAGAGGGAAAACAAATGCTGACCATACCAAGAAACACGATACCAAAGTAAGTACATACAATAGTAATAATTTCTATTAAATATTACAATAAATAAAGATCAATAGAGTATAATATCAATGTACTGATAAGTGATATATGTGAAAAAAATACCAAGGATAACAAAAAAAAAAAAAAGTTCACACACCTTGCAGAAATCTTGAGTACGTTTACTCAAAAAGAATTTACGGTTCCAAATATTTGCCAAAATTCTAATAAGAGGAACGGTGGAGTTATTCAACCTAGCCAAAAACTTCCAGAACCATATCCAGAGACTAAGAGACCACCAGAGTGGATGGTGATGGTCTTCTCAAGACAAAAGATTGGGTGATCTTAAAAAACATGTCCGAGTTGAGATCTACGTCGAAGGCACGTTTGATAGGTTGTTACAAACGACTTATATGACAATATAGTCATTGACTGGAGCTTCCTTTCCTCAAGATGTGGACCAGAAAGGAAGCCAAGAAGTCTGGGGTTATCTGAGGAGGTGACTCATTCCGTAGGAAAGCCAACCACATCTTCCAGACTGATTGTCATTGTCTTTTGGATGAAAACCACTTGCAGCTTATCAAATACAGCAGGTCAAATTGTGGACTGAGAATTCTCTTTAGAAAATGCGGGAGAAAATCGAAGCGTGAAAGTTCCAGGTCAGAAAGCAGGAAACAAACATATTCCATCCTCCCACTTTCTGATAAAGCTGTGCAGATCACAGGGAGTGTAGACTTCTGAGCCTGACATTGGGACCTCGTGGGGAATTACATCAACAGAGCTGGTGCTTGCTCATACAGCAAGCTTCTCAAGAGTCCTTACCTACTAAAGCAACAGTATTTACATTTGAACTATCAACTGTTTTCTACCAATTAGCATTGTTAAAACGATTGATGATAGGATGAATTTCACATCTGTCATTTATTCTATTTTAAGGAGTGCTTAAAAATTCTATGTGGTGTGTTTGTAGGGCTTGGAACGAATTAGGCTATTTACACGTGAAACGCGACTCATAATGCGAAAAAATCATGGTAGAAAAGCCACTGAAGGTCAATTAATTTCGTATTATAAGACATTACTGTAACTTGAATCATAACATTTATCCGTACTCAAAACATATCCAGAAAATTGGCATATCCTTTTGCCTTACTTATGTTAAGCCATTATTTCTGCCAATTTTAACTGAACAATCAACTTCACTGATAATAATTTTATTTATCATTTACTAATTTAGTATTAGTCTTTTTATTTATCTTTTATATAATTTGTTGTTGTTTTATCAAGTGTAGTCATAGCTTAGGGTCTCTTTGTATTTGAATGAATTGAACCATCGCTGTCATCCTCTAAGTGCAGTTTTCTGTCAACTGGTGCACTTCACATGATGTTTTAATATCATTTTGAAGTCTTTCCTTGTTTTTTATATGCTGTGTGTGTGTGTATGTGTGGATTCTAATCACTCACCTTGGTTGAAATCATGAAATGTCCAAGGTAAAATGTTTCATGTTTCCAAGGTAGTCTCAATTAAACTCAATTAACGGTGAACATGTCAGTTTGTTCATTCCAAACAGAACACTTTAACTGACATGTATATACGTAATGGTGGATGATCACGGTCAGTACAGCTATCATCTGTTTGTTTACTCAAGACAGACCGCTCTAATTAATATGTATCATGTAACAGCAGATGATTATGCACACGTTCTGTTTAAAAGACTTGGTTGTGGGGAAAAATACTATGGCTAAAATTTAAAATAATCGTGAACATAAAATTTTCAATGTTTGCGTGAACTTTCGTCCCAGTGAATTCAAATCTCACAGTAGTTTATGGAAGTTTACTCTCCCCAGTGATTTGTTGCCGGAAAACGTCCAATTCTCATATTTTTCACGAGTAGTGCATATATCAATGACATCATTTGATGGATACATAAATTTTTCTTAATTTGACAAGGGTGTGATGATAATAACCGTTTGTTAACACTAATGTATCAATGTAGATCTCACATTGTAGACTTTTTTAAACTTTTAGCAAAAAAACAACAAAGCCTGCAATATGAACAACTATTTTATTTGTACATTTTATCAAGTGATAACAGTTTGGAATATAAACATAAATATCTTCCTTGTCAGCTGAATGTACTTCATGAATATCTCAAATTCTATGTCTTGACACAGAAGCATTTGTATTCTTTACTGCAACATAATTTTTTATGCTGTTTGAACCAAATAATGTGAGCATAAACTAATGGCAAGCTGTTGCCACAAATGATATCCATTGAGCTATTATGTACAAGCTGCAGAGAACTGTCTCACTGTTGGATTATCATTATGACCTCTTAACTGACTTTGTGGGTCATCAAAAATAGCAAAGGCTAACCATCAGATGCTATAAAATTTTTAACAGAATCTGAAGACTTTGTAAGCAATAGAGAATGCCAATGAGTCTAGTTTTTCTATTAGATTTTACGATGTCTTCACCATCTGGAAGTCTCAATGATCTGATACTTAGTTCTGCTTTTATTTCGAAAATCTTAATATCGCTTGCATTATTCTTTTGAATTGAGAATTTAAATCCCTTTGCATTTAGATTTTTAGAATTCAATATGCCAAATAAGGTTATACATACCATAATGAATTTAATAGTAGCTTCATTTCTCTCAAACTCACTTATTTTTTCATCAAGGCAGAATTTGAAAGAAGTTGGAACAGACTCATTTAGGAGTTGTGCCGCTAACTTAACATACAACTTTTTTTTCATTCATGTAACATGAGCAGCTCTGAGCTTATTACCTAAATGGAGTTTAGATATGTCATGCTTATAAAAAAACTGAAACCTTAGTTCACATCAATTTGCAGACCCACAAAAGAATCATGGTTTTAGTTGCCCGTTCCAATATGGCTCCCAGGTACCAAAGTGGCTTTACTTATCCCGCAATCTGGTGTCTCTATGCATTATCCCTCCAAGATTAGAACCAGCTTATATTGCAAATAAAAGAGCTCCTTCACAATTTCTAATTTCAAGGGATAAATATTGAAATATGACAAATTCGTAGATAATTTGTATTTTTCCTAACTATACAAAACTTAGCTATTTAATAGGGGTATTACTTTCAGCGTAGCTGAAATGACGAGCCATTAAAATTTAACGAGGGTTTACTACCCACACCGCTAGTTAGCGGGGGTAGGAGAGGGTAGCTTGCTACCCCACCCCCCCTCACACACACCTGTGCTTGAGCTCACTTTGCTTGGAGGTAGGACTTCAAGGGGGATAGGGCTGGTGGGCAAGTTTGATTAAATAGCTAAAGTTTGTATAGTTAGGAAAAATACAAATTATCTACGAATTTGTAATTTGTTCCGTAACTGACATACAAACCATGCTATTTAATAGGGGTGACTCGCCCATTAGGAAGGGTGGACGTCCCAGCCAGTACTGGCTTTTTGGCTTTGCCCGGGGACTCGTTATTTGAGTGTGTCAGCACCTAAGAAATAAGGAGTCCCTGCACCTCGCTAGAACCTTGCTACGCAAGGACTGCGGCCTACGCAAGCTGTGTGTGAAGGCATAACGAAGTGTGACTTGTCCTAGGGAGTTGATCTGAAGTTCTTTAGATGGAAACTTGTAGACCAGGACTCTCGCAATACCACCTTCTCAGGGTATGGGGACGTGACATTATTAATGTGACATGAACAAATATAATGTGTGTGTTCTTGTATGTATCGTCTTCGTCTTATTTAACTTTTCAATGTTATTCATCCAAATGTCCATGTCTGTTAATCTATTAGCTCCCTCTAGGTTTTTATTCAAGTATATATTCAGGAGAGCTGGTAGGTATTTTAAGAAATCAATGGCAGTAAACCTCATTTAATCTCATTTATTGGGAAATGGTAAGTATCAATATATTACTCCAAATTTTATACCGTCATTGTAACTATACTTAAGACTAATCAATTAACTGCGGAGTACACCTCGTTAACATGTTTGTGTTTACAGTAACCAAGCATGGTTACTGGCGAGAATTTGGAAACCCAAATCCTGTTATTCGGTCTTTGGTCCTCGCAGCGTGGACACTTAGCTCGGGCCAACACCGTCTCGAGGGCGTCTCTGCCTGGTGCCCCCAGGTTTGTCAGGCTTTATATGTTAGCCTACGTCGTACTACGGTTATGTAGTGGAATACTTCCCAAATATTCTATACAGGTCAGTATGAGTGTGTGCTTTGAGGTGTATTGTAAAATATATGCATTCCGATTGGATTTCTATAATGTCCAGCATTTAATTTATTATTATTGATCCATTTAATTGCCAATGTTAAATAGAACATTGCCATTTTTAAAATCCCTAATAGTCTGTGTCGAGTGCTTTGCAGAACATATTTCTTGAAACCTAATATAATATTGCTAATGATAATTGTGATAACTATTCTATGCTATGTTGTAGTCATATTCTAGTCACTAAAGTGTGTATATGTGTATCTGACAATTTGTATATTATTGATTATTTGTTTGTCAGGTGGAGTTTTCTGGAATAAACCTATGTCACATCCATCAGCGTTTACTGAACCAATAAGAATCCACTCAGTTAGACGAATAGAGACGCTTATCTTACCAACTATTACATTGGCGCCCCTAGAGGGAGCTAATAGATTAACAGACATGGACATTTGGACGAATCACATTAAAAAGTTAAGAGTCGAAGATGATATATACAAGAACACACACATTATATTTGTTCCAGTCACATTAACTTAATACTAGGAACACAAGGAAACATGGTTTACCTGCAGTGGTTTGAGGTCAGCTATGCAGAGAACCCAGGATGCTGCTTTCCCCAAGAGAGGGGATGATGAAGAAAAGAATAAGGGCCAGTCAAACCTTTTCATTCATGCAGATTAAAACCGGGTAACAATGCCCTCAACCTTCTGCTACTTGTCCAATAAGGAGCTTGAGGTTTTAAACCAGCTGTTGTGCAGCCACCACAGGGCCGATAGAAAACGTATCGACCCTCCTGTGGGTCACGTCTTGCAGCTAGTGGGCTGTGAAGGTTGTCTGACGCTTCCACACCCCAGCTTGAAGGACCTGCGTCACTGAAAAATTCTTTTTGAAGGCCAGGGGTGTAGTGCTCTAGGGCAATGTGACGGAGAAGGATCTGGATTCAGGGACAGATGATTCACCCTACGAATCCATGCCGAGATGGTGTTCTTAGTGACTCTCCTCTTAGTCCTCCCTGTGCTAATGAATAAAGCTGGCACATGAGGATGAACTACAGCTGTTCTTTCAAGATATAGCCTCAAACTCCTTACTGGGCATAGTAGGAGATGGTCTGGGTCATCTGTTACAGAAAGGAGACTAGAAATCCGGAAGGAGTCGAACCGAGGATCCGCTACTCCCGGATTCTGAGTCTTAGCAATAAACTCAGGGACGAATCTGAACGTTACCTCCCCCCATCCCCTTGCATGGGCAATGTCATACGAGAGACCATGAAGTTCGCTAACACGCTTGGCCGAAGCCAAAGCTAGTAGGAACACCATCTTCCAAGTCAGGTGGCGATCTGAAGCCTGGAGTACTGTAATGGTTCATAGGGAGGTCTCTTAAGAGACCCAAGAACTCGAACCACGTTCCATGGAGGAGGTCTCACTTCCGACTGAGGGCAGGTAAGTTCATAACTTCGTATGAGTAGGGAAAGTTCCAGCGAAGAAGAAATGTCCATTCCTTTCAGCCTGAAGGCTAAACTTGAGGCTGAGCGATAGCCTTTCACTGCCGAGACTGAAGGGTGCATTTCTTCCCGCAAATACACGAGGAACTCCGCTATAGTTGGAATAGTGGCATCAAGTGGAGAGATACCCCTTCTACGACACCAACCACAGAAGACTTTCCACTTTGCCTGGTAGACAGCTGCGGATAACTTTCGCAGATGTCCAGACATCCTGACTGCAACTTGTTGCGAAAATCCTCTCTCAGCGTTGAGATGCTGGATAGTCTCCAGGCGTGAAGTCGTAGCGAAGCTACGGCTTTGTGGAAGATGTTGGCATGTGGTTGTCTGAGTAGATTGTGTCGTGGAGGGAGCTCTCTCGGTAGCCCCGTCAGGAGTTGCAGAAGGTCCGGAAACCATTCCGCGTGATGCCATAGCGGAGCTATCAAGGTCATCGAAAGATTGACCGATGTTCTGGTCTTGTTGAGCACCTTCCTCATTAGACAGAACAGGGGAAAGGCGTAAACGTCGATGTTGTCCCACCGTTGTTGGAAGACATCTTGCTAGAGAGCCTTGGGATCTGGGACTGGGGAACAGTAGAGCAGAAGCTTGAAGTTCAGAGCTGTTGCGAACAGATCCACAGTCAGAGAACCCCACAAAGTCAACAAAGTCAGGACTTTGTTGGCTACTAGATGATTCAAAGACCACTCGGTACTCACTATCTGAGACGCTCTGCTCAGATTGTCGGCGAGCACATTCCTTTTGCCAGGAATGAAACGTGCCGATAGCGGAATCGAGTGGACTTCGGCCCATTTCAGTATCTCTACTGCAAGATGGGATAGCTGCTTCAAAAAGGTACCTCCTTGTTTGTTGATGTAAGCCACTACTGTGGTGTTGTCGCTCATCACCACCACAGAGTGACCCGCCAGGTATTGTTGGAACTGTTGAAGGGCCAGAAAGACCGACTTCATCTCTAGAAAATTTATATGGAGGCACTTTTCTGATTCTGACCACAGGCCTGAGGTCGTGTGGTGCAGAACGTGGGCCCCCCACCCTTTCTTTGAGGCGTCCGAAAACAGCATCAAATCCAGGGGGAGGACGAGAAGATTCACTCCCCTTCGTAGGTTCTCGTCTGTCACCAACCACTGGAGGTCCGTCCGTTCCGCAGGTCCCATAGGGATCATGACGTCCCAGAAATCGTAACCTTGATTCCACCGGGACTTGAGCCGCCACTAGAGGGATCTCATCCTGAGGCGACCGTTGGGAACTAGACGAGCCAAAGATGAAAGGTGACCGAGGAGACATAACCACGATTGGGCTGGAAGTTCTTCTCGTCTGAGAAAAGGGCTTGCGACCTTTCTCAGCCTTGCTATCCTGTCGTCTGATGGGAAGGCTTTGTGGAGATTGGTGTCTATAATCATGCCTAGATATACCAGTCTTTGAGTGGGAAGCAGAGAGGACTTCTCGAGATTTACCATGATCCCTGGATCCTGGCAAAGTCCCAGAAGTTTGTCCCGGTGTTGAAGAAGGGATGACACCGAGTCTGCTAGGATCAGCCAGTCGTCCAGATAACGGAGGAGATGGATGCCGATCCTGTGTGCCCACGAAGATATTAGGGTGAACACTCTGGTGAAAACCTGCGGTGCTGTGGAGAGACTGAAACACAGCACCTTGAACTGGTACTCCTTGTTGTCTAGGCTGAATCTTGAGTACTTACTTGAAGACGGATGGACTGGGATCTGGAAGTACGCGTCCTTCAGATCCAGTGTACACATGAAGTCTTGCGGTCTCACTGCTAGTCTGACCGTGTCTGCGGTCTCCATGCTGAATGAAGTTTGTTTGACAAACTTGTTCAGAGCCGAGAGGTCAATGACTGGTCTCCAGCCTCCAGACGCCTTCTTTACAAGAAAGAGTCGACTAAAGAAGCCTGGGGATCTGTCGGGGACCTCTTGGAGAGCGCCCTTCTTCAACAGGATCTGGACTTCTGCCCGAAGGGCTTGCCCCCTTGCTGATCCCATAGCAAGGGAGCTCAACAACACTGGATTCGTCGTCAGGGGAGGTAGAGATGTTGTGAACGGGACGCGATATCCCTGACTGATTACGGAAATTGTCCAGGAATCGGCCCCGAGTTGCTGCCACCTGTGTGCGCAACTTTGTAAGCATTCCCCCACTGGTGGACATGCATGGGGACTGCCAATCCTAGTGTTTGTGGCCTCGGCTGCTCCCTCTAGGATTCTTACCTCCTCTGGAGGACTTTTTGCCTTTCCTGTCCTTGACAGGAAAGGGCTTAGACACCACTGTCTTCGCTGCTGCCGTCGGTTTCGTGGTCTTGGTCGGACGGGACTGCTGGGGTGCTGGAGGCTTATAGAGCTTGGATGTCAAAGCCCTATGTAGGAGGGAGTCTTGGTGGGACTTCCTCCACCTCTCAGCGGCCTGTTCCACATCCTTAGGCTCAAACAAGTTCGTTCCTTCTAAGGAAGAATGCCTGAGCCTATTTATCTCGGTGCTAGGGACCTTCTGATGGAACCTCTCAACCACCGCATCCCAACGTTTCAGGATGGTGTTTGCCCACAAGATCGAGACTTGGTGGGCCAGGAACTCGATCGTGCGAGTGCCTGAGAGGAGGAACGTCTCCATAGCTTTCCTAATACATTCTTTGGAGAAGTCCTCAGAGCGTATCAGGATACCTAAGGTCCCTAACCAGATATCCAGCCACGAAGTGGCTTGCATGGCGCACTTCTCAACCTTCTCCTGGTTAAGGATCTCGCTTGCCGAGAACGAGACCTGCGGTTGGAGTCTCTCTCAAGAGGGACTCCCCTGGTAAGCTCTTCCAATGAATGGTAGAGAGGAAGAGTTAAACAAGGCTCCTCCAAGATCTCGAAGTACCTCCTTTGCTGTACGCGAGGAGGTGGGAGAAGCTTGTTGCCGGCACTGGAACGGTTGGAGGAGGCCAACTCAGAGAGCTGGACAGCGATCTGGTCCCTGGTACTCTTAACCCCCTGAGACCAGGGCAGAGCCACACTGGCCTTAGAAGGTTTTTGAGTGCCAAATACGCGGTCCCAGACCTTGTCTTTGCCCTTTCGAGGGGGGATCTCTGGGTCAGCAAACCCATTGAGAGCCCTCATAAGAGTCAGAACCTGCCAAAATGCATGCTCTGACTCTTGTAAATCTCCTCCGGATGTTGGACTTGCAGCGAAGTCTCTTGTCCCCAAAGGCTCTTCTTGGGGAGATTTGCGGACGTTCTCAGAGTGGCTAGCCGGCTCTGTCCTAAGTCTCGTCGAGGATTTTGGTACTGTCTTTTGAGTCCTTCGACTCCTTTCTGGGAAGGATGTAGGACTAACATAGATGGTGGCAAGTTCTTTTCAGTCCCTACCCGGGAAGACTTTTCAACGCGAGGTGGGGTTTCCCTCATTGGTGCGATGGGGAATGTCTCACCTCACGTGACTTCCTTGAGGACGGGCAGTCCTCGTCCGACAGGGAAGGAGAAAAAGTCTGGGGGGGTGAAGGAACCTGCCTCAAAGGCTTGCGAGGAGACAACTTAGCTCTCGGAGAAGTCATCGAGTTCGAAACTCCTCTTTTTCTCTTCAGAGGGGTAGAAACAGCCAAGGATCTGTGACCCAACTCAGAGAGAACAGGCTTGACAGCCTGTGTAACTGCTCTGATTAGCGCACCGAACCATGGTTGTTGACTGACAGCGGCGCTGTCAGACACTCCCTCTGGAGAGACAGGGATCAACGGATCCCTGGGAGGAGTTTCCATAAGGGGGTTTGCCTGAAAAGAAGAAAAAGGGTGCCTGGACCTTTCTGGATGCTTCCCTTCCGCCGCAGTGCGCACTGTTCTGTGCTTGCGGGGAGGGGAATGCGGCGATGGTGACCTTGCCGTTCGTTGTCCAGCAGCGTCGCGCGCGGGAGGGTATTGAAGCTTGCGCGGGGGCGTGTAATGGTGCTCGCGCGATGAAGAATACCAGGAGTCGCGCGCGGGAGACTACTGGCGAGGGAGACTACTGGCGCGGGAGACTACTGGCGCGGGAGACTGCTGATGCGCGTGCGTGCGCGCGCGGGCGATTGCGAAGGCGCGTAGGAGAGAGCACAGGAGACTGATAGCGTGCGCGTGGGCGTGCAGGATCAGGTCGTTGGACACGCAGGCGTGCGGGCGAGAGTTTTCGCGCCCCAGTAGATGTCGTAGGGCGCGCGCGCGCAGGAGAGATACCCCTGGCTCGCGGGCGCGCAGTTGGAGCCTGTGCACGTGGGCGCGCATCAGTATGGTGGCGCGCAACTGCAGGCGAGGGTGACTGTGCGTGACTGCGCGATGGCGAGAGTTGGCGCGCTGGAGACAGCAGTTGGCGCGTAGGAGAGGTCTTTGACATCCCAACAGTGCCCAGATCCGAAGATCGTGGGCGGGCAGGAGAGATAGCTGTGCGTGGGCGCTGGCGCGCGGGAGAGAGTCTGAGCGCGATGGCGCATACGCCCTTGATGCCCTGTAATAGGGTTCGATGCCTAACGAGCATGCAAGTCAGGTTTCGTTGGCGCGTAGCACGCATCAGCTCTCAGGAACGGCGACGGCAGGTCAGCAGGTCTGTCGGATGGAAGGTTGACGTGTCCTTTAAAAGGACAACCTTCCACCGAAGGGGATCACGAACGATCCGCTAAGAGGTCCAGGACCATAGCAGGAAGTCGGTGAACGCTGAAGAGGCTCCTCTGCGGCGGACTGCAACGATGATGATGAACCAAAGAGGCGTCTCCTCACCGCAGGTGAAGGAAAGCCTCTTTGGCGAAGAGGAAGGCGAGCCTTGCGACGGATGCGCCCTCTGGGGGCCGTTGGATCAGCAAGCTGACCTTCTGCAGTTCTCCGAAGAGGAGTCTGTGTAAGTGAACTCCCCCTAGGAGGAGAAATACCAGCAGGAGAGACTGTTGGACTTAGTTTCTCCCTCGTTGGTTGAGCAGGAACGGGAGAAACTAAGCCTTCAGCTACGGCAGGATGTGAAGAGGCAGCGGTATTAGGAGATACCGCATTGGATACCTCTGACACCACAACGTCAACAATTGACAAGAGGATCAACCTCTGCCAAAGTCGGCGATTGCTTGACAGCGGCACCTAATCGGATGTAGTCAAGTAATGCTTCCTTAGAGGGCGAACCCTCGAGCCCCAAGGAAGACCAAAGATGAAAAAGATTGGTTAATGACACATCCTCCCCCGGGGGAAGAGGTGGAGCTGCCTTGCTAGGGGAGGCAACGCCATCTTTCGAACCCCGAGCTTGGAAAACAGAACCATGGTCTACGCTACCACTCGACGGTCTCTCGAAAGAGACTGATCGAGTGGGAGCTTCGGAGGAGGTTTGGGCAACGGAAGAAGAGTCCTTGGGTTTTTCTCCTTTCTAAGAAACTTTCGAAGGAGGAAGATCCAGCCTGGACTTCTTCTTACGTCACCGAGAAAACCTCTCCCACTGGGAGGTAGACCACTCACTACACTCACCACACTTGTTATTACTTTCACACCGTTGACCTCTACAGTAAGGGCAAAGAGTGTGAGGGTCTGTCTCGACCGCCGACATGAATGTTCCGCAGGGGCGGTCGGGTAATCCAGGACAGGTGCGCATAATCGCAGAGGCCAACTTCACACATAAACCTGTCAAAGAAAAAGCAAAAAAGCATTAATGGCTGCCAAAGAGCGGCGAGGATGAGAGAGGACACGTCCGTCTACCATCCGAGCCAAGAGCAAAAGTGAGCTCAAGCACAGGTGTGTGTGGGGGGAGGGGGTAGCAAGCTACCCTCCCCTAAACCCGTTAACTAGCGGTGTGGGTAGTAAACCCTTGTTAAGTTTTAATGGCTTATCATTTCAGCGACGCCGAAAGTAATACCCCTATTAAATAGCGTGGTTTGTAAGTCAGTTACGAACCAAATGTTGGATTTCTATTCATGTTAGAGTTGATGGTAATGGAAAGCAGATGATGCTGCTAAATCTGTAATAAATTTACCACAAATTGGTATTGAACACACCTCAAGAGATGTCACAGTGTCGTCTTCAGTGCCAATTTCAGAGCAGCAGCAGGGTTTGGTGTTCTGAGCATACTGGCCTTTGAAGGGCCAGGGCCCTGAAAAGTAACTGCTTGATGGGTAAGGTAGTCATGATTTGCCTTGCTTTACTTCTCCATCATGACATCTACAGTACTTCCTTCTGTGGGGTTAACATGGAGGCATTATCCAACACGTGTGTTCCGTAAGAAAAGTGGTTCCTCTCGTTCCACCTGTCTGGCAAAACGGGCGACTAAGGCATTCATTCTCTTCAGTTTATTAACTGGTTAGTTGACTGGTATGACATGACAAAAGAGTCACGACCTTGGTTATTGACAGGATCCAATCCATATAAAGTACTTCTTCAGCTCAGGATTTGTAAGTCATGGGTCTTAGCAAAGTATGCAACTACAGGTACACCTAACCAATGGTCAATTCAAAATGTTGCTTGGAGGATGACCATGGAAACAGAATCAAGAGCTGAGAATGACTTGCCCTCAAGTTCGAGTATCTCCACCGGGGTCCCTGTTAGATCAATCAGTAGTGGAAAAAGGTCTGCATCTTCAGGTATGTAAAGCTGTCGTTGAGAGAGCGCAGGAGGCATACTTTTATTCCATCAGCTAGAGTGCATAAAGAGTAAGGAATTCTATAGACTAGAGATCTGGAAATTAACCCTATCTAAAGCCAACCAAGCAAGTTACGGCCATGGTCACTCACAGGCGGATTTTGATGCTTTAGGGGCGCTAAAGCACCAATCCCTTGATATGAACCAGGGTTGCCTTCCCAAGGTGATTGTATCTACAAATGAAGACCAATACCTTAACAAACATAAACTCTGCTGGAGATGGTCCAGAATAGAGTGAAATTGGATTGATAATGTACCAGGATTCCCTCTCTCACAAGAGTGGTGGTCTTAAAACGTACCTCAGAAGTGTCATTCTTCTTAGTGCATTCATATATCAGGTAGATACCCTGGAGAAGAGCAGGCAGCTAGGTCTAAATCCTTGGAGAGTGAGGTGCCCCTAGCTCTGGTGCCTTCAGAGGCTGGCAAGCACTAGGTGCTTCAGCTTCTGAAGGAGAACAGGAGAGCATGGCATCGAGCGGCGAGGTGCATTAAGGCCTGATGACTCGTAGTACACAATGTGGCATCTCGATGTTCATGCAAGTGTTCAGAGCAGTCTTAGGAAGTCAACTGCAACAAATCATCGCGTGGACACATTGGAAGGTCTCGTCGTTAACCGGTCTTGGTGCGCAGGAAGATCTCGGTGCACGGGGGGATCTCAGCGCACTGGAAGATCTTAATACATAGACATTAAGAAGAAACAAGTGATAAGTGCCCTGTGACTCAAATGTTACGATCACTAGATTGTATGATGTTTGATCACGTGGTGTCCGAATACATTGTGTTCGATCACCTGGAGTCCGAATGCATGGCGTTTGATCACGTGATTTCGAATGTATGATGTCCTAGCGTTTGTGACCAGTCATGTGGCGGTGGTGTGCATTGACACATGGTAATTAAGAGACTAGGTATCTTGATGACAGCCGATAGAGGTCTGTGATGATATGGACTGCTGACGTCATCACGCCCACACTGCTCGTGTGAAGGAAGAGCTTGTGGGATACGTAAGCTCCACCATGATCCTTCTTCTAGGCCATCAACTTCCTGGGAGTTGATCACAACATTTCGCTGGAAATTTCTGAAGAAGGAAGAGGAAGAGGGTGGCACCCTTCTTCCTGCATAATGGTGTATGCGCTTGGTCACATTCTAGACCAAGAATTGTGTCAGTTCTCAGCACAGCACCACCTCTCTCAAAAGCACTTGTGGAGAGGTCAGTCAAAGTCTCACGAGACTTTAATCAAACAGGCTTTGTTGGTGACAACTACTTCGGTGCAGCAAGGGTCCCATCCAAGTGTTTTGTAGCCAAAGGAGACCAATGATACAGGAGAGGAGGAAGCACACACTTCTTTTCCCCCTTTACCAGACTTAAGAGTCGTTAAGAATTTTGGAGCCAGCGACTACATTACTGCATCAGCAGAGGACATGGAATCTTCACAAACAGCAGGTGAGGACTCATTGATGGTCATCACGTTTACTGCCTCTGTAGTAGGATGAGCACGAGGGGGGCACGGCGCAGAATGTTCTTAAAGTTCTAGCATAAGCTAACACCTTCAGATGCTTCTCTGTAAGTAGTACACCATAGATTCCTAGGGAAGGCAACAATTTCCGCTTTTTCCATATGCGTGCCCACATCATAATCAGTCAGTACAAGAGGGGGCGAACATCAAAGGAGAGGTACAGTATAGAAGCATTACCTTCTCTTGGGAAGGTCATACCTCTGCCTTCCCAGAAGCAGGCCCCGAGCTCAAGCTAGTGCTTCCTCCATCCTTTTGATTTCCTTGAGAGGAGCCAGCCTTATAGGAACCCGAAGACACAGAACGTCGAGAAGTGGAAGGAGAAAGGAATGAGATAGTTTCTTCAGCAACAGCTTTGGCATTACTTAGTCCTAAGATGAAAGTCCCTCTAGCCAAACTATAAACACAACAGAGAAGGCCACGACTTGTACTTGTCACAAGGAGATGACTATGAATTCATGCTTCCTGCAAACGTACTGAACAAACAAGAGGAGGATCCACGGAGAGCTTACTCATAAACCTGCAGCAGTTACGACCAGGTTTAACAGGGCAAACCAGCATGTCAGCTCATGAAGTCTCCATACTGTCAAGCAGACAAAATGTAAGAAAGAACAGAACATGAAAACAACCTGTTTATGAAGCATCAGAGAAGGAAGTCTGAATTGCGCTGCCACCAAAATAAAAATGAGGGTTCAGTGCTTGTCGGGTGGACGGGTTTACCACTACCACCTCATTGAAAGTTTTAATGGCTGTTTCAAGCTTAAATAAAATCAGTCTTATTAAAAAACGATGGTATGTATTTGTGTGGGAACAAAAATCACAAAGAATTTATACTGTATCACATTATCTAGCTCTTTCATCCACACAGAAATCAAAGCAGATCCAGAAATATTTGAGTCAAGTGAAGTTGACAAAATATTCTTATGACAACTGGGGGGGGGGGGGGGGGCTAGAAACATAAAGACTGTGGATAAGCAAGTTTTACCATATATTATGTGTCATACTTTAGAAAACAAAATGAACTCCACTACATGAGATTTGTAAACCTACTATAGTTATACTTGACCTACGCAAGATTTATAAAATTAATGATTCTATACAGACTACTTGATACGAGATAAAAATTAAGACTAAACTTCTTTAGTACTTACCATCTTGTTTACGGTAATTTGTATGAGTTGCTAAACTGAACGTCACAACTGGATGTTCCTCTGTTCCCCGTTTTTCTGGGTTTGCTCCAACACGTCCGAGAAGCATAACCTGGTTTAGTGCTGAAATAGTAAAAAAAAATCATTCATATTAATAAAAGGTAATTACAGAGTGTAGTAAATTGTACATTACTGTGTTAGCAAACAATAAGTTACTGTACTTCCTTAGCTCATTCTAGAAGCTACATAACAAAAGCAAGCAAATTATTAATAAACGGTAAGAAATAAATGATAAGCATAACACTTCTGATGATTGTTCTACTAGTCTAGAATCCTCCCATAACAAAAGGAACTATTTGCTACTGTGCTACAACAGATCACAAAGAGAAAGTATCATATCCCTAATGCCTCATATATTTTCCTTTTATAAAATTTGGCAAAAAGAGTACAGTTGTCGTTTATCTTTCAAGTACTGACTCCTGAGTTCTTGGGAATACAAAACAGCCTTCCCTGGAATTTGATGGACTTTGCCCTCCTTATTACCTGCTTGCTCAATAGTTCTAGGGTATATTCTTCCAGTACGGGGGTGGAGTGTTGGAAGAATTGAGGAAATGATGGTGGAGCCTCGCTCCAGCTCCATCCAAGTCCGTTCTTGATTAGGCTTTGGGCCCACGGATCGAAGGTCCAACGATCCTGAAATTGTTGGAGCCTCCCTCCTACCTGAAGCATCTCATTGCTTCTGTTTTCCGGAGGATTTACCTCCCTGACCGCGTCCTCCCTTACCACCCTTACCTCGTGGGGGGTATTTTGAGGAGCCCCGTTTAGAGCCTCTACCTTTGGGACGAATGGTAGTGGTTTGCCTCTCAAACGTAGGGTTAAATGCTGGTGACAGGGCAACCAGCTGTTGAGGTATCATCTGGTAAGTGGTTGGAGGTTGAGCAACCACTTGGGGCACCGCGGTCATGGTAACTGTGGGATGTTGTTGTTTAGCAGGCCGAGAGGGTAATCCAGGTCTCTTAGTCTTCTTCTTAGGCTGGGGACCCTCATCTGGAGAAGACTTCCTCTTAGCTGACATGCCCCATTTCTGGAGAAGGTTTCTATTCTCCGTGGCGGCATTGTCAACTACCTCCTTGACCGCTTCACTTGGGAAGAGGTCCTTACCCCAGATAATGGAAGCTATCAGCATCCTGGGTTCGTGTTTTACCGCTGCTGAAGCAAACACGAACTCTCTACATGCCCTTCTGGCTTTAATAAAGTCATACAGGTCCTTTAACAAGGTAGCCATGTGCATCTTGGCCATGACCATGTTCATATCTGGGGTACTATTTAAGACTGCAGTCATCTCTAAACAGTTCTGTAGGGATAGAGATGCCACTAGTCTTTCCTTCGTTTCTTGCTCCCTACGCAAGAGAAAGTCAGACAGCTTTGGGAGATTTTCGTTTAACTGATGTCCAGCGATATCTGCCTCCAACTTCCCAACTGAGAAGGTAAGGTGGACTTCCTTCCAATCCTTATCCTCCATAGGCAGGGCTAATGACAAAGGTCCACACGCGTCGAGTGTAGGACAAGGTTTGCCCGCCTCTATTGCCTTAACGGCGGCTTTAAGAGCCTTTGATGTAAATGGGAAGGCTATTGAAGCTGGAGCAAGAAAGGTAGGATGTTTCTTGATGAGGGCTCACACCTTAGAATTAGTGTAGCCCACCTGTTTCAGGCTGCTTGCCAAAAGAGCCTGTGCCTTATCATGGTCAAATACTGTGACCTCCTTGGGTTCAGTCCCTTCCTTCAATGCTGGTTCCAGCTTCAGACGAATAAAGCAATCTGGGTAAGCGTTGAAGCTTGGCTAGAAATGAACATCTTCGATAGGGACGGCTCCCAACTTCTCTGAGATAAAGAGTTTGCCGTTAGTTATTGGCATGTACTCTGCAGACCTCCAGGGATTAGTTTCAGAGCAGGTTGGGAGGTCTTGAACCCTGAGTCTCTTGTGAGACCCACGGGAGGTGGAGAGTCGAGCAATTTGGCTTTCAAGTTTCGCCTCCCTTTCTTCGCCTTGTTTGCGAATGCTCTCCATCAGCACCGTAAGATTGTCCAGTGCCTGTCTCATGTCATCTGATGGAGGGGCGGAAGATGTTGAAGGTAACGGCTCCAGAGCCGGTACTGACGGAAGGGACTCCAAACAGACTTCATCATCTTCTTCAGGATTCAATGTAGACTCCTCGTGACCTTCCCTCAGAAGATCCTTCTCAGTGTCCGAGGACACTTCAGACATCCTCTCCTCTTGATGGATGTCCATGCCTTGTAATGCGTCAGTGACTTCCGCTTCTACAGCAATCTGGACGCATGGAATCTTGGGTCGTGGTTGGGGTATGACAGCTTCCATACCCGCTTTAGGGAACAGCAAGTTGCGCATCCGTCTGTTAGGAAGGTACGGTCCCGTAGAGTTATTCTGAGACCCACGTACCCATCTACGCACCTTTTCTCGTGCTACATCCCTTGACTCCGCTGACTTGGGGTCATCAAAAGCTTCGGTAACCAAGGCCTTGCATACGTTGCAACCTTGGGGGTCCCAGTACCGAAAAGCTTCCTTAGATGCGGTGCAAGGGGCATGAGCTCTGCACTCTATATGGTCGCAAAAGTCCTTACTCCTGACGTTGCAGTAGACGACTTTGCACTTCAAATGGTCCTCCTGTATAGAGAGATGAAATTTAAATGAGTATGCGGTAGTTTATCTCGCCTGATAAACGGATTTTGAGCGAAGCGAAAAATCTATTTTTGGGTGAGATACCCAAGTCGTCCTGATGGAAGGTTCCTATAAGTAGCTTCCTGGGGTATATTTGACTACAGTGATATTCCCAGAGAATTTACCTTTAGGTCTCCAGAATTCTAACTCCTGGCGCAAGTATCCTTAAAATTTCTCTTGAGGATATCACATAATATCAGGGGATATATATCTTGATACAACACATAGCAATCTTCACACCGAATAGCGTTTTCGCTTCGAGGGGGAAAGTGGTAAAAATAGAAGGGGAGCCGTTATCAAGGTACCCTTCCTCCGTTACTACTTTGAGTATCCATATGGCGCTGTACATCGCCGCCATGTTTATTCCTTGTAGTGTTGAGCAAGGTGCTACAGATATAGTAATTTCGGGAGGGATCCTGCCAAGGCCTTTTCTATAGGAAAGGAGGGCGGGTCCATCAGGACGAAATGGATATCTCACCCAAAAATAGATTTTTCGCTTCGCTCAAAATCCGTTCTTTGGGCTCAGGCCATGTCGTCCTGATGGAAGGTTACTAGAGCGTTATTTAGAAAGTACTGTATCTGTGGATTCTCCAAATGTGCCTTAACCTCAGGACAATATTTCCTTGGTCATCCAGACCATAGAGACATAAGACGTTACCGTTATACGTCATTACTTCTAATCATAAACCATGTTAGTGCTTCCTGCCCCCTGCAGGGAAGTCATACTAGACTTAGGATTGATTGACTGATTGATTGAAAGTTTTCTGGCATCCTGACATCTAAGGTCATTGACGCTGATAGCATTTATTATATATGAAAAATAAAAGAGAACTCAATTAAAACCATAAAAGTTAAGAAGTCATTATAATAGTTAAATAAGTTTTCAGAAGACATGCTTCTGAAATAAATCTAAAAATGCCGCTCGCATAGTAGGACACATCATGCAAGACTCTTGGCAAGGATGAACCTGCCATCCTCACCTCGATCCTCAAACAGATATCTATTTCTTAAGTTAGTAGAATTAGGGCATTCGGTCAACAAATGCCTCATTGTTAAAGGTACTAAACAATCCTCGCAATACGGTTGGTGTTGGCCCTTCAGCAGAAACTCGTGTGTCAACCGTGTGTGACCAATACGGAGACGACAAAAAGTCGTCTCCCATTTTCAGGGCATCATATTATACCTCCAAGGTGATATGATATTTGTTACTTCCCTCATTTTATTGCCATCTTGACTATCCCAGTGCTGTTGCCATTTATTACAAACGAATTTCTTGATGTAAGGTAGGAAATCATTACAGGGAATGGGATATCTTCTTGGTAGCAACTCGGATGCCGCATTCTCCGCCAGTAAATCTGTCTTCTCATTCCCAGACACACCTACATGTGCTGGAACCCAACAAAATCGAACTGTTATACCTCTCCGTCCAATAATATAAAGCCATTCTAAAATCTTTAAAACTATAGGGTTACTAGAATTAAAAACTTCTAAAGCTTGAAGAACACTCCTTGCATCACTAAAAATTGTAAAATTACTCTCCTTTTCCAAAGCTATTTTCTCAATAGCGGTTAGCATGCCATACAGTTCGGCAGTAAATATGGAAGCTGTTATAGGTAGTGCACCTCTACAATTAAAATCATTACTATGTACTCCAAATCCAACGCCAGCATCAGATTTGGAGCCATCAGTATATATAAAAGTCGATCCCCTATGTTCTGCAACATCTTCCATAAAAAGAGACCTGGATTCTAAGTCAGTCATATTCTTCTCAACTCCATTAAAGTATTTACAAAAAGATACGTCAGGTAATTTCCATGGAGGCGTTGATGATACCTTGAATGGAAACACCTTAATTCTAATTATATCCAGATTGTTTAATAATTTTTTCACCCGAAACCCAAAAGGTTGAGGAGATTTTGGGTGCAACTCAAAGTATGTTGAGTGCCTTACAAGGCTTGCAGTCTGAAAGGCTAAAGAATTAGGGAGTCTTTGTAATCAAAACCAATACCGAATAATAGAGGACATTCGATAAAGGTCCAGAGGCAACTCCCCAACATCAACAAGGAGACTTGTGATAGGTGAGGTTCTAAAGGCTCCTGTGGACAATCTAATACTAGCATGATGTATAGAATCTAGTATTTTTAACCAGCTTGGGGTGGCTGAGGAGTATATTTCGCATCCATAACTAATTTTGGAAAAAATCAAGGCCTTGTATAATTTTAAAATAGTATTGCGGTCTGGCCCCCATGATGTATGGGACAATACTTTTAAAATATTCATAGCTTCGACACATTTCGCTTTTAACACTTTTAGGTGAGAAACCCATGTAAGTCTACAATCAAATATCAAACCTAGAAATTTGGCTTCCGATACACATGGGATCCGTTGACCTTTAATGTATATATCCGGGTCTGGATGTGCTCCCCGGATATGACAGAAATGTACAATAGTAGTTTTACTTGTCGAGAACTTAAATCCATTCATAACGGCCCACTGGGTAATTTTGTCAATTGAGAGCTGTAGTTTTCTCTCAACCACTGCCATTCTGGCTCCAGCAAATGATATGGAGAGATCATCCACAAATAATGTTGAGAGAACATCCTGGGGAATGGCTGAGGATATCCCATTAATTGCTATTGCAAAAAGGGTTATACTCAGCACACTACCCTGAGGAACTCCTTCTTCCTGGCACTTACTTTCTGATAGAGTTTCCCCAATTCTCACTTGAAAAACTCTATGTGAAAGAAATGCCTGAATAAATAGTGGCAGCTCTCCTCTCAATCCCATTTCATGAATGGTTTTAAGTATACCATATCTCCATGTGGTATCATATGCCTCAAGGTCAAAAAATACTGTAACATGGTGCTGTTTGGAAGCAACGGCTTCACAAATAGAAGACTCAAGTCGTATCAACACATCAGTCGTTGAGTACATTTTTCTGAATCCACACTGAATCGATGATAAAATACCTTTCTTTTCAAGGTACCACATCAGCCTTGCATTGACCATTTTCTCCATGATTTTACATAAACAAGATGTCAATGCAATAGGACGATAGTTTGCTGCTAAAAACTTGTCTTTACCAGGATTTAAAAAGGCTAAAATAATGGCTAGTTCCCAAACACTTGGGTAACTATGATCATGCCATATTCTATTAATAATGCTTAAAATAAATAGCTTTGTATTACAATGTACATGTTTAATCATTGCATATGGAATTCCATCGGGTCCAGGGGCTGTATCATTGCAATGAGCAAGTGCGGAATCAAATTCTCTTTCAGTGAAAGGAGAATTATATGACTCTTCCCTTCTTGTTGCAAAATTTAAAATTTTCTTTTCTTCAATGCTCCTATACTGGTGACCAGGGGCTCCTTCACACTTGCTGGATACATTTGAAAAATTATTAGCCAGGGCATTGCTAACATCATTTGCTAAAGTTACATACTGACCATTCACCTTCAACACTGGTGGTGGGTTGGGGGTGAATTTGCCAGCTATCTTTTTTACTTTCCTCCACACAGAAGATGGTGGTGTTCTACTGTTAATGGAGGAAACAAAAGACATCCATGACTGGCGCCTTGCTTCTTTCATGGCATGACGGAACTGTGCTCTACATTTCTTGTACATAACTAAATTCTCATCAGTTCTGCGTCTACGCAATCGTGTTAGAGATCTTCTTGTGGCTCTGTGCAGGGCAGTTAGTTCTGAAGACCACCACGGGACTGGTCGTCGTTTGAATAACCCTGTTGTTTTGGGAATTGAATTTACTCCTGCTGTATGAAGAGTTCCATTCGGTAAGTCTATGGCATCATCAATATTTTCAACCTGTCCTGCATCCCCCTCAATTTCTCTTAGCTCACGAAATTTATCCCAGTCCGCCTTGTCAAGATTCCATCGTAGCGATCTCTGTAAAGGTGGACCATTGTTGGTGTTTATAATGATTGGTGCATGATCACTAGTATGCCAATCATCTAATGTCCTCCAATCGAAGTCGAGAAGGCAATTGGAGCTTACGATTGATAGGTCAATACATGACAAGGTACCTGTCTGGGCATGAAAGTGTGTGGGCTCTCCTGTATTAAGGAGTCCCACATCTTCATTTTCCACAATTGATGATATGATATTTCCCCTCGTGTTTGCTAAAACATCACCCCACAAAGGATGTCTACCATTCAAATCTCCAAGTAAAAAAAAAGGTTGAGGGAATTGTTGAATCACCTCCACTAAGTTATCATACAAAATGTTATCATTTGGAGGCAAGTACAGAGAACAGATTGTATATTTTCTCCCTATATCAATCTGTACAGCCACTGCCTGCAGAGGTGTACGAATAGACAGAGAAACTTGGGGAACATCTCGACGAACGTATATGAGACTTCAACCATGGCTCCCCACTTGGTGATCATATGGTGTCCTATAACTAATATATTCGCGAGGACAAGGGGTATTACAGGGTATAATCAAGTTTGCTCTCTTGTAGACAAATAATTAGGGGGAATGCTCATGAATAAGGAGCTTAAGTTCTTCATATTTGGCCTTTAAACCCTGACAATTCCATTGCAAAATGGAGGAAAAAACTATGGTTTATAATTTGGTAGACCCCTTGGATGGAGTCTTCCCATTAGCAGTTTTTGATCTAACACTATTTCTAGGTGGATTTCTTGATAGATTGGGTTTAGCATTTATGATTTTCTTTTTGTCTTTTTGATCTGATTGTTGAGGAGGTTGGTGGACCTCCACTTGAATTTCCGATTTATTTAAATTGACTTCCAGATCAGAAACATCAACAGACAAATCATCATATTTTTTGACGTCGTAATTTTGATATTTCTTATGGAAGGGGGCAAGAGAGATGGAGGTCTCTCTCTTTTCCAATTAGTAGGTGGTGAGCTACCAGGTTTTTGCACCTTCCTCAATACAGGTGCACCTGGTAACTTGGTGTCAGGTGGAATCTCCATCAAATCAGGCAAGGACATGTCCTGAGAGAGGTTAGTACTATTGTTGGTAATGGGGGATGAAGGCTTTACAGAAATGGGCAATGGCCCATTTTCAATACACTGTGGCAGAGCCTCAGAAGGCAATATGATTACCTTGTCATGCAGTACTTTATTATCAGAAGTTGTATTTCTTTTCTTAGGATTACTGGCAGTGCTAAGTGGGTTTGATGTCTCCTGTGGTAAATTTCCCTTTGATTTTAAGGCCTTTGCATAGCTGGTTGATTTATTGAACAGTCTTTTTTCATGTCCCACACTTGTGTGTTCTAAACTTGATTTGTTTAGGGCAGCTTCCTCCAACTTATACAGTTCACATCTCCTATCAGTTGATTTATGATTCAAATTGCAGTTTGAACACCTGGCCTCAAGTGTACATTCTCCATGATAAGTTTTGGAGCAAATACCACACATTTTTTCATTTTTGCAAACTTTGGAAGGGTGTCCAAATTTAAAACAATTAAAGCATTGCAGGGGCTTTTGTTTGGAAGGCCGAACTTTAATCCTTTCATTTTCAATAACAATATGGAAAGGTACATCCGCATCCTGGAAAGTAAGTATAATCATTGAAGTTCCAGGATCCTTATGCACTTTCCATACATTTAATGGACACATAGAAAGGATCTCCTCCTCTGTAAATTCGTTCAGGTCTTTATTAAAGACCACTCCCCTTCCATAACTAAAATTTAGATGAGGTTTCATTTCCAATGTACAGTAATTTCATCACTGCCCGTCTTTAAGTTAGATAGTATTGCTGACTGAGTCGAAGATTTGGCATGGATGAGATAACTATTCTTCCCAAAACGAGGTATATCTCCAGGTGCAATGGTTCCTACTTTTTTCTGAATAAACTTACACATTTTAAAATAATTTCCTATCATTCCTTTAGGTTCAGCTACAAGCCACATTGGTGGTTTGGGTTTTCTCTGTGAAGGTATGGGTACATTTCTATCTTTTTCAAACCAATCAGCAGGTTTGTACACATCCATTTCCTTTGGGACCCTATCACAAAGAGCTCCCATGATTTTCAATTTGTTAATTTTGATACTACTAATATTACTTATGGCATTAAACGCTTCATCATGACTATCAAAAGATATCCAAGAGTCCCATTTATCATCTCCAAGTCTCATCTTTATTTCCTTTATCAATCCATAGCACTGAAATGCTCTATATATATCATCATAATTTGTCTCTAATGGAATTTGGGAAACATGAAGGAATCGTAGTTTCCCTGTGTTACCCAAATTGCTAGATTTTTTAACATCAGTAGAGTGGTCCTTTTTAGTTCGAAGGTCGTCAACAGAATTTTCCTTAATTACAGTAGCAGAAGTCATCAACAGTGCCGGGGGGGAGTCAGCAAATCCAGTGGATGGGGAGTCAGTATTTGAAGGGTCCATACTTAAGGGTGGGATTTTCATGTTTTTTGTTGTTGTTTTGTTGGTTTACCTGCTTGAGAATTTTAAGAAAGTATCATACGTTGGAAAGGAAATTTGTATTCTCCACTATCGGCACAATGAGAGTATACTTCCCAGATGGTCCACTCCATACCCTACCCGAAGGATAGCATCAAAACAGATATAGAGGCACAGGTGTAAGCTAAACCCGCCTGTTAGGACTGAGACCAAGGAAATATGGAATCATCCTCCCCATATCTGTAATGATGGGCTTCCAGCCAGAAGCCAAGAGTCCCACCTCAAGGATTGGATCCCCCTGGATTCCGATGACCCAACCCTTCAGAGTAGTTCCACCAAAAAGGTCCAAACCATTTTTGGGATGGCTGAGATCATCCAATACTCTCATATATAGCTTTGAATGCAAATACCTCCCAACAATGATCCCTTCTCCCATTCATCTAAGCAGGCAGTAATAACGAATGTGGAAATATCCACGCCATTTAAATGAAATAGAAAAAAAAGATAAATAAATGAACAAATAAAATAATATATATATATATTTATATATATATATATATTTATATATATATATATATATATATATATATATATATATATATATATATATACATATATATATATATATACATATATACATATATATATATATCTATATCTATATATATATATATATATATATATATATATATATATATATCTATCTATATCTATATCTATATCTATATCTATATCTATATCTATATATATATATATATATATATATATATATATATATATATACATATACATATATATATATAATATATATATATATATATATATATATATATATATGCATACATCTACATATATATATATATATATATATATATATATATATATATAACTTAAGAAAAATAATAATCATAGAGATAGGACAGCAAGAAGACAGAAAGTAGATAAAATTAGGAGAAGGTCGAAGTAATATTGAGCAGAAGAAAAAGATACATACATACATACATACATATACCAAGGCACTTCCCCCAATTTTGGGGGGTAGCCAACATCAACAAATGAAACAAAACAAAATAAAAAGATGAAAGAGAGAAATTTAGATTTGAACTGGGGGAGCAATTTCCCCAAGTTTGAGAGCCCTCTTGCCCGTCACCAAGATTCATCGCTGAAATGAAATGCCGTGCTGAAGCTCAATGACTTCATCAAGGCATTCTCTCATTAAAAGGGCTAGACTTAGGGGAAGAGTTTTGAGGTTTGCATATACCATATGAACAAGCATAGCATCAAGAGCATACAGGTCTCGCTGTATGCGAAGCCAGGTAAAGTTTGTCCTCGAATATGAACAAAGGTTTGCATATACTATATGAGCCAACATAGCATCCAGAGCATACAGGACTTGCTGTATGCATAGTCAGGCAAAGCTTGTACTCGTGTAGAAACAAAGGTTTGCATATACCATGTGATCAAACATAGCATCAAAAGCATACAGGTTTCCCTGTATGCGTAAGCAGGGAAAGGTTGTACCCATATAAGAACAAAGGTACAGTATTAACTATCTATTTTGTTCATATATACATATGCATATTATTAAAGGAAAATAATACTCTAGCATATCTTTATTGAATCAGATTTGGGGCGAAATAAGACGCAAATACCCATCAAGTATTTATTGGTAATAAATAACCAGCATACATAACATAACGTTAACATAATGTTAATGAATGCAATAAGAAACATGTATATTACAATCAAAACCAGAAATGATTATTTCACCTGAAAGGGAAATAATTATTAGGGCCACAAAAACTGAAAATGTATTAAATTTTCTAATATGCATTTCTGTGATAATGATTGTCTCTTCACACTGTGTAAAAACACACAGCACAAGTGTTGTCTCTATGTTTCTTCACCGTAAATAGCTAGAACAGTCCATAGTGCCCCCTTGGTGACACTTATCTTCAAGTATTGTACTGTGAAGTGTCAACACCTTCACCCATACTTTAACAATCCCAATCAATTCACTGTTCCTCGCAGCGCTAGACGACAGGTTTCAAGACACTATCTGCCGCCACCACATAGCGTTTCAACTCTTGCACTTGCTTCGCGTAGTGCTTAAAGAACACTCTGGATGACTTCCATCCGGTATATGAGCGAAGACGCTCAAAGTCCATGTATTTGAAAATATTCAATGACGAAGCGATTTTCCCGGGATCATGACCTGCGGGTGTACTGTCAGGATCCGCTCTGCGAATGAAATAGGTGATCTTCGCCCTTAGTTGTTTTAGGGATAGATTTGACCCCCGAGGTTTCTCCTTTAAAGAGCTGTCCTCCCCTGAAGTCTGAAGTTCTATGAAGATAGACCTTTAGACACTATACTGGACACAGCGAGACATCTTCCTTCAGAGGGCAGATTCTCCAGGGACCCCACCTTTTGGTAGGTAGCTCATTCTTGGTGAGAAATGTTGGGTCAGGAAAAAGATTCAGTTCTCTCGCTTCTGTGAACTGAATATGGCCCTCATCTTTAGAAAGGGCCACTATTTCACTAACTCTGGCCCCCAAGGCTAGAGCAAACAAGAATATAACTTTCTGGGTTGAGTCTTTCAGGGAGCAATCCTCATTGTTCACTGTTGAAGTAAAGTGTAGGACCTTATCCAAGGACCATAAAGTAGGCTTCGGAGGTGCTGCAGGCCTAAGTCTAGCACAAGCCTTAGGGATCTTGTTAAAGATTTCATTGGATAAGTCTACTTGGACGGCGTACAGCAGAGGTCTAGTCAAGGCTGATTTACATATTGTTATCGTATTGGCTGCTAAACCTTGTTCATGAAGGTGGATAAAGAAGGATAAACAGAAATCTGTTGAGCTTTCTTTTGGTCCTTTTGCCTTGACGAAAGCAACCCACTTCTTCTAAGATGACTCGTATTGTCTTCTAGTAGACTTAGACTTACATTCTTCTAAGAAGTCTATACTGTCTCTCGAGATCCCAAACCTTTTCTAACTACTAAGGAGAGAAAATCATGAGATGAAGGTTTTGGGTTTTCTGTGATGAAGCGAAGACAGTCGACTTCTGTACTTGTTGAGTCAGAACTGGGTCCGACAGAGGGACCAGCCTCAGCTTCAGTTCCAATACTAGAGGGAACCAATTGCTCTTAGGCCACTTGGGAGCCACTAGAGCTGCCGTTCCCTAAAAGGATCTCAGCTTGTTGAGGACCTTCAATAGGAGGTTGGTTGGAGGGAACAGGTAAATCCAGTTCCATCTGTTCCAGTCGAGGGACATGGCATCCATCGCTTCCTCTAGAGGGTCCTTGTATGGGGCCACATAACGAGGTAGTATCTTGTTGTGGCTCGTCGCGAAGAGGTTGCTCTACAGTCCTGGGACTTGACATAAGATGAAGGAGAATGATCCTGCGTCTAGGGACCATTCTGACTCTATCGGCGTGAGCCTGGATAGAAGCATCCGCTGTCACATTGCAGAAGCCTAGAAGGTAAACTGCTGACAAATGCCATCTCTTCCCTTCCACTAAGCGGAAGATGGCCAACATCACTTGGTTGATTTGGGGTGATCTCGAACCTTGACGATTCAAACATCTCACTATCACCTCGCTGTCCAGAATCGGTCTTATGTGGACTGAATGGCAAGGAGACAGTTTCTTCAGTGTGAGAAAGACTGCCATGGCTTCCAAAACATTGATGTGGAAGGTCCTGAATAGAGAGGACCAAGTCCCTTGGACTTTCCCTTGGTGAGAGTGACCTCCCCATCCTTCCTTTGATGCGTCCGTATGGATGATGACTGAAGGTAGAGGTGGTTGTAAGGGCCCGGACCTCTTCAGGTTCTTGGCCTTCGACCATGGCTTGAGAAGTGATCGTAGTCGAGTCGGTATCGGTCTTCTTAGATCTCTTCGAGCGTTTGATGCGTATCTTCTCCAGACTCCTGATGCATGGCTCTGAAGACGTATTTCTTCTTCTGTAGCCTGAATCCTAAGTAGGAGGAGAGTGGGCGGTTGATTGGAATATGCCAATAGGCATCTGCCATGTCTATTGAGACTGTGTACGCACGTTTTGGCAGCAGGGTCCTTATGTGGTGAAGGGTTAACATCCTGAACTTGTTTTCTATGAACTTGTTGAGTGGCGACAAGTCCAGAATGACCCTGAGTTTGTCTGAGTCCTTCTTGGGAACACAAAACAGCCTTACTTGGAATTTGATGGACTTTGCCCTCCTTATCACCCGTTTGCTCAAGAGTTCTTGGGTGTATTCTTCCAGGACGGGGGTGGAGTGTTGGAAGAATTGAGGAAATGATGGTGGAGCTGTCTTCCAGCTCCAACCTAGGCCGTTCTTGATTAGGCTGTGGGCCCAGGGATCGAAGGTCCAGCGATCCTGAAATCTTTGGAGTCATCTTCTTACCGGAAGCATCTCATTGCTTCGACTGTCCGGAGGACTTGCCTCCTTGACCGCGCCCTCCCCTAACCCCTCTTCCTATTGGAGGGTGTCTAGAGGAGCCCCTATTCGACTCATTACCTTTAGGGTGAAAGGTAGTGGTCTGCCTCTCATAAGCAGGAGTAAAAGCTGGTGACTGGGCAACCAGCTGCTGAGGCACCATCTGGTAGGTAGGTTGGGGTTGTGCCACCATCTGGGGCACCGCGGTCATTGGAACTGTGGGAAGTTGTTGCTGCTGTTTCCTGACAGGGCGAGAGGGCAACCTAGGTCTCTTCGTCTTCCTTTTTGGTTGGGGACCCTCATCCGGGGAAGACTTCCTCTTCGCCGACATGCTCCATTTTGGAGAAGATTCCTGTTCTCCATGGCGGCCTTGTCAACTACTTCTTTGACCACTTCGCTCTGGAAGAGGTCTTTTCCCCAGACATTGGAAGCTATCAGCTTCCTGGGTTCGTGTTTCACTGCAGCCAAAGCAAACACGAACTCCCTACATGCACGTCTGGCCCTAACGAAGCCATATTGGTCTTTGACCAGCGTTGCCAAATGTGATTTGGCCACAACCATGAACATGTCTGGGGATCTGTTATCGCTTGCCATTGCCTCCAAGGTAAACTGGAGGGACAGGGATGCGGTACGTCTCTCCTTTGTCTCTTGCTCTCTAAGCAAAACAAAGTCAGACAGCCTAGGGAGGTTTTCGCTGAACTGGCGTCCAGCAATATCCGCCTCCAACTTCACAACTGAGAAGTTAAGGTGTATTTCCTTCCAGTCTTTGTCGTCCCTAGGCAGAGCTAGGGATAAGGGTCTACACTCGAGTGTAGAGCAAGGCTTCCCTGCTTCCACTGCCTTCATGACTGCCTTAAACCCTTTTTCCGCAAAGGGAAAGGCTAGTTTAACTGGAGCAAGAAAAGAAGGGTGTTTCTTGCTAAGGGCTGGCACTTTTGAATTAGTGAAGCCCCTGTCTTTGAGACTACTTGCCAGCAAAGCCTGAGCTTTACCATGGTCAAGAACTATGACCTCTTTTGGTTCTGTCTCCTCCTTGGATACAGGTTCCGCCTTCAAGCGGACGAAGCAGTCTGAGTAAGACTCAAAGCTGGGCCAAAAGTCAACATCCTCTATGAGGACAGCCCCCAGCTTTTCTGAAATGAAGATCTTCCCATTCGTAATTGGCATGTATTCTGCATGCCTCCAAGGGTTCACCTCGGGGCAAGAAGGAAGATCCTTCACGTTGAGTCTCTTCTGAGACCCACGGGACGATGCGAGATGGTCCATCCTTCTCCTCAGTTCAGAGTAATTTTTTCGTTCTGCTTACGAAGACTCTCCATCGTCATGAGACTAGCCAAAGCTTTATCCATGTCGTCCGATGGAGGAGCAGAAGACGAGGAGGGTACTGGTTCTGGGGCCGGAATCCGATTTGACGTCATCCTCTTCAGTCTCGGGAGCCAGGGTAGAGTCCTTTTCTAGACCCTCCGCATGAAGGTCTTTCTCGGTGCCCTCAGACACCTTCGACATCCTCTCATCTAGGTAAATGTCCTTCATCGCGTCAGAGACATCCGTATCTACGGAAATCTGGACGCATGGGATCTCAGGTTGAGGCTGTGGTATAACGGCATCCGCAGTTGACTTAGGGAACAGATAGGCACGCATCCGTTCATTCGGAAGGTAAGGGCCCATGGCATTTTTCTGAAAGCCACGAACTCATCTGTGCAGCTTACTCCGTGCTGCATCCCCTGACTCCGTTGTCTTGGGGTCATCAAAAGCCTCAGTAACCAAGGCTTTGCACAAATTGCAGTCCTGAGGGTCCCAGTACTTTAGAGTTCCCTTGGAGATGGAGCAGAGAGAGTGCGCCCTGCACTCTACATGGCCCTAGAAGTCCTTGCTCCTCACATTGCAAAAGACTCTCAGGCACTTAGGGTGGTCCTCCTGTAAAGAGAGGAAAACTAAATGAGTATGCGGTAGTTCATCTCACCTGATAAACTATATAAATATTATTATTAATATTTTTGCATATTTATAGCATATAGCTTAGGATAGACAAGCTAGAAAAGAATTAGGAAAGACACATACTTGTGTTTCCTGTCCAGCCAATTGCTGCGACCTCCCCCAAAATTAAAACCTAGAGTTTCTATTCAGGAAACCCAATGGAAGAATTCTAACCTGTAAGGATAGATAAGTGTACCTTAACACTGACTTTCCAAAGGTTTTAATGAGAGTAAATTATAACTGATCATCTATCAGTATGTGGAAAGAAATATTTTCTTCCCATATATAATAGGTCTCAACAATAGACTGTGCATGGATACACAGGGTATGTTGGAAAAAAGGGATTTTGACGTAGGAAAAATCTATTTCTGGGCGAAGGACCTGTGCCGCCCAGTGAATAAGCTCCATTTAGCACTTATTCTTAGGTAATTTACTGCTAAATATACCAGAGAAAAAATGTAAAGGAGTGCTAGGTTAACTAGCTCGCTCACCTATTGGTGTCGGTATAAAATTGGGCGTATAATCCAGAGGTCCCGCACTATTTAGATTCATCCACGACAGAAACCCCAATAGAGGAGAGCCGTTCAACCTCACTCGGTACTACTAACAATGCATCCGCTCAGAACCCAACTCCTTAGCACCCAAAGTTTGGGGACTTCAAGGGAGAGGAGCTGGGAGGGTTCACTGAGCGGCACAGGTCCTTCGCCCAGAAATAGATTTTTCCTACGTCAAAATCCCTTTTCTGGGCTCGAACCTGTGCCGCCCAGTGAATCTATAAAAGAGAAAATGTCACCAAACTTGCAAAATAAAGGAAAAAACATAAGCGTAAGGGAAATACAGGATGCTTTTAATCAGAGATGAGTACCAAAAAACAATTATAAGGGTATCTTAAATATGAACATAAATCCAATAAGGTAGGTATAATAATGCCGTGAGTGATAATATATACAGATACTCAGGAGTATAAAAATTTACAAATATAATAACAGTATTCAGGTGCGAGACCAACGAATACAATAGGGTATAAATGAGGCAGGTAAGAGGGAGAGATAAAGAGACAAGGCATTAACCTGTGAGTTACTTGGGAGTAACTACGCTCCCTGCGGCTACTGTAGAAAATTTTAGGGCTTCCAAATGTTTAAGGTAGTGTTTCTTGAACACTGACGGTGATTTGCACCCTGTATACCTGGAAAGGTCTGTAAAATTCATGTGGTGAAAGAAGTTCACCGAGGTAGCAACCGCCCTGATATCATGTGCAAGAGGAAAAGAGTCAGGGTTAGCTTGTTTAATAAAATACAAGATTTGTTGCCTGATCCCTTTAATAGTAATGGTACCGCCTTGTTCTCTAACGAATAGAGGCCCCGAGGAGTTAGAGGAGGTCCGGGATAAATAAGACCTAAGAGTAGCAACAGGGCACAGAGACGGATCTTGCGTGAGGGGAACAATTTTCCAGGAGGACCATCTGTTTTGAGGGTCTTCGTTCTTAGCCAAAAAGAATTTGTTAGGAGAAAGAAGGACCTCTCCCGAAGGCAGGAAGTCAATATGACCCGGGTCTCTCGACAAGGCTGCCAATTCAGAAATTCTTGCCCCGGAAGCCAAGCTCACCAGGAAAAGTGTTTTCCTGAGAAGGGGAATGTAATCACAAGAACTGTTAATGGTATCAGAAGCCAATTTGAGTACGTCATTAAGGAACCAGGTCACCGGGGTAGGACGAGTAACCGGTTTCAGTCTGGCACAAGCTTTCGGAATTGAAGCTAACAAAGAGTCGGTTAAGTCTATGTTAAAACCCACTAGGAAGATCTTTTTCAGAGCCGATTAAATAGTGGTGATAGTATTGGCTGCCAGACCTGATTCTAATAAAGATCTAAAGAAAGTGACTGTAAGGTTCAAGTTCATACAGTTCACGTCTGAGTCTATTAAAAATTTTGCCAACTTTTTAACTGCAGAGTCATACTGGCGGATGGTGGAATCCCGTTTATCCGATTCTAGGAACAAGGTGTTTTGAGGATCAATATTGGCACCATGCATAGCCGCAAACTTCATAAAGTCCATAAAGTTAGGGCGCTCTGAATGTTTGAGAAAGCGTACACAACGCGTGTTTGTACTATCTGAGACAGAACCGGATTGGGTATCGGGTGAGGGTATAGTCTCAACTCTCGCAGGAGAGGATACCAGTTGCTCTTGGGCCAGTTGGGTGCGACCAAGGCTACTTGTCCCTTGAAGGATCTCAGTTTGTCTAGAACTTTCAGCAAAAGATTCACCGGGGGAAAGAGATAAATATTTTCCCAGGTGTCCCAATTCTGTGACATGGCGTCTGTGGCGTAAGCCTGAGGGTCTAGATTGGGAGCCACATATACTCTCAATTTGTGGTTGGATTCCGTGGCGAAGAGGTCCACTTGGAGACCGGGAACCTGAGAGAGAATCCACCGAAATGACTTTAGATCGAGTGACCATTCTGATTCTAGAGGGGAGGTCCGGGACAGGGCGTCTGCCACTACATTCCGGACTCCCGCCAGGTGGACAGCTGAAAGATGCCAACGGTTCAAGGCTGCTAGGGAGAATATGGCTACTAGAACATGGTTCAGAGGCCCTGACTTTGACCCGCCTCTGTTGAGGCAGCGGACCACCACTTCGCTGTCGAGGACCAGACGAAGGTGTTGTTTCTTGGGAAGAGCGAGACGTTTCAGGGTTAGAAGAACTGCCATGGCCTCTAGCACATTGATGTGAAATTGGCGGAACAAGGGAGTCCAAAGACCTTGAACTTTCTTGAGCTGAGAATAACCGCCCCACCCTGATAAGGATGCGTCCGTGTGAATGATTAATTTCGGAGGCGGAAATCGAAGGGGAACTGACTTTGACAGACTGTTTGATCTTGTCCAAGGAAGAAGTCTTTCCCGTAGAATGGGAGGAAGGCGGACTTTCCTGTCCCGGAGCTTCCGGTTCGCCCTCGAACGCCAGACACGATTGATATCTTTCAATTTTGCCTTCAGAAGAAGATCCGTCACTGAAGCAAACTGAAGGGACCCCAGAATCTTCTCTTGGAGTCGTCTGGAACTTACTTTGTCTTTGAGAAAGCGTTTGGTGTTCCTTGCAATCTCTAACCTCTTGGGTCTGGGAAGACAGAGTATGAGATATAAGATCCCATTGCAGGCCGAGCCATTGGAACTTCGATTTTGGAAGAAGACGGGACTTCTTGAAGTTGATCTGGAAGCCTAGAGATTGAAGATAATGGATGACTTTGTGAGTGGCTTTTAGGCAATTTTGGGAGGTGTCTGACCAAATGAGCCAGTCGTCCAGATAGGCTACTACTTGAATCCCTTGATTCCTGAGTTCCTGAACAGCGACTTCTGCTAACTTTGTGAAGATCCTTGGGGCGATGTTGAGCCCGAAAGGCATCACCTTGAAGGAGTAACTTTTGTCCCCTAAGCGAAAGCCTAGGTACGGATGGAAGTGTCTCGCTATCGGGACGTGATAATAGGCGTCTGTAAGATCGATAGAGGTGGTGACGGCCCCACGGGGAAGTAAGGTCCGCACCTGCGAGACGGTAAGCATTCGAAACTTGTCGCATTGAATGGACAAGTTGAGAAGGGATAGGTCTAGAATCACTCTTCTCTTGTCTGAATCCTTCTTCGGGACACTGAACAGCCGACCTTGAAACTTCAGGTGTTTCGTCTCTTGTACGGCGTTCTTTTGTAAAAGATCCTGGACAAATTCGACCAGGTCCGGAGTGGAATGTTGACGAAATTTGTTCGGAGGAGGAGGTCCTTGAATCCAACTCCACCCCAGTCCCTTGGAGATGATACTGAACGCCCAGGGACTGAACCTCCATTTGTTGCGGAAGGCATAGAGCCTCCCCCCTACCTGCTGCACCTCAGTATTGGTTTGAGGAGTTGCCTCCACGTCCGCCTCGGAAGTTCTTTCCTCTGCGAAAAGCTCTTCCCCTGCCTTTGTTCTGGATAGAACCACGGTGGTAGCCTCTACCTCTACCATAACTCTGGGAAGAGCTATGAGCCTCATACGACTGGTTAAAGGCAGGAGAAGTGGCGGAGGCACCAGAAAGCTGGCTCTTAGGAAGCAGAACGGTGACATAGTCGTCCGAAGGAGCCTGAGAGGTGGAAGGCTGTGCCGGGGCAACAGGAGATGGGAGAAGAGGCAGCCGGAAAATGGGTGAACCACTCTGCTGTTGCCTGAACTGGGTGGAAGTATATGGACGGAGCTTCTTCCTACCCCGGGCTTGGTAATTTGCAGGGTCAGATTTACGTTTAGGAGTCAAACCCCAACGGGCTTTAAGGCTCTGGTTGACTCTAGTGGCCTCCGCCAAGACTTCCTCTACAAGGTCCTCAGGGAAGAGGTTTGAACCCCAACAGGAGGACCGGATCAGCTTATTAGGTTCATGCCTAATAGTCGCCTCTGCCAGGACATGTTTGCGACACTTGCGTTTAGCAGTAGCGAAGTCATACAGGTCATAGTATAATGACTGCAACGAAGCCTTGTTGAGAGATTTAAAAATACTCTCAGTATCGTAAGTCAAGGCTATCGACTCCGTGGAAGTGGCCAGGTTCAGAGTACGGCCAACGCGTAGGCGGGAATCATATTCCTGTTTAATGAGGGATTCCGGGAGACGGGGAAGCCGCTCACTAAACATTACCGAAGCACAGTCTGCTGCTAGCTTTCCAGAGGTAAATGTGGTATGGACGTTGTCCCAACACTCAATGCCTGAAGGAAGAAGGAGGGAGATTGGATCCACCTCTCGGATGGGAGGCAAGGGCTTCTCCTCCAGAGCATATTGGAAGGCAAGCTCTGCTACCTTATTGACACATGGAGTCACGGTGTTTTTGTCCATTAGGAACATTGTAAAGGAGCTCTTATAAGGCGTCAACATAGTGTTGGTGCAGCCGATGTCATTCAGGAATCTGGCCCACACAGATTGGGCCTGCTCTTTTGGGAAGATGACTGTCTCCTTGGGGACCTTGTCTAACCGAACCAAAGCTTCCTCGGTAAGCCTGGCATAACCATGAAATGGAAATGCCAGACCAGGAGGAAAGAATTCAAAGTCCTCTAGGGGACGAGTGCCAAGACCCTCCAAAGTTAACATTCCGTCTGAGAACGGGGAATGAAGAGCCATACGCCAAGGGTTGTTTTTGGCAAACTGCGGGAGCTTAGAGGCATCCGGGATGAGAGAGCTTTGGACCCGCTCCGGAGCACCTTGCTCTAATGCCCCAAGTCTCTGACCGATGTTAGAGAACATCGTGTCCATCTTAGACTGTATCTCTGATACCAACTTAGCCTGCATCTCCGACACGATGCGAAGCATGGCTGATTCGGAAAGGCCCGGGCTAGCAGCAGGTGTGGCGGAATGAACTCCCGGGTCGCGAGACTTAGAGGAGGAGCCAGAAGCCTTAGATGACAGGTTTGCATTCTGTTTAGAACCATGAGAAGCCTTATGAGGCTTATGAACTTTAGGTAAGGTTCTAGACTTATTCTTGGGGGGAACCGGGTGTGATCGTTGGGACGAATCACGGTCCCCAGAAAAACCATGAAAGGAAGAGCGATCAGAAGAAGAAGAAAGAGAGGGGCTGAGGATAGGAATCTCAGCGCCAGAAACACCTGCCTCACTTACCACCCTACCTGTATCTGGATCATCCAATAACATGGGTTCCACGTCAAGATTCATGGAGGCAACATTGTCTTCTAGATCTCCGGGGGCGTCCGACGGATCCTGCTCTGGATCAATAAACCCCGCTATGGTGGCATCAATGTGGGCAATGATGGGAGCTGCAACATGCCTAGCCACAGCGGCTGAAGACTTGGCGTTGGGGTAAATCAAGGAACAGTAGTCCTCGGAGAGGACGTACGGCCGCTTGGACTTCACGTTCCGGGCAAAACCACCAACCCACACTTTCAGTGTGGCCCGAGCCGCAGACTTTTGCTCCGGGGATGCCTGAAATAATAGTGGGAATTATAAAAAGGCAGACTCCCAGTGGTCCTTCAAGACCATAGATATCTTACTAAATAGTGTATGTATGCCAAAAAAGGTAAGATAAATAAGAAGGCAACATAGCCAACGGGACTCACCGAGTCAGATCCAAGGGTGGTAACGAGGTCAAAACAGACCACACAGTTATCCGGGTGCCATACCACGACATCCTCCAGCTGCACACCGCAGAGGGCGTGAGACCGACAGACGGTATGGCCGCAGGGCTGATGTAGAACAGCTGCACAGGCTGTCGTCTGACAATGCACCATCTATAAAAAGAATAGTATATGAGAAACTGTAATTCTCTTAAGTAGGGGCGGGTCCGGAGGACCCGGGCCTAACATAAGCCTAACACAAGATTAGGGCTTAACTGTAATATCCTTAAGTAGGGGCGGGTCCGGAGGACCCGGCCTAAACATAAGTCTAGCTTAAGACTAAAGTATAGCCATCCATTCCGGTCGAGCCGGGAGTATAAAAAAGGATGAAACAACAAAAAATTAAGACACAGGGTGTCTGATTTCCCGGGGCGAGGCTAAGCCCCGGGCCGGGAAATAAAAGTATCCAAAACCAATTCGTATAGGAACTCCGGGGTAGTGATCTGTCATATAATCATCATAGGAACTGTTATAAATTAAATAGGAGGGCGGAACTGTAGATAAGAACCGCCAACCGAACCCAGAGGGTTTCATATAACATAAACCAGTGTGATAAGTGAATATAAAATAGGGTGCACCGGGATCCAACTCTGTTGACCGGTGGCCAACCAGACTAGACAGAGCCGAACCCGCCGGGACACCCGGAGGACAAAGTCCATAAACACTGAACTACCCCCTCTACAAGGAGGGAAGGCAACGGTCCCCTAGGGGAGAGGGGGAGAGAAGCCTAGCCACCCACCTAGCGAGAGGGGGAGCATGGGGGAGGATCACGTGATACGGAGTAGCAGGGCTACCAACTGACGATCCCCAACCAGACAGATCAAACGGAGTAATAGCACAATATTCATTATAATAGTAATAGCGTTGATAATATAAAATAAACACATAAAAATTTTTGGGCAAGGCATGCAACATAATAATTAAATCACAAAAGACACACCTGATGGCTTAAAAAAATAACATTGCCGCCTAGCACGAAGGTCGGCAGCCATAACGATACGTAAATGATATCGGCCCAAAAATTGAACCACGAGGGTTCTAAACGCTAAATAATGAATATCCATAATAACAAATAAAATCTAATAATAAAAATAATACATATAGTAACACCGCGAGTGAAACTAAAAGCTCTCAAAACAGGAGTACCAACTGTAAATGGAATCAAGCAAGATCGGTATGAACGAAGAGAATAAACTCCTATAATTCAAATATTAGACGATCTAGGTTGCTCAAAACACAGCAAAACACAGCTTGGTACTTAACTTAGACGATGTCTCCAGGGAAACCGACGAGAAGCCATAATCCAAAGAAAATAGCGAAAAAACGAGAGCACAACAAAAAAGCGGGTTACACACAAGACGTGCTAAAAGGAGTTGGGTTCTGAGCGGATGCATTGTTAGTAGTACCGAGTGAGGTTGAACGGCTCTCCTCTATTGGGGTTTCTGTCGTGGATGAATCTAAATAGTGCGGGACCTCTGGATTATACGCCCAATTTTATACCGACACCAATAGGTGAGCGAGCTAGTTAACCTAGCACTCCTTTACATTTTTTCTCTGGTATATTTAGCAGTAAATTACCTAAGAATAAGTGCTAAATGGAGCTTATTCACTGGGCGGCACAGGTTCGAGCCCAGAAATAACTACTATATAATCTATACTAGTTTTCTGTCTGCAGTATGATCTATACTGCAAATATACTGGCTACTCTATAGCATATACTGAAGTTTTAGCCGGCATGTTGCTGGCAACGCTAGCACCTGGTGGCACAGTCCAGCCGGCGTTTTGCCGGCTGGGGTAATGGCCGGTAGCATCAACCCGGCAGGCACCAGCCTTCCAAGTTAATCCTGCCGGCGGCTCGCCGGCTGCTGGCGCACTGGTCCAGCCAGCGCCTTGGCAGCTGGGGTAGTGGTCGGCAGCATCAACCCGGCCGGCAGGTACCGGCCTGCCGGCCAAGTCAGACCTGCCGGCGGCTTACCAGCTGCCGACGCACTGGTCCAGCCGGCGCCTTGCCGGCTGGGGTAGTGGCCGGCAGCATCAGCCCGGCCGGCAACTGCCGGCTAGGTTAGTACCCGGCAGCATTAGCCGATAGAGAGAGAGAAAACAAGGAGTAAAGAGTACTTTATTGAATGTGTATTAACAGTAAATAAGGGTGTAAGTACTCAAGTCTTACTGCCTTCCTCCAGAATGAGGGTTCAAATGGAAGGAAAGAATGTATCATTCAGGCTTCTACCCAAACACAAACCATTGCCGGTCTCTGCTGGCCACTGGTATGTGAATAGCAGTCCAAGGGAGGACTGAAGAACACTCTACAATAAAGGGGTCTCCTGCCGGCAGCCGGCACAGCCTTTCCCGGAGCCTTGCGTCCATAAGGGAAAGCTGAGCAACTAAGCCACTGCATGTAGGAGCCCCGGCCGGCCCCACAACCTCCCGGCAAGCGGTGAGATTATAGGACGGCGGCCAAAGGGTTGCAATGGCTAGGCCATCACTAAAGGACAGAGGGGGGTCCTGTATGAGGTGTAGAAGGAGCCGGCAGGGTTGCCGGTCCTTCCACACCCCTAAGAAACTCTGTTCCAGTATCGGCGTCATCCTAGGCGGCAGGAGAATACCTATTCTCCAGCCTAGGGTCTGCCAATACAGTTAAGGGGACGGCAGCAAACTTGCCGCCTCCTCTCAACAAGGGAGAAACAGAGTTCCAGTGCCGGCGCCATCCTAGGCGGCAGAAGAATATCTATTCTTCAGCCTAGGGTCTGCAAGCACAGGACTAGTCTACTAGACCGCAGGGAGAAGGTGGCGGCATCATACAACCACTTCAAGTGCGGCCTAGGGAGGACTAGCCTCCTATGTCGGCAGCCTAGTCCGGCAGGGGAATGACTATTCCCCCTGCCGGCAAAAGATTATATGCTCTGAGGTTCTGACCGAAACCCAAAACCTGCTATCTGCGGCTAAGGGAAGAGACAGAAAACCCTGGCCTAGTCATGCCTGAGTGTCTACTCAAGGCAAGACCAACTAGGGTTGTAGCCTAAGGCTATGCTCAGAGGGAAGGAGGGATTACCCTTAAATCTCCACTGGAGACGAGTATCGGTTTATATAATAATTCTAGGAGATATCTATCTCCGACTGAATTGATAAAACGATACACGAGGGTAACCGGGGAACATGTATGAAAGTATACTAAAGCCACTAGGCTAGTAGCCCAGTGGCGAGTGAGAATCGACTACCTTAATCGCTGAAACTCTCTCATATACGATCCCAGAAGAGGAATATTTATATGCAATCAATGTATCTTACACGTAAAAATTGCCTAAATAGCTTCATTTAATTGTAATTACACTAGGAATGTCTATTATATCATGCATGAAAGTAAACTAAAACGCATAGGCTAGGAAGCCTAGCGCAAGCAAGGTTCGGTTACCTAAATCGCCGAAACTATCAAGAATACAATCGGCATAATATAATTAACTCCTAGCAATGAAGACTGAATAGCTACAAGATATTCATGCTATTAATACCGGGAAAGTCGTTCATACTAACTAAATAACTCATGCGTAATGAACGACAGCGTCCATGACGCCTCTGGTTCAGGCAAAAGCCCACTCACTTAATTTAACCTAATTTCACTGTGAAGCAAGAGCTAAAATTTATACAATGTAAAGATTAAATACTCAACCTTCCTGGGGTAGAAGAGGCTGGAGATTGCATGATAAATCCAAAAAGTAGAGCGTACACAAAAGAGCAACAGGGAAAATCACCGAGCTGTAGTGCTACACTTATAGGAATGAACATGGCGGCGACGTACAGCGCCATCTGGATACTCAAAGTAGTAACGGAGGAAGGGTACCTTAATAACGGCTCCCCTTCTATTTTTGCCACTTTCTCCCTCGAAGCGAAAACGCTATTCGGGGTGAAGATTGCTATGTATCGTATCAAGATATACGTCCCCTGATATTATGCGATATCCTCAAGAGAAATTTTAAGGATATTCGTGCCAGGAGTTAGAATTCTGGAGACAAAGGTAAATTCTCTGGGAATATCACTGTAGTCAAATATACCCTAGGAAGCTACTTATAGGAACCTTCCATCAGGACGACATGGCCTGAGCCCAAAAAACAATTATGTAAAATAACGGATTTTGAGCGAAGCGAAAAATCTATTTTTGGGTGAGATGGCCATGTCGTCCTGATGGAAGTTCCTAAAGGGTAGCTTCCTTGGGTATATATAACTACGGCGATATTCCCAGAGAATTTGCTTTCAGGTACCCAGAATTCTAACTCCTGGAGCAAATATCCCTAATAAAAGAACCAGGGATATCGCGAAATATCAAAGGACGTATTCTTGACACGCCACATAGCAATCTGCACCCTGAACAGAGTTAACACATCGAAGGGGTCAATTGGCAAGAAAACGAAAAACGAGAAAGAAAGGAGAGCCGCTCGCAAGGTATCTCTCCTCTCCCGTTTCATAAGCGTGCATTGCGCCGCTCACGGCGCCATCTGTATTCCTTGTAGCGATACACGAGGTGCTACAGATACTGTATGTAGGGAGGGGACCTACAGCCCTTTTTAGAAGAAAGGGGAAGGTCCATCAGGACGACATGGCCATCTCACCCAAAAATAGATTTTTTGCTTCGCTCAAAATCCATTTTTTGGGCTCAAGCCATGTCGTCCTGATGGAAGTATACCAGGGCATTACTGTATCTGTGGATTCTCAGAACGTGCCGTACTCCCCGAAGATATTTCCCGGCCAACTAGACCTAGAGACTTAAGATGTTACCGTCATACATCTTTTCAACTAACCATAGACCATGTTAGTGCTTCCTGCCCCCTACAGGGAAGAGTCATACTAGATTCTGGAAAAGTCTAGAAGAGTACATATACCTATGTATGAATAACAGACAAGCCAAGATAGTGGTCTCACCCTATATCATGTAAAGCATAGTTTGTAAAGAACCACTGAGTCAATATGAAATATCGACCAGTTCCCCGTTCATTACTGGATTGGACAAAGGTTTATATCCGGGTAGGAGGAAAACTTGCATATCCGCCACCGTCCCCTTAGGGCATGGAGTCCTCCCGCTAGGGGAAAGCATAAACCAATGCAAAAATGCTTGCATAAAGGAAAAATCTATTAGAATTATCCCAGATAAATATACATAGTAAACGCAATGCTAAATCATTTCAAGTAAAATGACACAGGCGAAGGAGACGCAAGGTTCACAAGAACTAGTTTATTGACAAACAATAAAATAAAACTGGTTAAACAACAATTATACATATATAAGAGGAGGATAACCAATAAATAAGCATAAGCATGATAGTAAGCAGAAAACTTGTTTATCTGAAAGAAAAACATTAGCGCCACTTTTAACTTACCGAGGTACTGTATCAAAATCATAAAAGTCTGTATTACTAATCAGTTACATTAGCGTTGGAAACGCTTGGCACACATGTCTGCACTTATGCTAGGTTCACCTTTGAATATGGAACAGTCAATGTGGGCACCCCAGTGCCCTAACACTTAGTTTGTAGAACAGTTCGTAACTACACACTCAACCCGGAATTAATCGTCCCAATTAAATCCACTGTTCCTCGAACAGCAGGGTTAACGACACTACCCACTGCTACCACAGACCTCTTCAGTTGCTCCACTTACTTCGCATAGTGACGAAAGAAAACTCTGGAAGACTTCCAGCCAGTGTATGAGCGAAGATGTTCGAAATCCATACTATTATAAGTTGTTTCAGTGATAAATTTGAGCCTGATGTTTCTCACCTGAATAGTTGACCACCCCTGAAGTCTGAAGTTCTACGAAGATAGACCTTTAGGCATTCCACTGGACATACAGATGCATCTTCTTTCAGAGGGCAGATTCTCCAGGGACCCCACCTGTTGGTGGGTAACACGTTCTTGGCGAGAAACGTAGGATCCGGAAACAGGTTCAGTTCTCCCCCATCCAAGAACTGAACAAGACCTTCCTCTCTCGAGAGGGCTACAATTTCACTAACCCTGCCCCCGACGCGAGTGCAAACAGGAAAATAACTTTTTGGGTCAAATCCTTTAAAGCACACTCCTCATTGTTCAACAGCGAAGCAAAATGAAGAACTTTATCTAAAGACCATGAAATGGGCTTTGGAGGTGCTGATGGTCTGAGCCTAGCACAGGCTTTCGGAATTTTATTAAAAATATCGTTAGAGAGGTCGACCTGGAAGGCATATAAAATGGGTCTTGTCAAAGCAGATTTACACGTTGATATTGTGTTGGCTGCTAACCCTTGACCATGGAGGTGGATGAAGAAAGATAAGCAGAAGTCCGTCGAGATCCTTTGCGGATTCTTCGCCTTGACAAAGGCCACCCATTTTCTCCATGATGACTCATATTGCCTTCTAGTAGATTTGCACTTATATTCCTCTAGGAAGTCTATACTGTCTTTCGAAATCCCGAAACGTTTTCTCACCGCTAGGGAGAGAAAATCATGAGCTGCAGGTTCCGGATTTTCTGTGATGAAGCGCAGACAGTCGACTTCTGAACTCGCTGGGTCAGAACTGGATCTGGTAACGGTAGACACTTCAGCCGTAGTTCCAATGCCAGAGGGAACCACACGCTGTTCGGCCACTTGTGAGCCACTATTGCCGCTACTCCCTTGAAAGATCTCAGTTTGTTGAGGACCCTCAACAGAAGGTTGTGAGGAGGGAACAGGTAAATCCTGGACCATCTGTTCCAGTCGAGGGACATCGCGTCCACTGCTTCCGCCAAGGGATCCTCGTACGGGGACACGTAAAGGGGTAACTTCTTGTTGTCTTTCGTCGCAAAGAGGTCTATCTGCAGTTCTGGGACTTGACTCAAGATGAAGGAGAATGATCTTGCGTCTAGGGACCATTCCGACTCTATCGGTGTGAACCTGGATAGAGCGTCCGCTGTTACATTGCGGACTCCTTGAAGGTGAACTGCCGACAGGTACCACTTCTTCTTTTCCACCAGTCGAAAGATGGCCAACATCACCTGGTTGAGTGGTGGTGACCTCGATCCTTGTCGATTCAAGCATCTCACAATCACCTTGCTGTCCAGTACCAACCTTATGTGGATCGAGCGACGAGGGGAGACTTTCTTCAAGGTAAGGAGTACTGCCATAACTTCCAGAAAGTTTATGTGAAATGTCTTGAATAGATTGGACCAAGTTCCTTGTGCCTTCTTCCGATGAGAATGACCTCCCCACCCCTCCTTCGAGGCGTCTGTGTGAATAGTCAACGAGGAGGGAGGTGGCTGAAGAAGCACCGACTTCTTTAGTTGCCTGACTTGGGACCAAGGCCTGAGAAGCGTACGTAGACGAAGCGGTACTGGTCTTATCAGATCTCTTCGCGCGTTTGATGCATAACTTCTCCAAACTCCGGTTGCATCCTTTAGCTGTGCTCTTAGCACCGGGTCTGTTACTGAGGCAAACTGGAGAGAACCCAGCACTCTCTCCTGTTCGCGTCTTGATATCCTTTCGGAATCCAGAAGTCTCTTAACAGAACCAGCTATCTCCTTCCTCTTCTTCGCCGGGATGGAGAGTTGGTGTGACACTAGGTCCCAGTGGATTCCCAACCACTGGAACTTTTGAGATGGAGAAAGTCGAGACTTTTTTCTGTTGATCTTGAAGCCTAGATGCTCTAGGAACTGGATCATCTGTAGGGAAGCTTGCAATCATTCTGTCTTGGATGCTGCCCACACCAGCCAGTCGTCCAGGTAGGTTACCACCTGGATTCCCTTTAGGCGTAATTGTTTGAGAGCTACGCTCGCAAGCTTCGTGAAGATCCTTGGGGCTATTTTTAGCCCGAATGGCATGGCTCTGAAGGCGTAGAGTCTTTGATGTAGCTTGAACCCTAGGTAGGGGGAGAGTTGACGATTGATTGGAACGTGCCAATAGGCGTCTGACAAATCTATGGAGACGGTATATGCCCTCTTGGGCAGTAAGGTCCTTATGTGTTGCAGTGTTAGCATCTTGAACTTGCAGTTCACTATGAACTTGTTGAGTGGCGACAAGTCCAGAATGACTCTGAGTTTTTCTGAGTCCTTCTTGGGAACACAAAACAGCCTCCCTTGGAATTTGATGGACTTTACCCTTCGGATTACTCTCACAAAACAGCCTCCCTTGGAATTTGATGGACTTTACCCTTCAGATTACTCTTTTCTCCAACAGTTCTTGAACGTACTCCTCCAGAACGGGGGTGGAGTGTTGGAAAAATCAAGGGCACGGGGGTGGCGTGCTGTACCAGCTCCAACCCAGTCCATTCTTGAGTAGGCTGTGGGCCCAGGGATCGAAGGTCCACCGATCCCGAAAATTCTGAAGTCTCCCTCCTACCGGTATCATCTCACTTTGGCTGCTGTTGCCCTGAGGTCTTGCCTCCTTGACCGCGACCACCCCTGAATCCCCTCCCCCTTGAGGGGCGTCTAGACGAACCTCTGGCTGCTCCTCTAGGCTTCGCTCGAAAGGTAGTTGACTGCCCTTCGAACGCTGGGTTAAATGCCGGAGACTGCGTCGACACGGCTTGGGGTACCCACTGGTACGTGGTCGGGGTTTGTGCCACCATCTGGGGCACTATAGGCATAGGAAGTTGTTGCTGCTGCTGCTGTCTGAATGGCTTGGCTGGACGAGAGGGTAGCCTAGTCTTCTTAGTCTTCCTCTTTGGTTGGGGACCCTCATCCGGGGAAGACTTTCTCTTGAGAGATAGGCCCCACTTCTGGAGAAGGTTTCTATTCTCCGTGGCGGCCTTATCTACAACCTCCTTGACCGCTTCACTAGGGAAGAGGTCTTTGCCCCAAATGCTGGAGGAGATTAGCTTCCTTGGCTCGTGCCTCACTGCAGCCGAGGCGAACACGAACTCCCTAAAGGCCTTCCTAGCTTTGACGAAGCTATAAAGGTCCTTCATCACTGTGGCTAGGTGTGTCTTAACCACTACCATAAACATTTCATGGACCTTGGGGTCACTTGCCATTGTCTCTTGAGTCGTTTGATGAGACATTGAGGCAGCAAGTCTTTCTTTTGTCTCAAGCTCCCTGCACAAAAGAAAGTCAGACAGCTTGGGGAGGTTCTCACCGAACTGACGTCCGGCAATATCAGCCTCCAACTTCCCGACTGAGAAGGTAAGATGGACGTTCTTCGAGTCCTTGTGGTCCATGGGTAGGGCCAAAGACAGAGGTTTACACTCCTCCAAGGAGGGGCATGGCTTACCTGCCTCGATTGCTTTCAGCACAGCCGTAAACCCATTCTGCATAAAGGGGAAGGCTCTAGAAGAAGAGGACACAAAGGAAGGGTGCTTCTTACTCAAAGCAGGTACCTTTGAGTTTGTAAAGCCCCTCTCTTTCATCGAGCTTGACAGTAAAGCTTGAGCCTTAGCGTGGTCCAAAACTATGACCTCCTTCGGCTCCGTTTCTTCCTTTGAGGCTGGTTCCTTCCTTAGACGGACATAACAGTCCGGATACGACTCCTTGCTGGGTCAGAATTCCACCTCCTCAAGGGGGACTGAGCCCAACTTCTCCGAAATGACGATTTTTCCTGTCGTCATAGGCATGTGCTCGGCATACCTCCAAGGGTTGGCATCTGAGCACAAGGGAAGGTCTTTCACGCTGAGCTTCTTCTGGGGCCCACGTGATGCTGCAAGTCTCCGCATCTCCAGCTTCATTGCAGCAGCCTTCTCATTATTTTCCCTCTGCATCTGTTGGATCATTCCAACGATGGAGGAGAGGGTCTTTCCCAGCTCATCTGGGAGAGAGGACAATGTTGAGGGAATAGGTTCAGGGGCCTGAACCGGAGTAGCCGACACCTCGTCGAACTCTTCCTCTTCATTGTCTGTAGCCTGCTCTTCTTCCTGGTCTTCTGCCAGAAGGTCTTCTTCCAAACGCTCGGACACCTCCGACATCCTATCGTCCAATTGGATGTCCTGCAGGGCGTCCGCGACTTCAGCATCCACCGGGATCTGAACCAACGGTATCTCCGCTTGAGGCTAGGGAATTACTGCCTTAGCTGACGCCTTGGGGAAAAGGTAAGCCCTCATCTTCTCACTTGGAAGATAGGGCCCAGAAGTGTTCTTCTGAAAGCCCCTTACCCAGGTACGAAGCTTCTCCCTTGCTGCGTCCCTTGACTCCGCCGTCTTAGGGGAATCAAAAGCCTCAGTAATCAGGTTTGTGCACACGGTACATACCTGCGGGTCCCAATACCGGAGATCACCTTTGGAGACTGCGCATGCTGCGGGCCTCCTACACAAGTCATGTCCGCAGAAGTTCTTGCTGCGGACGTTGCAGAAAACGCTTCCACACTTCTGATGGTCCTCCTGTAAAGAGAAGAAAATTCCATGAGTATCAAGTGAACTACGTATCACTGGATATACAGAGCCCAGCATAACTAAAATAGAAAGGAAAGACACACACTTGTATTTCCCGCACAGTCAATTGCTGCAACCTTCCAGATAATAAAATCGTATGGTTAATCTATTCTAGAGCAACCAATAAATAATTTCCAGAGGGAACAGGTGTAGCTCACACCCAAAAAATGATTTTAAAATGCTGGATAGTAGACAAAAAAGAACTCACTTTCTTTATCTGTAAGGTTACACCAAAGGGCTGTGCAAGACAACACAAAAGTGTTAGAAAAACTTAGTGTTGTAACAAATACTATACTATAGTTTTCTCCATACTGTATATACTATACTGAAAAATACTAGCTACCAGTATAGAAGGTAATGTACTGGCCGGCACACACCTTAACTAGTTCCAAAGTATACTACTTATAAACTATAAGGTGGAAGAACGCTGGTTCAAATGCGTGTGCCGGCCGGCAACTACACAAGATAGCACCCGGCTGCCGGCCGCCAAACGTAGCGGCCGGCAGAACCTCGGTGTGTTTCTATTGCTGGAAGGCAGGGGACTGCCGGCCGGCAGCTAAACAACAACAGCACCCGGCTGCCGGCCACTAATCGTAGCGGCCGGTAGAACAATGGTGTGAAATATAGCCGGCCGGCAAAGGTATACAACCAATGCCGGCCGGCAGCAAAAGAACCAAAGAACTCCGACTGCCGGCCACTTAGGCCGGCAGCCGGGCTAGGGTACAAACACTGGAAGAAAAACAGAATGGATGCCGGGATAAGAGACTGTACTGCCTCATAGCCCGGCAACCCGAAAGAGTGCACATAAGAAAGGGGAGAATATAACTTCAGGCTTCCTGACCAATGCCATCTGGCTCTACAGACAAACATGGATGAGAGACCAAGGGAGGTTCGGGCAGCACTCAAAGCAGAAGACCCTTGCCGGCCGGCAAGGGACTGAGTCAACCCCACATCCTAACCTATGCTAGGTTCAGATGTAGAATGACAGACAGGGATGCAATGGCTAGGCCATCACTAAGGAAAGAGGGGGAAAGGGGGAAGAGGGTCCTGCCAACCTTGCTCTAATAATGAATCACCCGCAGCCAAGAAAACTCATCTTAGCCTAGGGGAGATCCGAGGAGGGAAGCCAGCAATACTTGCCAACTCCCTCGGAACCAAAGCAAGGAAGGCGTTGTTATTCACAGAAAAGAGGATCTCATCCTCCACACTGAGAACAACAACACTGGACTAGTCTGCTAGATCACAAAAAGAAGGAATCATCTCGTACAGAAACCTTCGAAAGTGAACTAAGGAGGCTAAACCTCCTATGTCTGCTGTCAGCCTAGCAAGGGAATCTCAACCACAAGCTAAACAGAAACAGACTCAGACTAAGAACTCTGATGTCCTGCCCCCTTCCTGAAGTCAGACTTACTAGAAACAGGAAAGAACAGAAACACCCTAATATAGTTGTATCTAAAGTCAATTCAGATAAACCATTAGGGTTAAGCCCAAGGCTTAAGCAGAGGGAAAGGGATTGCACACATTCTCCGAAGAGAAGAGAGCAACCGGGGAGTGTGAGAAAGTATACTATGGCCCCATAGACAACTAGCCTAGGCGCGAAGAGAATCAATTACCTAAATCACCGAAACTCACTCGTATACTATCTTGGAAGAAAATCAACATAATCTTAAATGTATAAAACTGCCTAAAGCTTCAATAAAATTTTAAAACACTCGGAAATCTGAATATCATGCAGGAAAGTACTAGGGCCAAACGACTAGGCTACAAGGTCTAACGTAGGCCCGAATCAGCAAATCCTTCGCCAAAACGGAAATACTAAAAGCATCATATAAAGAAAACCTATGTAACGCTGAATAGCTAAAATTATTAAAGCAAAACAGCCGGGAACGTTGCTCTAGCTAACTAATTAACTCATACATAGCGAGCGACAGCGTCCAGGACGCCTCTGGTAGGCAACAGCTCTTGTAACAACGATATCACTATCAAATCATTTTAAAATTACCAAGAGCTTACATTTATACATAAAAGAAATAATACTCAACTTATCAGAAGCAGAAGAAGTTGGAGAAAGCAATATCAAGTTGAAATACAGTGAACCCTCGTTTATCGCGGTAGATAGGTTCCAGAACCGTCCGCGATAGGTGAAAATCCGCGAAGTAGTGACACCGTATTTACCTATTTATTTAACATGTATATTCAGACTTTTAAAACCTTCCCTTGTACGTAGTACTGTTAATAAACTACCCTTTAATGTACAGAACACTTAATGCATGTACTACAGTACCCTAAACTAAAACAGGCACAAATATTAAAGGCGATTTTTTATCATGCGTTTCCTAAACACGCCAAAAAGCACGATAAAAAATGGCAACCAATGTTTTGTTTACGTTTCTCTGATCATAATGAAGAAACAAACGCATTTAGTGTACACATCTGTGTATAGGTTAGTTTTTGCATCGATTATATTGATTATACAGTATGTTGATTTTGTTATTACCAATGTTTTACTTAATTTTTCTTAGGACTTCCAAATGAAATGTTTTTCTTTATGACGCCGCCTGAAACGACGGCGTCATAAAGTACGCTCAGTAAACAACCACGCTCAGTAAACAAAGAAGGCATTTAACGCACGTGATGAAAGTGATAAATAATGATATTTACAGTAAAAGCTTTTAGAAAATATGTTATTACAAATATTATTTACCGTATCTATATAAAATCATACAGTACATACTGTACGTAGCAAAGCAGGAAAACAATTTACGAGAGAGAGAGAGAGAGAGAGAGAGAGAGAGAGAGAGAGAGAGAGAGAGAGAGAGAGAGAGAGAGAGAGAGAGAGATTGTTTTACGTACGTAAATGTAAATTTTAAACAAAAAAATATGATAGGTTACAACATGTATACTCTTCAGACTTTTAAAACCTTCCCTTTAACTTAATGCATACAGTACTAAACTAAAACAGGCACAAATATTAAAATGTTAGAATATTAAAGTAAAAAATAAAGATTGTTACTGTACTCACCACGAAAGAAGTTCAAGAAAAACTTGAATGATGATGGCGATGAATTTGCTGCACAGTAGAAATGATGATGATGAAGCTGATGATGTCTTCTACTGTGCAGCCAATGATAGTACTTTACGTCTCTTCAGACGGAGGTGTCTTTTCCTGAGACACCTCTTCAACTGCTTCCTGGGAAACTTCTTCAATTTCTTCCGAAGGCGTACTAGCAGGAGGAACTGGCTCTTCTTTGCGAGGCTGGAAGAACATTGTGATCGGAAGTTGCTGCCGCTGCTTCTTTTTTCGCTCTAAGAGCATCCTGTAGGGAGTCATGTCTTCATCGATCTTGTTGCAGAATTGCATAGACCGAACCATATCCTCGTCCCACTCTTGCAACATTTCTTTCAACTCCTTCGCATGGTTGCAGGCCTTGGCAAGCCGTTCTAATGTTAAGCCCGTTTCTTCGACATTTTCTTGGGTCTCTTCCTGTGTTTCGCTCTCTTCTTCACTGGCCGATTTCGTCAGGTCTTCTAGGTCTGCGTCAGTTAGCGGCTGGGAATGGCAGTCCAACAACTCGTCGACGTCTTCAGTCGTCATGTCGCCAAACCCGTCACCTCAAATTATCGCAGCCAACAGCACAGATTTGCGTATTGCAGAGTGTTGGATTTCAGACGGAGTAAATCCCTCGTCGTCGTAAACAATCTGGGGCCACAACTTCTTCCAGCTCACATTCACGGTTGCAGGTTTCATTTCTTGCAGTGCCTTCTGAATGTTCTGCAGGCACGTGGCTATGGTGTACTGCCGCCAGTACGCCTTCAAGTTAAAATCTTCATCCTCATCATCTTGGGCAGCATCCACACACGCAACGAGGTCCGCCAAGGTATTCTTCGTGTAGAGGGCCTTGAACGCCCTGATAACCCCCTGGTCCATCGGTTGAATTAATGACGTGGTGTTGGGTGGCAGGAACTCAACCTGAATGCCCTCATGCGACAGATCAGTTGCGTGTCCACCAGCGTTATCCATAAGGAAAAGGATCTTGAATGGCAAGCCCTTCTCTACGAGATATTTGCTGACTTGCGGGATGAAACACTGGTGGAACCAGTTGGAGGTCAGCATCTTCGTAATCCATGCTTTTGGATTATGCATCCAGTACATGGGAAGGAGATTCTTACTTTTATTTTTCAAAGCGCGAGGATTTTTCAACTTGTAAATAAGCCCCGCCTTTAGCAAAAATCCAGCAGCATTGCCACACATCACGAGGGTAACGCGATCCTTGAATGCTTTAAAGCTAGAGGCTTTGGCTTCTTCTTTGAACAGGAAAGTTCGCGACGGCATTCTCTTCCAAAACAAGCCGGTCTCATCCATATTAAACACTTGTTCCGGCTTGTATCCACCTTCGGTGATAATATTCTTGAACGTCTGGTTCACGTAAGTTTCAGCAGCGGCAGTGTCAGCGGAAGCAGCCTCGCCATGCAGGGAAACGCTTTTCAGGGCGAAGCGTTTCTGAAACTTCGCGAACCATCCTTTGCTGGCAGAAAAAACGTCGTTTCTGACGCTGGGAATCAGTGGAGGTCCCTGGTTGAGGTTCATCTACATCATCATCTTCTTCAGCATGGTCGCCATCGTCGTCTTGAGTTTCCTTTGCCACAAAATTCTCATACAAGCTCAAAGCCTTGGTTCGGATGGTGTTCGTATCCAAGGCTATGTTCTTCTTCCGGCAGTCGGCAATCCACACTGCTAAAGCACCTTCCATGCGTACGATCGTTTTATTACGGGTGGTAATGACTCGCTTCGCTGATCTGCTAAAGGTGATGGTAGCCGTCTTTCTAATGTTCGCCTCGTCCTTCTTGATATAGCGAACGGTGGATTCGTTGATTCCAAAATGGCGGGCTGCGGACGCGTAACTTGTACCGTCTTTTAACATATCGAGAAGCGTCACCTTCTCAGCAATCGTCATCATCCTTCGGTGGCGTTTAGGCTCACTACCAGCCTTAGTAGAAGCAGAACGCTTGGGAGGCATTGTATAGTAGGGTTTAACAGAAAGTTCAACTTAAAACAGTCACGCACAGCACAGATTAAAGTTCACAATAACTTAACAACGTCTACACAGCGATACGGCGGGAGAGAAAGTGACCGCGAAAAGATGCTGGAAGTTGGAGATGCAGGCAAAACACCAATCACAGGCTAGATAACAAAACTTGGGTTCTGATTCATCATCTATCAGCGCTTGAACCAATCACAACCCGTCTTATATGCTATGTAGGTTACCAATTCAAAGTACAAGGTACCCTACGTATACTGTACAGTAATAATAATAATAATAATAATAATAATAATAAATAATGATAATAATAATAATAATGATAATAATAATAATAATGATAATAATAATAATAACAATAATAATTTTAGTAACAACAACTACAATAATAATAATAATGATAATAATAACAATAATAATTTTAATAACAACAACTACAATAATAATAATAACAATAATAATACAGCTTTACGTACGCTATTTTACGCTGGTTTTGTTGTAGGAGCTCTCTCTCTCTCTCTCTCTCTCTCTCTCTCTCTCTCTCTCTCTCTCTCTCTCTCTCTCATGCTTATTCGAGATGTGATTTTTGCAACAAAGTATATTATTGGATGCAGTACTGTACTACGTATGTACAGATATACATACAAAAGATTCATGGAAAAGAAGCACATCCATTACATTTGTAGTACAGTAGTAGCCATCAGCAGCCTTACACCATTCTAATATGGTATGACTGCATCTGATTTGCGTTTCATGTTCGATTTAATTTTACTACGTACTGTATACAGTACTGAATTATCGTATGATCACATTCTCTTTTCGTGTTTTATTTCTTTCTGTGTTAAATTATATGTCATATGTAATGCAATGAACAATCAGTAAGAGCAGATATTACTAATTACAGTATTAATGGAATTACAGGTAACGAAATATCGTATTTGGGGTCTTCAGATATCGCGGTATTTTCGAAATTTCCGGAAAATCCGCGATATGTATATATATATGGGTTATGAAAAAAACCTGCGAAGTGGTGAATCCGCGATGATCGAACCGCGAAGTAGCGAGGGCTCACTGTAACCCAAGAATTGCGAGAAACACAGGGAAAAAAACACCGAGTTGTTGAGCTACGCAAAAAGGAATACAGATGGCGCCGTGAGCGGCGCAATGCACGCTTACGAAACGGGAGAGGAGAGATACCTTGCGAGCGGCTCTCCTTTCTTTCTCGTTTTTCGTTTTCTTGCCAATTGACCCCTTCGAAGTGTTAACTCTGTTCGGGGTGCAGATTGCTATGTGGCGTGTCAAGAATACGTCCTCTGATATTTCGCGATATCCCAGGTTCTTTTATTAGGGATATTCGCTCCAGGAGTTAGAATTCTGGGTACCTCAAGGTAAATTCTCTGGGAATATCGCCGTAGTTATATATACCCAAGGAAGCTACCCTTTAGGAACTTCCATCAGGACGACATGGCTTGAGCCCAAAAATTACTATTAATATTTTAATCATTATAGCTTAGGATAGTCAAGCTAGAAAGGAACTAGGAAAGACACATACTTGTGTTTCCTGTCCAGCCAATTGCTGTGACCTCCCCCAAAATTAAAGCCTTAGAGTCTTCCTAGTCAGGAAACCCAAGGGAAGGGTTCTAACCCCTAGGGGTAGATAAGTGTAACTTTACACTGACCTTTCCCAAGGTTTTAATAATGTGGGTAAATGGTAACTGATTAGCTATCAGTGTGTTGAAAGGAATCTTTTCTTTCAAATATGACTGATTTCAACAATAGACTGTGCAAGGATACACAGGGTATGTTGGAAAATAACTACTGTATAATATATACTATAGTTTTTTGTCTGCAGTATGATCTATACTGCAAATATACTGGCTACTGTATAATCATATACTGTAGTTTACTTGCCGGCTAGGCTAGCACCTCGCGGCACGATCCAACGCCGGCTGGGTTAGCACCTGACAGTACCGGCCCAGCTGGCTTTTATCGGCTGGGTTAGTATCTGGCGGCACCGGCCCAGCAGATATGTTGCCGGCTGGGTTAGTACCTGGCGGCACTAGCTGACAGAGAGAGAGAAAGCATGGAGTGAAGGGTTACCTTATGAAATGTTTGTCAACAATAATTAGGGGTTAAGTACTTAATCTTATTGCCTTCCTCCTGAATGAGGGTTCAAATGGAAGGGGAGAATGTATCATTCAGGCTTCCATCCAACCACAAAAACCGTTGCCGGTCACTGCCGGCCTCGGGTATGTGGATGGCAGTCCAATTGAGGACTGAAGAACACTCTACAGAACAGGGGTCTCCCACCGGCAGCCGTCACAACCTTTCCCGGAGCCTTGCATCCATAAGGGAAGACTGAGTGACTAAACAGCTGCTTATGTAGGAGCCCGGCCGGCCCCACAACCTACCCGGCAACTGGTGAGATTGTAGGACGACGGCCACTGAGTTGCGATGGCTAGGCCTGTATAAAGTGTGGAAGAAGGGGGCAAGGTTGCCGCTCCGACCACACAAGGGAGAAACTCTGTTTCAGTATCGGCGCCATCCTAGGCAGCAGAAGAATATCTATTCTTCAGCCTAGGGTCTGTCGAGATAGTGTTAAGAGGAGGCAGCAAGATTGCCCCACCTCTCAACAGGGAAGAAACATTGTTTCAGTGTCAGCGCCATCCTAGGCAGCAGAAGAATATCTATTCTTCAGCCTAGGGTCTGCCAACACAGGACTAGTATTCTAGCCCCGCAGGGGAGAAGGTGGCAGCATCATACAACCACTTCAAGTGCAGCCTAGGGAGGCATAGCCTCCTATGCCGGCAGCTGAAAGCTGGCAGGGGAGTGACTACTCACCCTGCTGCTCTGCGCCAGCAAAAAGACTGAATACTCTGAGATTCTGTCGAAAAAACCAAAGCCGGCTATCCGCCGGCAAGGGTAAGAGACAAAAAACCCTAGCCTAGTCAAGCCGGAGTGTCTACTCTATGGCAGGACCAAGATAGGGTTGTCACCCAGGGCGGCACTCAGAGGGAGGAGGGATTACCCTTAAATCTCCACGGGAGACGAGTATAGAGTTATATAATAATTCTAGGAGATATCTATCTCCTTATGAATTGATAAAACGATACACGAGGGTAAACAGGGAACATGTATGAAAGTATACTAAAGCGCATAGGCTAGCTAGCCTAGCGCAGTGTGAGATTTCGGTTACCTAAATTGCCGAAACTCTAACGTATACAATCGATAAGGAAGAGGAAATATATGCAAATTTATGTACTGTATATCTTTACAAGTATAATGTGCCTAAATAGCTTCATATTTTATTAATGCTAATACAACTAGGAATGTCGTTTGATATCATGCATGAAAGTAAACTGAAGCGCATAGGCTAGGAAGCCTAGCGCGGGGCGAGGTTCGGGTACTTAAATCGCCAAAACTCTAAAGAATATAATCGACATAATATATAGCTTCCTAGTAAAATCTTAAATGAATAGCTTCATAAATATTCATGCTATTATAACCGGGAATGTCGTTCAGCTAAATCGCCGAAACTCTAAAGAATACAATTGACATAATATATAGCTTCCTAGTAAAATCTTAAATGAATAGCTTCATAAATATTCATGCTATTATAACCGGGAATGTCGTTCAGCTAAATCACCGAAACTCTAAAGAATACAATCGACATATATAACTCCCTGGTAAAATCTTAAATGAATAGCTTCATAAATATTTATGCTATTACAACTGGTAATGTCGTTCAGCTAACTAAATAACACACGAGTTATGAACGACAAAGAAAATGAATTTAGATATTTTGCAAGTCATTCTTCGTAGAGTTTACTGTACGTCATGTGTCTTGTGACGTCATGTATCTGGCGGGAGCGCGCTGATAAACCAAATGATTTCCTTTCATTGTTACCTAGTAATCTTATTACAGCATTCCCATCATCGAAACACCCAGTAACGATATCAGGTGTTTTAGTGGTCTGTATCATTAGTTATAAGATTAGTACAACTTACCGTAAATTTAAGAAAAAAAGTATGATGACGTCATATTTCTGGTGGAAGGCGAGAGGCAAATCAAGTGATTTCCTTCCGATGCGTTACTATTCCCATAATCGAAACATCGAATAATGATACATAGAATTTTTTAATAATTTTCAAAAAAAATATGAAGATACAACTGAAGTAAAAACAAAATACAGAGAGAGAGAGAGAGAGAGAGAGAGAGAGAGAGAGAGAGAGAGAGAGAGAGAGAGAGAGAGAGAGAGCGTATTCCTTTTATAACTAATAATAAGGTCTATAAACGAACTGTATGGAAAATGTGATACCCTATAACATATTGGCGCTGATGTAATATGCATTATGAAGAAATTTTGAATGTCAAGAAAATTATATGTATCAGTGTTATTCGCACTATCTATATATATATATATATATATATATATATATATATATATATATATATATATATATATATATATATATATATATATGTGCTCATAATAGAAATACGGCTGCGTGACCTTGAGATCAGCTGATGCCAACCGAAAGTAAATCAAAAGTATTTGTTGATTATTGATATGCTCAAGAAATTGAAAAATAAAATATAAACGTGCTTTAATACACCACAATTAAACACAGTAATGTCTAATGAAATATAAAGGTTTAATATTGAACTAGAATAATGTATGAAGCTTTAAAAATGAACTACCCGTACGCGATTGCGAGAGCGAGCACACACACACACACACACACAAAGAGCTACAACCATTTCGCATTATACCTAATGATTAGACGAACTGTATGGAAACTGATTTCCTGTAACATATTGGCGTTGATGTAATATTCATTATGAAGATATTTCTAATAAGTTAAGAAATGATAAAAAAAATATGCCATACGTATGTACGCCCTATTTTGATACGGTAGGTAGCGGCACTTTCAGATCAGCTGATCATAACCAAAAGTAAACAAAATTTTCAGTACTCATTGTAAAATGCTTCCAAAATTGATAAATAGAATACAAAAATGCATTTGTAGAGCATATGATATCCTATGAAACAAGAAAATGGAATAATGATAGAGTAAGAAAATATTGACAAAATATGATCCACATGATTGCTGAATCATAGCGTATCAAAATAAATCTACGGAAACTTCACTTTTCTAGTTCGACATACGGCGAACTCAACTTACGACTCATCTCTCGGTCTCTATCTCGATCGTAAGTCGGCGACTACCTGTATAACTTTATCAGTTTCTTTTCATATGGAGATTGGTTTTTTTGGAATTTGTTATCACTGTTAAGAATAAGGTTTAGCTTTATAATATAGGTAGGACTTTTAAGTATTTCCTCACTGTGCTCTCCTCCTTCCTTCCTTCCTAACCTTATTTGGTAATAGGTAAGTTTTCTAAATTTGGGCCCCTGATTTAATTGCTTATGTGTTGTATATTTATTCATCTGTCTTAGGGATTTATATTTTAGAGGTTAGGTCATCCTTTCGGATGTTTATTCTAAGGACGTGATTTTTGGTCCTGTTGTCACAAGGCTGACCGATATTTGTTTATGTTATGTTAATTTTCATTTGTAGTTTTAAGTGTACAGTAAATTAAACATTGTTAAGTTTTTCTTGTGTTTTCGCTTCCATTGACCCTTTTTCATTGAACATTTAAAAACACTGACCTCTCTTTCCGAGTGCTTTAAAGATCTTGCACCACGGCCTCACCCGAGGTCGTAACAGGCTCCCTTTCTATTTTGCCACTTTTCCCCCTCGAAGCGTAAACGCTATTCGGGGTGAAGATTGCTATGTGTCGTATCGAGATATACGTCCCCTGATATTATGCGATATCCTTAAGAGAAATTTTGAGGATATTCGCGCCAGGAGTTAGAATTCTGGAGACCTAAAGGTTAATTCTCTGGGAATATCACTGTAGCCAAATATCCCTTAAAAAGCTACCAATAGGAACCTTCCATCAGGACGACATGGCTTGAGCCCAAAAATATCTCTTAGAAAGCTACCAATAGGAACCTTCCATCAGGACAACATGGCTTGAGCCCAAAAATGTCTCACGAACGAGAGAGAAGTCCTCCCGAAGGAGGACATCGCCTAAAACAAGCTCTCTCCCAGCTCTATGGAAAAAAAACCATAGGCTTAATAATATCTCTCTTGCGAACGAGAGAGAAGTCCTCCCGAAGGAAGACATCGCCTAAGACAAGCTTTCTCCCAGATCTATTGGAAAAAAGCGTAGGCGTAACAATGTCTCTCGCGAACGAGAGAGAGAAGTTCTCCTCGAAGGAGGAACGAACCTAAGACTTGCTTTTCCCCACTTCAAGGGGAAGAAGCACAGTCTTCGGCGACGACATAGCAGAAGCAAACCTCATCGAGCTGCCCGTAATTCTTCGCGAAAGGAGGAGGGTTGCTGAACGGCTTAAGCGGGGAAACTCTCCCCCGGAAGGGGGGGCAACCCAACTCCGGGGAAGGGTAACACTCCCTCGTAAGGGAGGGTTCTCCAACCCCTGGAGGTGAACCTCCTGACAGCAAATTATGCTTCTCATCATCAAGCCTTGTTCAAGTTGAAGGTTGGCAATGATTGCTACCTCGTAACGTGGGCAGCTCACGAGCTACCACATGAAGCACAGGATAATGAACAGGGCGGCCGTAGTCATCGGCCTTGTGTTCTACATCGCTGCTATCTGTAGAAAAGAAAATTAAAGTTGTGATTAATTACAATTCATGCTCCGCTGCACAACATGAACTATTCGGGGAATAAGTTACCTTCCTTGTAAGGTAATTCCTCGAAAGGCAGCTGAACTGTTATAAACCTTAACTCAAGTAATGAAACAAACACACAGGAGTGTCGAGAAACTGCCAACCATCAACGCAGGGTAGGATGGCAATGTAGGGGTGTAGTATCAACACAATGACAACTCCCTTACGGCGGAGGCCGCCAGATACGTTGTCAACAGTAATTAAAGTTACAAGTATCTAACAACATAAACGTATATTCTTATTTATACATATGTACACGCATATACATGTATAAGATAAATGGAAAAAAAAAAAAAAATCAAGACAAGTCTTTGCGGGAGAGAACGGCAGCATGTCCATCCTCTACCGAGCCAAAAAGTAAAGTGGTTACTCAGCCGAGAGGTGTGAGAGAGCGGGGTAGCCAGTCTACCCCGACCCCCACCCGCTAACTAGCGAATGGGGGTAATTATCCCTCACTAAAATTATCACGGCTCGTCTTTCAGCTACGCCGAAAGTATACCCCTATAAATAGCAGAGGGTCTGTATCTACGCCGGAACAAGAATAGTTCAAAACTGCCTGGTTTGCGATCGTGTGATTCTCTCTCACTGCATGTGGTCAATCCTTTGGAAAACAACAATCATGAAGAACAAATGCAAGAAATCCTGTTTTGAGTCGAGAAAATGTAATTGGAACGTTCCCGTGAAGACGAAACATAAAAGGAAGACAACAAGATTTCATAGTCTCTACAATTGATGAAAACTATACATGTTTCTCTTTCACTGATA